>NC_141343.1:11057500-11507500 GCF_037954235.1 Aulostomus chinensis
TGCGCGAACCTGATCCAATTTGGACTGGGACTCAACTCCAGTTAATGCCTATCCGTTTCAAGTCCGCCACTGTGGGAGAAAGAGGACAATAAACCATGTCTTTCCTCTGATTTTCGTTCCCCTCGTTTGATTTATTTGGAAGACAATTATTTCTGTCACTAGGTCTTCCTCTGGCAGACTTTGTTTCTCTTCAATAAACATCAACAGGGTGGTTTGTGGATGGGGAATTCCAGTGGGACAAGACAAATCAGCCAACATACATTTACCCAGAGGGTTGTGATCTATAGACTCATGTGATCAGTACCAGAATGTTGGTACTGATCACAATTGCCTTTCTAGCAAATACAGGAAGGATGATGTGCGCCCACACACACATTTGCATGTTTTACATACCTGGCAGTTACCAGTTACTTTCCTGATGGGACTTTTCAACATCTCTCTCACACCTCTAAAATACACTCCCCTGTGGTCTCAAATGTTTGGTTTGTCATCCTGGGCTCTCATCTGCCTTTTTTCCTCTCCACTTGATAGATGAATTCGGATATTTTTTAGCATATCCTTTCCACGCACACTCGCACCCGGTTGCATTTTCTGTGTGTGAGAGTGGGTGGTATCTTTGTAACTGGACTTTACCCCACTCCTTAATTAACCACCATAGTAAAAAATAACATTGTTGCCACACTTTCTTCCTTCGTGTCTTGTTTTTTTTTCTTTTTCATGCCAATCATTCCACCAATCGCTTCAGTACTTTCCTTCTTTTGCTCCGTAATTGCTCGAGGGCCACTTCTGTCTGCAAACCCCCACCAGATGCCTGACAAACACACTCATTATCTGATCTTAATGACTCACATACACACATATCCAGACAGAGGCGGGACCTCCTTCTGAAACTTGGGACTTATTGGGAGAGACGGCAACTAGTGACCAACCCTGCTATTCTGCCACTAGCCTCACCACAAATGAATGTGTGTTTTAGACAGGCAGTCAGGAGAAAGCAATTAGCCTGACACTGATAAAGGTGGTTGATCTTAGTGTACCTTTGGTCTGTCATACAGTGAGGGGAAAAAAAAAAAAAAAAAAAAAGGTCCAGTGTGCACCTAAGTGTGTTTGAACTGCCTCTTTGGCAAGGAGGTAAAAGTTGATGAGAATTGGTAACCTTTGGACTCCAAAGACAAGGCAAGATGAACAGAGGACAGCGCCCAGAGAGGAAAATTAATCAATACAGGGACAACGACACAAGCAGGTCATTTAGGATAGTAGGATAGTACTTGTTGACGACTCGTTTATTCTATTCACCTACACCTAACCCTACCTAACGCCATTCTAGGATTGCGATTGTAAACTCTCGGTGCTCGCTGTGTTATACTGTGTAACTGTCGACTCAGGAACTGGGAGTCCTAACCAGCCAGTGGTCGTGTAGGCTAACACTAATGAGCAATACTAAAGTATACCGTATACACAAACTTTCATTCAAGGACACGTCAGCCGATTCTTGACCTGGGTCCTATTTTCCCAAGTTTTGGGTTTAAAATGGTTGATACGTACATTACGTACGTAACTGGTTCCAGTACTGGATGAGAGCACTGTGACTGGTAACTGTGAAACAGTTGTTACACACAGTTGGTAACAGTATCGGCAATTGTCTGCATCCAAGTCCTGTCGTTTAGCATTTTTTGTTTTCGCCACTGACACGTTCAGATTGTGTTTTCTGTGTAAGACAAGGCAATATTCTATTTTGGGGCTATTACCCTATTTTTCTGCAACATCGTTTCGTTTTGTTTTTTCTTGTCTTCATGTTCTTGTGCAACAGTAAATGTTAACTCCAAGTATTGGATGTCCCCTACTAAGAAGGCCAGGATATGCTTAAAACAAACATGTGCCGTCCCACTGTGTTGAACACAGATAGATAAATAGCTAGAGCAAATGCCAGGCTTGAACAAAGTGCCAAAGATTTTGCTCCTCCAAGATCAACACCTGACTGAGTAGGAAACTCAACGCAGTTTGTAGCACAGCTGCCAGGTGTTGGAGGTTAGCCCGGCATTGCCAGTACCAACCTCAATCTGGGACGAGTTTGGGAGAAGCTAAGAGGAGAACAAGAAAAACTATACCCGTATCCGCTTCTATTCACTCTGCAACGTATTCTCATGAAGCATTGATTTGGTGTCTTATGAAAGGTTATGCACATTTGTTGTGAATAATTGATGAACGGATCAGCGCACCTGTACTCACCCCTACAGTGAGAACCTCAAGCTAAATACTGGACATTCCTTTCATTCTTAATGGAAAAAAAAATAATATTTTAAGATAGTTCAGACATCACCCTGTTTATGATTTATTTGGGTAAGGAATGGGTTTGTGTTTCCGAACTGCAAATCTCCAGATACTCTCACTTTTGTTGTGAGAAAAACAGTAATGAACCTCCCAACTCCTACACTTTAAACACCTGGTTCTGTCATCAGAGAGATGGTTGTAAAAATATTTCTAAAAAAATCACTGAGTTTACTCCTTGGGGGGGGGGGGGGGGGGGAGCTCATTATTTCATAAGTTAAACACATATTCATAAGTGCGCAGAATGAATGAAAATACTACCCAGCAAACGTGAACCTCATGTGCAGTTCACGTCCAACTCTTGCAAATGCATTCAAGCCCACAGTCAAATGCTGTTGGATGCCACAGTAGAACCAAAAGCTCTTTTGGCCTCATGTTGCAACATAAGTTTGACCCGTTCTTTTGTATCCCAGTCTTCTAAATCCACTGTTTCACTTTCACGTTACTGCTGCTGATCAGCAGAACTGCATAAAGCCATGCTGCTTTAGACTGAAGGGGATGAGCCCTGATGTGCGCAACATCTTTGGCCAAGGCTGAAATAAGATGGATCGGGATTCTTGGGACAGACGGCGCATGCGGAAGTGCTGACTGAAAAGGGAGTCAATGTTAAAATGCGTTCAATTTATTTATTTTGAACTTGACATTGACATTCATGGAATTTCAATTGTATGGGCCCAGAGTAACAAATGGCCACATCCCTAGAGGAAGGAGAGTAGGATCAATAGAGGGCAAGCAATAGCCAGAGAGGAAACGACAAAAAAGACAGGAGCAATAGGGAGGAGGCGCATGTGGTGGAAATTTGACTAAGAGAGGACAAATTGGGATGGTAAGCACCAGTCTAGATGTTGGTATTGCACTTCGCATGTGGCTGCCGCTGACCTTCCACCTCCTTCTCTGTGCCTCCCTCCATCGATCCTTTGTTTCTCACCACTCTGTCAGGATGTCAGTGGTGTTTCTCAGCGTGGCGTCAGGCCTTTGCGCAAACATGTTTTCCTCCCTACATCTTCTCCTTCTCTTTCTTTCTCCACACTCAATTTACGGAGTGTTGCTTCCATGCACCCATTTACCGCTAAACATGACATCCACAAGTAGAGCCCCCACTCTTTCTTGGAAGGTCATGATGCCTTTCTGAAGTGTTCTGGAACAATTGGACTCTTTCCTAGGAGAGCAATCCAAAATTAAAGGCCTGATTCCTGTAGTTTTTCACGCAGTCTCCTCTGAACAGTTGACGTAGAGACGTGTCTGCTACTAGAACTCTGTGTGGCATTAATCTGAGCTCTAATCTGAGGTGCTGTTAACTTGTGATTTCTGAGGCTGGCGACTCGGATGAACTCATCCTCAGCAGCAGAGGAGACTCTTGGGAGAAGAAGGACTTATTGGCAGTGTAGCAGCAAAGAAACCATGACTGAGAGAGAAAAATAGAGTGAAACACCTGAAATTTGCAAAAGAGCACAAGAAATGGACCGAGGAAGGCTGGTATAAAGTGTTGTGGACTGATGAGTCTGAGATTGAACAGTTTTGCAACAAGCAAAGAGTGCAAATTAGACTGAGGGAGGGGGAGCGATATAAAAATGATTGTCTCTTGCTAACATTTAAACACGGAGGGGGTAGAATTATAGTGTGGGTTACCATTTCCACCTCAGGAACAGGTGACTTAATGAAAATTGATGGCATCATGGATAAGAAGGTTTTGGGTGAGTCATGGAGTACCAGCAGGGAGTCCTCTTATTTGGCCTGGATTTATTTTCCAAGAGGACAATGACCCTAAACATTCATCTAATTAAAGCCAGAACTACCTGTGACATAAGGATTCTGCTGGAACATTAAAAATGATGGACTGGCCCCCTCAAAGTCCGGACCACAACCCCGTCGAGCAAATTTCGGGCGAGTTGGGAAATAAACTGGACAGATCTATGGTACGTTCAAAGGAAAGCCTTTGGCTTGAGTTGTGGAAGGCGTGGGATAATATCAGTGTTTAGGTTCTCGGGACATACAGTGACACGTTGCCGAGCGATGTGCTGCTGTGATTGCTGGAGAAGGTGGACATAACAAACATTCATGTCAAAAGTGTATATAAACAGTAGGACGCCATCAGAGGATTTGTTGTCCTCAGAGTAACCGTCTACATGTTTCATGAACATTATGAAATGTAATCTTATTTTGGAGGCAAAAGAGGCCAGTCTTTTCAGAGCTGCCAGGTGTCTGAATAATTTGGCCACTGTGTGTGTGTGTGTGTGTGTGTGTGTAAAAGTATACACACACACACAAATTTGATATATTATTCACACACAAATTATATATATTACTTATCACAGACTGAGTGGATAGTCTGTTGATCTACACAATCCACAGCAACATATATATTCGCAAATCATGTCATGTTCTGAGCGACGTACTCACGTGTGCCGTTTGTATGAAACGCGAACTGTGGCGGGTAAATATGCCGATTAAAAACGTTGCACATGGAAGTAATGTCGGTGTTTATTTGCAAACAGAGCAAGGAGGTAAGATTCAATCGCAGGAAACACACTTGAATACACTCAGCAGAGCTGTTCAGTTATGATCAGAACATGTAATTATTATGCGATTACAATTTTCTTTCTTATTTGAAATAATTTGGGGAATAATTTTGTGTGCGACTACTGTGTAATTTTTGGACATTTATTGCTGCCGACTATATTAATTAACCCTATTACATGTTGTGACATAAGTGGTTCATTAGTGATAGTTAAGTCAGTCTCGTCTTGTCATCTTTCTACAAGAGAAAGTTTTGAAAATGTATCAGTAAAATTTAACGTTCCCCACGCCCAGCTGCAACGCTGCCCAGGGTTGGAATTTCATATCAATCAATCTCTTCACGCTCGTGGTCTTAATAACGCATGGAGGGTTTCACCCCAAGCCCAGCACCCTGAATTTGTACACTGAGCAGAGCGAGGAAGGCTAAAGCTTGGTTTATGCTTCTGCGTAGACCCTACGCCGTCATTGAGCATTCGAAGTTCTGCGTCGAGGGAACGCGTTGCTCTGCAATTCACCGCCAAGCCGCTAGGGGGGTGTGGCTGTGTCTTTGTATGGTTTGGGGGCTCTTGTCGGATTCCAAAACAAAACTATTTACAACAGGATGTCCAGTGCTTTTCTTTGAACGACTGTTTGCTTTCATGAAACAAACTGTAAACTTTGAACATGAACATTTTCTTCCGGAGACGCACGTATTTGTCGCGGAGGTTCTTCCACCTCCTCATGCATTTGGCGACCTCCTCTGATTGGACCAATCACAGTCCTTGACGTTCGCATCACAACGCTTCAACGCGACTCCGTAGGGTCCGCGTAGACGGCGTAGGTGCGTCATCACCGCGACGCAGAAGCACAAACCAGGCTTAAGGACTGGCGAGCGTCCACGTCCAGGGCTGAACAACCGAGATCCAGAAATGTATGAGGAAGATAGACCCAGAGCTGTACTAGGAAGTGAATACCCAAGGCAGCAGAAACCCAACAACGCAGAGGAGGAAGATGACCCTTCATAGACCCATCAAGATAGAAGCCAGGGCCCCTCAAGGGCATCGTTCCAGGGTTGCAGGAGGATTTTATGTATATGTGTATATATATATATATATATATATATTCAATATTTTACATTCCGAGTTTTGTGGCAAAGATGAGACCTGTAAGTTCCAACATATGTGTTTTGTGCGAGCGTTTTTCGCTGTCCCTTTTCCACAGGCGTCTACTCCTCTGCTGCTTGCTCAAGAAGAACTCTCCGTTCTCCCCATTCCGTAGAGTGCACCTCAATACAGACGGTGACAGCTTTAACCATGGCATAAAATCCCCACCTTGACGGGGGTGTCTACGTTCCAGCACCACTAAAACTAATTGGATATTATATCTTGTTTGTTTAATTTGTCAAGGACAAAGTTTCAGGGTTTATGTGCCTGACCTTTTTCTGGGCAGAAACAGTGATTGTTCTGGTTTCCTGACGACAACTCCCAGATGCTGAACCCGTCTTTTAACAACCGGTATTAGCATCTGTAATATAGCTGTAGAGAACTTGGTTTCAATGGACGACCGGCGCGATGTAAATTTTCAGACGTGGATCCAGACAGAAAGGAATCAAAGTCAAAAACACAAAGTATCTCCTAAATTGATGAGGGTCTAAAAACAAACAAACAAACAAACAAAAACGCTGATCCACTTTAAGCGTATTGATAAATGGGGAGGAATCGTTTGGACTGATACTGCACGCACCAGTGTCATTTTTGTGTTTAGCAGGGTCTTCTGGGTCTTTCAAGGTCAGGCATCCTTGGCGTCTAAAGAGGAGCAAAAAACTCAAAAGAGAATCTCGAAATTCTGTTCAATTATAAACAACTTGGAGAGTCCATGTGACTTTATTTATGAGGACTGGTTTGCATGTAATGGAGCAATGGGAATGGAAATGAGTCAAATCCAAATATGTGGGACAAAAAAATCTGACTTTTGCTACGCAGCTCCAACCAAGTAAAAAAATATGTTAAATTTTAACTTGAATTAACGCTTACAGGGTGGGTTTTGAAAGCGTATGGACTACAAAGAGGCTACGGAGAAGTGGCACAGCAGGAGTTGCTTTGAATAGTTGGTGCGAATGAAATTCAGCTGAATGAATTCGAGAGAAGAGGTAACAAGTGTTCCTGCTAGGGGAAAAGATGATTATTCATCTTTTGGTAAGGAAATATATGAAGGCACTCCACAATATGTTGAAGCCAAGCTCCCCTTCTGACAAACTAAACTGTCTGTTTAATGGGATGCTTGAGAGGAATTTTAACTGAGTTCCAGTTGGAATTTGGTTAAATTGAATTGTAGGCAAGCCACAGAGGGTGAAGCGGCAGAGAGAGAGAGAGAGAGAGAGAGAGAGAGAGAGAGAGAGAGAGAGAGCCTTACAATAAACTCAAACAGGAAGTCATTCAGTATGAAACACACACCCAAGACAAAACAAGAGAACACACACACACACACACACACAAATACTGAAACACAGTGGAGAGAAGGTCAATTTAGAATGCATTCTTCCTCCTCCCCCCTGCATGAGTCAGTGTGTGTGTGTGTGTGTGTGTGTGTGTGTGTGTGTGTGTGTGTGTGTGCGTGTGTGGTGTGTGTATCCTGTACTTGAGGAACAGAATTCATATCTAACCAACAAAGTGAGGACATTTTTGGAAAGAGAGGGCATTTTAGCCAGTCCTCACATCTTCAAAGGGCTGTTTGAAGGTCAAGATTTGTTTTTAGGGTCAGGGTTCGAAAAAAAGTCTGTAGTCAGGATTAGGGTCAGGGTTATGTGAATGAAGGTCCTCACAAACACATAAACGTGTGTGTGTGTGTGTGTGTGTGTAACTGTGTCATTTGATGAGCCTACAGTAGAATTCCCAAAGGCCATTGTGAAACAGAGATCTTCTTGTAAGAGCCAAAGATCCTCCAAAGCAATAAAAGCAGGAAGTGACTACTACAGAGCTCTAAGGGGTGAAGGAAAACAGAGGATGAGGAGTGAAGGGATGGCAAGAGAAGAGAAGGAGAAGATTAAGGGATGAGGAATGCACAGATAGGCATGACGGTAAAGAGAGATGAGGTCAAAAGTGGGATTTTCATGTCCACAAACCTCACTGCCCTCCGGCACCTTCATTGTGAGTTGTGTCTCCAATCTTTTCTCACTTTGCCAAGGCCTTAAAAGGAATACACAACATTTTTGATACCCAATTCATATCTGAGCTCCTTCTGAGAATGTTGCTGCTCTTTTCATAGTTAAAATTAATCCAGGTCTTGGAAATTGCTAAAATAACCACTTATATATGACTGTACAGAATTTAAGCCTCGAAAAGGGGATATTGTAAGTGTACTTAAGTGCACTTAGGAGTTTATGCCAAATTTAAAGTAAAAGAGGGGGATCATTGAGAAGATAGTCTTTACTGTCGTGTGATAGCGAACAGTATGAGCTTAACAAGGAACACCTGACAGGACAAAATAGTCTGATTCTTCACTAAGATTCTGCAAGCCTCGTTTCTCCTCAGTCAGGGCGCCTTTCCACCGGTCAGGTTGGTTTGGCCCCGTTTCCACCGGTCAGGTTGGTTTGGCCCCGTTTCCACCGGCCCCAACGAACCGTTACCATTTTGGTCCCTGCTCCGCTGGGGTTCCAAGCGGGGACTAAAATGTGACGTAAACACGTAGCGGGGCTCTGATTGGGTAACTCGCCTGCTTCCGTCGTCTACTTGGTATCATCTTGGCCTCGGCGGAATACTGGTCGCTCGCTTGGTGGAGTCTTTTATTCTTTTCTCGGCTGTTCTGTTTCACCGCTTGAAGCCTTGCCCGTCTGTCGTCCCTCACTTTTAGTTGAAGCAAAAACCACAGACCGAGCAACAGGCAGAACGCTGCCTCCGTGTCCTCCATTGTTGTTGTTGTGTCACACACAAATTACGCCGGGGAACTCTCGGCCGATGAGTCCACAAATGCTGACGCGGTACCCAGTGCTGGTGGAAACGCACCCGTACCGAGCCGAAGTGAGGCAGTGGAAACGCGCCTGTAGTCAGATTTCCATTCCAGTGTCACAAATTTTCTGAAAATTCGTAGAGGACAATGCAAACTGATGGCCATTTCCATTACTGGTAGTTGAACATTAGCTCATCGCTTCATTGGGACAATCACTGAGCCTCTCTCTCTGTCAAGGCGTTTTTGTTTCCAATGAAGCACACAAATTATAGCACTCAAGTTTGTGTTGAGACTTTTCTTTCCCCCAAAATTCAGTTTCGGTTACTTTAAAATGTACATAGAAATTAGTTAGCGTTCAAAGATCTCATACCGCAATGCGCAGACATGATCACGCATTGACAAACTAGATAGCCAGCTACATAAATACTCCAAAAAACATTGCAATAGGTAGTAGATCCAGAATACAATCAAGTTTATTTCTAGAAAAACCCAAATCATCTTCCTTCAGCCGCGATTACATCCACAATTCACTTCTTCAATTATCCAGTACCTAGAGATTTAACGTACAAGAGAGAAAGTCCTCAAATTCGTCAGTTGTTGCTGGGGAAGCGCTCCACTGATTAATTTGTGAATTCTTCATAGCAGGAAATTCGATTTCTGTTAGTTTCCCCTCCATCTCTTCTCCATAATTCCCAATTTAATTTTTTGCAGGGGGAGAGGGGGGGGGGGTGAAAGACAGATGAGGAGAGCACATGCAGATGTTTCGGAGTGTTCACACACTTAAATCGCCAGCATGAACAACTTCCTGGGAATTCCCTTTGTGATGAGAGACAGAGAGGGAGTGTGTGGGTGAGAAGCAGAGAGAGAAAGAGGGAGAGAGAGAGAGAGGGAGAGAGAGAGAGAAAGGAAATCAAAAGGACATGGCATTCGCTGTTTGCGTGACAAGACCCTTCTTCTCAGGCCAGACACACACACACACACACCATGACATTGTTACAATGTGTGTTGGGCTCTGTTGCTGACAAGTCGCTTTACTTTCAACAATAAAGCAGCTCCTCGATCTGGATGCATAACCTCACACTTTGAGGAGGTGTACAGGGCATTCAGGGATGTCAAATGCGATGCGCAGGTGGAAAACCAATGATCAGAGCACGGCTGTTCCGTCTGGAGTTGATCTGCAATGCAACGTCGCATTTGCAGAAGTGAGTCTAAATCAACGCCTGCTATTTTCACAGTCGCAAGTTTCACATGTCGCAGCAAAAGTGACTTAGGAAAGCAATACCTCTGAATCAAAGCCGCAATGGTTTTCCTGACGTGAGTGGGTTTTTTTTTTGTTTTTTTTTTGGCGCCTGAGCCCAACCAGACCTTCGGCTTAGCGCCGACGCATCAGGATTTTCCCGATGGTTTGAACATCACGCAAGGGTTCGTCATCGATGTAAATGTTTTTGTTTTTGTTCGTGTGAAATGTGGTATTTGGTCGCGTGTGCTCGACACCAAAGTTCATGGAAGGGATTTGTGTGCGCACAGCACTTTGTCCCAGCACAGACTGGTAAAATGGGTTTCGTACCGGTGATGGGCACGCCATCATTCGCAATTCAAAAGCTTCGCAGTCAATTCATTCCAGCGGAATTTGCCACGAAAGCGTGTTTTTGGTTTTTTTTTTGTTCAATTGAAACATCAACATGTGAATAAAATAGACACGCGGACTTTTGTACCTTTGTTGTGCAAGCACATGATTCTGGAATAAAATTCATTAAAAAAAAAAGAAAAAGATATTATGTTGCAATTCTTTGTAAATATTACAAAAAATGCACGACTGAATGCTTTATCAAGATCTCATTACGGAAGGCAAAACTCCTTTTTTTCCCCCGAAGTCTTGTTTACAAATCCAAACGTTTTGCGACGTTCGTTTGCTAATCAAAGGTCTTGTTTGCACATTCAATCAAGTCCGTGTACAAATCAACAAGTTTTACTCGCTCTTGAGCAATCAAAGCAAGTTTGCGTGCCAAAAAAAAAAAAAAAAAAATTTTTAAATTTCAGATTTGCAAGCGTTAACGTTTTATTTGTCATGACATTTTTTGGGGACTCACAAACAAAAGCTGACACCTTTTCAATCAAAATTCTATTTTACTTTGCAATAAAACAGATTTTTGATCGGACTGTTTTGCTTTCAAGTATTTTTATTTTTCCTACTGCGAACTTGTTTTGTCTGCTTACACACACACAAAAAAAGAATAAATAACTCCACAGAACATAGATTTCAGAAAACGGGTGCATAATGTGAGGAAAGTGTCGATGAAAACTATAAGGAGTAGGGAAAAAAAATCAAAACAAAAAGGTGGATTAAAACAAATGTGTAGCAACCATCAACGTTTGAAACACAGCTACAGTTGACATCACACGCATCCCAAGAAACAACCTGCAATACGCATTGAAGAAGGGAGATATAACACATGCAAACATGGAGTGTACCATCACTAGATCGTGGCGTTATCGTTAACATTCTTTCTCAAGTCCATCCATCCATCCAACAACTGCTTATCCTGTTTCAGTGTTGTGTGTGTGTGTGTGTGTGTGTGTGTGTGTGTGGGATGGGGGCATTGAAACCTAGCTCAGCTGCACCCAGGTGCACCCAGGAAAGGTTGCCAGTCCATCGCAAGGCCACACATAAAGACACACACCACCACTCAAGACTCACATGCCGGCTTCTTTTTGGAGACTCCTATTAACCTAACGAGCATGTGTTTGGCATTTGGGAGGAAGCCGGAGGACCCAGAGAGAACCTTACACAGACAGGGGAGAACGCGCACAGCCTGCGCCAACAACCCTCAGCGGCGCACCACTGCGCCACTGAAGTAGTTCAAATTCACAGTGATTCCAATCTGATTTGGTCTTTACTGAAAAACGTATAATGAATGAGAGACTGAAACTGGAAGGGGACACATTTCCCAGCCAAATTGCGCAACCCAACCTTTCAAAGCAGTGCACGCGCAAGCACACAACAAGGACTTCAGATCTATTACCTACACTTGAGATCATATTTTTTTTCAAAGTACAAAGTTCCTTTCTACAATTTGAGGATTGGGATGATGTTCGTTCTCTCTCTCCCTCTCTATGTCAGACACACACCTGAATTTCTGCTTCAAACCCCAGACAAGAGGTCACCAAATCGAAGACAGAGGCCTGCAGTTGGAGCCTCAGTCAGCAGCTTGGTTAATCATTGACTCAGACACACGGACACACGCATACCTACTTTATTGATGAGGACTGTAAATGTCCTCAACACACATGCGCGGGTACTAAATTATTATGGCCAGTGGCACCAGGTAGGCCATCAAGGGCTCCAACTGCAAGAAAATTGACCAAAACCTGTGCGATGCCTAATTCATTTACTGACACACATTAAGAGAATTAGAAAAAAAAAATGATCAAGTAACGTGTGGAAGTTTGATCTGCACCGACATGTTTCAGACAGGTGCTTTCTCCTTTATAAAGGAGAGGAAGAAAGGGGGGCGTACGAAGGCGTCTGAGTTCAACCTGAGCCTGAGGAAACCGGCTCGACCAGATTTCTACACAACAGTCAAGCCCTGCTGGCACCTACAAGTTTGGTTGTTTTTTTTTTTTGGTTTTGTTTTGGTTTTGTTTTGTTTTCCCCTGTAGTATCTGATAGACTCACCCAAGCATGCAGAATGGTAATCTTCGTGTTATGCGCGGAGTTGAGAGATTCTATTCACACCTGCACACATGATCTGTCTACACGTCATGTCTCATGTTGTGTTCGTGGGTGAGCACATACGAACTATCTGAACTGAGCGAGTTCACTTGTGTGGAACTTTCTCACCTCGTCCCATTTGATGAACTTGCCCCCTTTCTTCAGCGCCTCGTGGACGGACACGGGTTTGAGCTGCAGCGCGTGGACTCCCGGCTTGGCCCCGGCCATGGCGAGGGACTCCCTGCCCGGCTGCCAACGCCTAAACTCCGGCTACAGCGAGCTGCACTCCTCGGAAGCAGCGAACGCTCCTCGGTGCTCTACCTCCAACCAGCGGCGTCTTCTCTCTTCCGGGGAGAAAGTGAACTCAGTTTGAAGGGGGAGAAGAAACCTTTCCAGCGCGTCCTACACGAGTTGGTGACGCTTCCCGTGAGTTTGAAGAAATAACATGAGTAGCGAAATCTGGAGAGAAACGGTTCAGCGCGCACCGCCGCTGTCTGCTCCTCGTCAATGCAACGCGGCGGTGGCGCACCTATAATTCCTCTTTTTATTCTGGCCCTTGATTCCGATGTTTTTTTTAATTTATGCTGTATCCTTTACTCGCACCCTTGAGCCCGCAGAGAGATCCTCTTCTTCTTTCTGCTCATCTGCTCTCCCCCCTTACTTCTATAGACTCTACGCTCCCCTACCAACTTTCCCTGCTTCCTCCTGACTGTCTTGTCGCCGCCGACGCGTTTCTTCTTCTCTCCTCCTCCTCTCCTCCCTGCATGTTTTCTGTGAAAAAAGAGAAGAATATTGGAGAGAAAAGGGGGGGGGGGGGGGGCAAATAGCGCGGAGTGAATGAGAAATGAGGGGGAGTCACGGAGGTTGTGTAAAACGGGTGGGTTTTTAATTGTTTTCTGTCCTAATACCTCGTGCGGTCTGCAAGCGGTTCATGATGCCAGCACTGCTTTGTACAGCTTCACACAGATGTTGTTTGTATGAACATGCACGAAGAGTAAAATAATTCACGAATTGTTGTAATGGCAGTGAAATATTTTAAAGAAGCCAATATTTTACTTAAGCGATATTCACGTCTCCCCCCCCCCCCCCGGACGGAGCCTCGTTTTAGTTTTGAAGGAGTAAATATACATTTAAAATATGAATTAAGTGATTTTATTTCTCAATGTCGCCACCTAGTGGTGCCAAAGAGCATATATTTTTAGTTTTGAGTGTACAAAGAATTAGCATGTGTCTGCAGAGCCGGAGGCTTCAGTTTCAGCACCGCATTTCTGGGATCGCTATTTTGGGACCCGTGTTTGTGTGTGTGTGTGTGTGTGTGTGTGTGTGTGTGTGTTAAATCGTTGAGAAGTGTTAAAAAATGATAAGATGGAGGACGATATCGCGTGACTACAGAGTTCGAAACTAACTCGTTTGTTTAACGTGATCAAACTTTTAATTTTTTTTCCAATTTGGAAATAAAAAATGCCATGTTTTGATACAACATATGACTGCATTTATTTCTGATAGTCTAAAACGTCACCACAACATTCATATGTAAGCTTATTTTTCGCTATTTTGTTGTAAAATAATTTAGAAACCTGCTTGGGTTATGTGGTCAACACTGATAAATAATTTTAGCATGTGCTATTAAATACACCTGGAAAGGACAATGAAACATTAATATGACTTGCAGTATCTCACGGTGCTCAGAACGTTTTCATTACCAAAACATGGTAAACGTAGCCATTTAAGCTAGAACTGACTTATGTATTATGCATATTAACTTAAGGAAATATGTTATAACAGAAAATGCATTGCATTGCCTGAGGATGCAATGGTCAAGAGTCCAATTACAATACATTAGAAACTGTTCAGGTGAAAGGTTAACGGTGTTGTGAGAAGGAATTTCGTAGCGTAGCATAACGTTAGCTTGTGAAACAGTAAACAACAACAGCCAAGCTATATGAAACATTTCACTTCCCCTTTAAGTATAAATGCCAACCATTTATGAAATAATGATAATAATAATAATAATAATAATAATATGTCACCTTGGGGTGGCACGGTGGTGCAGTGGTCAGCACTGTCCCCTCACAGCAAGAAGGTCCCAGGTTTCGAGCTTCTGCTCCAGCACGGGATCTTTCGGTGTGGAGTCTCCATGTTCTCCCTGTTCCTGCGTGGGTTCTCTCTGGTACTCCAGCTTCCTCCCACAGTCCAAAGACATCAAGAGGGGATGAGGCTGATTGATACTCTAAATTGAAGGATGGATGGAAGGATGGATTTTAGATTCCTGAAAGGAGCCACACTCTGCCTTGTTGACAGCGCTGCAAACCCTTGGCCTTCATGATGTCTTCACCTGTTGGGCCAAAGAAGCCAATTGTTAATCAGTGAGCTGTACAGTGAGCAGCCTTTTGAGGGTCAAGCTGGGTGATATTCTACTTTTCCATCCAACCATCCGTCCATTTCATATTCCACCGCTTATCCTGTTAAGGGTCATGGGGGGGTGGAGCCTATCCCTGCAGCCTTCAGGTGAGAGGTGAGGTTCACCCTGGACAGGTCACCAGTCCATCACAGGACCAACACATAGAGACAGACAACCATTCACAGTCACACCTACGGTCAATTTAGAGTATCAATCAGCCTCGTCCCCTCTTGATGTCTTTGGACTGTGGGAGGAAGCTGGAGTACCAGAGAGAACCCACACAGGAACAGGGAGAACATGCAGACTCCACACAGAAAGATCCCATGCTGGAGCCGGGGCTTGAACCTGGAACCTTCTTGCTGTGAGGCCACAGTGCGGACCACTGCACCACCGTGCCGCCACAGTGCTGACCACTGCACCGCCGTGCCGCCTTGTTAATAACTCATTTTTGAACAAAGCCCTTCACATGTTTAAAAATGAAGGCACTAAGTGTCAGATAATCATGTTAAACAATGCCAAAGCATGATACAATGAGATACGTGTATTTTGAAGTAAGCCCTGCAGTTTTTCAGTGGGCTTTGCATACTGTATGTACGTCTTGATGTCACTGAGGTAAAAGTTGTTTTTTTCGGATGTGGGGAAACTTAACTTTGTTTAGCTTTCCCAAAGCAGCAAGCACCAGGCAAAAGTCCTTACAGTTGCTCTTCCGGGAGCATAAAGGAAAAATACCTGAGTATTTTTGTTTGTTTTCATAACCTGGCCAGTGCGAGCTTTAATAAGCAGCTTGCCTGATGCTAAAGGAAAGCAATGTTTTCATCGCTCGGTTGCGTTGGAGAGTTAGAAGTCCAAGCTTTAAATAACACATCACCAGTTTCCCCAGCTGTGTTTATTTTGTGTTAGTAATCGGACAAAAAGATAGTTATCAACATTCTGCATTTACTCTGAACTCCTACACCAGCGAAATGGCTGATGGCGGCATTGGAAGTCTTCAGAACGGTGACCAGTCATGGCAGAGTTGGTTCGGTGGAAGGCACACACAGAGGGAGACGGGGAAATCCACGGTGCCCCAAAGATCTACAAAACCTTCTCTGTGGTTAATCATGTCTACCTGCGCTATAGGAGACCAAATCCATTGCAGAGACACACACAAAAAAAAAGTTTTTTACATGTCCTTTTCAGAAGCGATCAGTTCCAAGTGGAACAAAGTCCTTCTCCCTCACGCTAAAACATGTTTCCACTCGTCTTTGTTCCCGTCCTGTTGTCAAACCAGTTGTTTCACCTCAAATCACGTGGACGCTCACTCCACGAGAAATATGAATGCACCAGCTTGTCGTAATTTATCACTTATGTCAGCAGAGGGCACCGCTGCGCAACAAAACTCCATAATTTTGCTACAAAGGAGGTAAGCGTCGGACTCGTTTGAAGGTGGTCTGTGCTCCGCCATGTCCCAACATCACCAAAACTAGTTTTGCACTTCTTCTTTTGGGCACGATTACTTAACAATTAGTCAATTACTGAATATCCACAGTAACCTCTGTAGCATCATTTAGCCACTTGTTAGCCAACATCATTTTCAGGGTTTGAACCGTCTGAAAACGCAAAATCCCTCTTCGGTCTACATCGAAGACCTGCGGTGAGGCGCTTTGTTTCGAAGAAAGGAATATAGTTTCTCTTGTAGCCAATACCACTCTTAGCCACTTAGCTTAGCATTTACAAATGGAAGGAACACTGGAATAAGAGGAACAAAATTGTGCGAGGACTATGCGTGTTTTTCGTATAGCTTCCAAGAATTAACGGAGTAATTGTTTGTCGCCGCTTTATTTTTTTTTAAATAAATTTGTTGACAGATTGCTCGTGGTAAATGTTGAGACGCACTAAAAAAACAAAAAACAAAAACAAAACAGTTATAGGGAGGAATGGGAGTCAAGCAGCCGCGCTGAAAGATCATGAAGGTGCATTGTTAAACAGTCATCAGTTAACTTTCCCTCTTCAGGATATCGTGTTTTACAAAGCTTGAGAGTAGAGGAGGCTGCACAGTTACAGTCCAGTCCAAATCCTGCTGCCAGGCAACGTTACAACTTGGTCTTCTTACAAAAAAAACAACCCAAAAAAAAAAAACAACAACGCAGCAACAGATTTTTTGGCAACCATTGCTGTTCTCCAACTCCCTAACTACACTCGTCAGGAATGTGTGCTATGCTGTAGCCTGCTGACTTACTGAAAGTTTTGACCAAACCACGACGAGGAAAAGGAGATGGGATCAGAAATAAATCTGTCATAAGCATATAATTCCTTATTTGTATGAAGAAACTTCCATTGTCAAACCAGAATAGGTGGAGATGGGGAGAAAATTCACGTCTCCGGTTGGTAAAGAGACGATTTTGGAGTCAGCGGTTGAGGCAGCTGTAAGGGAAATGAATAATGGCTGCGTCATAAATGTAGAATTAAGTTACAAAGTATAACGTGTGTTTTTCACTCAGCTTCGTAGTGCTTGGCTCCGTGAGAGCTCTCACCAGCTCCAGATCTAACGAGTGTTCTCTGGGACAAAGACGGAGGGCCTCAGCTGTGACATCAACAACACATGAATGAGTAAATAAAGGAATGCTAATATGAAATCAATTATTAAGTATGAAGTAGCTAAGATTTTATCACTTGTTTTTAAGATTTGAATAGGAGTGCTTGACTCCTTGACACCATCTTTTATTGTGACACTCGGGAGTTCATTTCTTTTACTGTTGTTCTCTTCGACTGACTGTTTATCAAGCCTTCATATTTTATTCGCCTTTTAGAGCATGTTCGGCAGTTTGGTAAACCGCAGTTCTTTTTAAATGTGCTTGACCCGATACTTCATAATGACCGTTCCTATAATTGATGAAATCGATAGCTTGTGTAACCTGTCGTTCGAGCCACTGCGTTTCTTTGACCCTCCTTTTCCGCAGCGGCTCTGCAAAGAATCTGAGTTTTTCGCAACTAAGGATGACGGTGCCACAGTTAAGCACAAGTTTCGACCTGAATTGTGTTCCGGTTTATCGGAAAAAAAAAAAAAAGACGAATGTCAGTGCTGTCTTATTTATTGCGAGATTACACACGCTTTCCTGCAATTCAAGAAGGGAATTTTGACTGTGGCACTCAAGCTGTGAGGGAGAGCAGTGTTCCTTAATACCCCTGCCTGCATTGCTGCTGCCAACTCCAGGGACTGAAGCACAACCCTGCAAACCGTGTGCCCTGACACAAATAAGAGATTGAACGGAACGAGTTCACTCCAGCGGTAGATGCTGAACTTGCTAATCATTTGTATGAAGCTGTTTTGCCACGCTATTCCCCTCCTGTCTCGTACTTCTTCTTCTTGGTTTTTTTTTTTTAAACTTACTTAACCCTCGCTCTACTTGATTTGCGCTCGCTTTGTCCTTTTATTATATCACAGTGCCTTCATTGCCAAAGCGAAGACTGATCGGAAGAGAGGTGAGAGGAAGGTAGGGACAAGCAAATATGGAAGGTGTCGGTTAATATTAGGAATACAATGAAAATAAGGGCATATTTTGGGAGATTAATGGCAGTAAAGTGGAGAGAGTGTTGTGCCAAATACAGTGAGATCTTGTTTTATTTTGGTGAGCGCTGCAATGAAACTATGAGACCTTTTCACACAGAAGTAAGGCAGTGAGATGATAAGAAAGAGGGGGAACGATGTCGGACCACAAAAAGAGCTTTGCTCGTAATAACTTGCTGATAAAGACGATTATGAAGAGAGA
The DNA here is from genome assembly GCF_037954235.1 of Aulostomus chinensis. NCBI lineage: Eukaryota > Metazoa > Chordata > Actinopteri > Syngnathiformes > Aulostomidae > Aulostomus > Aulostomus chinensis. The sequence goes on from NC_141343.1 coordinate 11,076,132, forward strand.
GACCAAAAAGGGACAACATCTCTCTCTCTCTGTCTCTCTCCCCCTCCATCCCTCCCTCCCCCTCTATCTGGTGACAGCCTGATCTTTGTCTCCAACACAAAGCCACGGAGACTCACATAGACACATTGTATAAAAACACAGACATATTCTCTGTCTCTTTCACTACCCCTGCTAAACACACACAAGAAACATACACGAGCGTGTACGATATGTGTGTGTGTGTGTGTGTGTGTGCGCACAGTCACAAACTTAAAAAAGAAAGGCCCAGTAGCAATAAATCCTTGATGACATTACACTTCAAAGACGACACCTCTCTGGAAACTAGTAGCATGTTTTGGTGTGTGAGTGCCCACCGAGGGTTTATTCCATCCCCCCCCCCAGAACAGACATTTATAATCACTGCAAATGGAGCAGACCGGGAATCACAATGTACTGTGTTGCATTCAGTTGTCCACTGTCTCAAGATAAGTTTGACTCCAGCTGCCAAATCCCCATCTGGAAGAATAGAATCCAAACGGTTTTGTTTTTTGGGTTTTTTTGTATCCCTTTTTAGCTGCCTGTAAATTGTTGCTACGCAATCCTATACTGCCATCTAGCGGTTGCATGGCAACATCACTTCTCCCCTCCTCCCAATGTCTGGATTGAGCAACATTTGGGAACGTAGATGCATAGCTTTCAAGCTCTGCTTCAGTTCTGTTTACACCACAAAGGAGCTTTTTTTCTTTAGTAGCACGAGTGAACATCGATTAAACCACTACATACCCAGTAAACTGTATTTATACTAACCAAAATACAGGTGTTTTTTTGTGTTTTTTTTTGTGGTCGTGACTGAAAAGCAACCCCATCACAAAAGTTAAAAATGGGTGCTCCTGCCAGGATTCCCAGAGAGAAAATGCACGTCATCAGGAACTTTAGAGGACTATCTCATGGAATGGCAGTCCAAAGGTCGGAACCAGTAATCAGAGGGTCTCTGATTCCCTGCTTCCTATGGAGGTCATGTTAAGAATGAGGCAACGATGAAAAGCACATCCAGAGTTATAATGTTTGAGAACTCATATTAAAAAGCGCCGAATTGAATGAACACAAGTTAAAAAAAACAAAAAACAAAAAAAACACATATATGTCATGTCAGCGCTTAAGCTCTCAACCCCACACGCGTAACAATGAGCACTCTTTATTCTCAACGCAGACGTTAATAAACGTTTGCGACTGTTCATGCTTGGGGTTGTGTTTGAGATTATTAAGCTCATGACGTCGTCTCATGCCGCTGCATCAAATACACGCTTTAACCGACACAGATTCAGTGTTTTTTTTAAACAATATGCAGGCCGTACTCTTTAAATAGGCTTTTTTTTTTTTCTAATCTTCAACCTCACAACACAAGTTTGTGTGTATGTAGCTGCGCAACTGTGACTGCATGAGTGTGTAAGTCACCTCGCGTATGCGTGTGTGTTGGTATGTCTGTGCTTACTCAACTAAAAGTTTCAGACATTCCACCTGAATAATTCATTTTTTTATGTCTTGTTGCCACGGCTGTCTGGGAAATCGTGGGCTGGGCCGTGCCTACACGCCAACATAAGTATGTGATGGTGTGACCACCCCTCATGCACGCACTAAAGGAGGAAGAAACGGAGGTATTTTGAATGTATCTCTGTCATTAAAAGTTGTGTTATTGAAGCAGCTCAACCGGAATGTTGGGCTCCCTTCTGTGACACTACCCCAGCTGACACTGGGTGACAGGCGGGGTCCACCCTGGACGGGTCGCCAGTCTGTCACAGGACCATTAGAAGCAATTAGGGGTTCAGTCTCTTGCTCAAGGACACTTTGACATGGTCACCGAGGGAGGTGAGGATCGAACCAGCGACACTTCGGTTGCTAGACTGCCTCTCCACCTCGGAACTGTTTTTTGTTGTTGTTGTTCTTAAACTGTGAAATGTAGGTGTGAAATAATGTCAGCGCACATTTCACACTTTCGAAATTGAGTTGCTTTTACTGCTGAGAACTGGTCAGGTGGGTATTCAAATACCAGGTTGTTGAAGCAGTTGGTTAGACTGCTGGGCAAACTGCTAATACTATGAAAGTGGCAAAACTGCAGTTTTCTGGCTGCAGTCTACTAAGCATTTAGTATCACAGGTAAAAAAAAAAAAAAAGTATTTATTTATGTTTTTGATAACATCTTACTTTCCCCCACCATGAGCACAAATATTGGTACTGTCTACTCTTCCATTTAAAAAAACAGTTTTGTAGGTACATACTGAAGGCATCAAATATATGAAGCAAGATGTATGGAATTATGTAGCAAAGAAAAATAGTAAAATAACTGTAGATATGTTTTATATTTTAGATTCCTTTGCTTTGTTGCCAGCGCTGCAAACCCTTGGCCTCCTCTCAATGAGCTTCATGACGTCATCACCTGAAATGGTTCCCACCTCACAGGTTCGCCTTGTCAGGGTTCATTTGTGGAAGTTCCTGCCTTCTTAAAGGGGTTGGGAGCATCAGTTGTGTTGTGAAGTCAGGTTGGTGAATCATTCAAATCATGGCAAGTCGCTAAAACCATCAAGCGCTACGATGAAACTGGTTCCCATGAGGACCCCCCAGGAGAGAAAGACCAAGAGTCTCCTCTGCTGCTGAGGATGGGTTCATCTGAGTCGCCAGCCTCAGAAATCACAAGTCAACAGCACCTCAGGTTAGAGCTCAGATTAATGCCACACAGAGTTCTAGTAGCAGACACGTCTCTACGTCAACTGTTCAGAGGAGACGGCGCCAATCAGGCCTTGATGGTCGAAAGGCTGCTAAGAAACCTCTCCTGAGGAAAAGCAACAAGCAGAGATTTGTTTGGGCCAAGAAACACAAGGAATGGACAGCAGACCAGTGGAAGTCTGTGCTTTGATCTGCTGAGTCCAAATTAGATCTTTGGTTCCACCTATCGTGTCTTTGTGAGACAGAAAAGGGGAACGGATGGTCTCTACATGCATGGTTCCTGCTGTGAAGCATGGAGGAGGAGGTGTGATGGTGGGGGGGGGGGGGGCTTTGCTGGTGACACTGTTGGGCATTCATTCAAAGTTGAAGGCAAACTGAACCAGCATGGCTACCACAGTGTCCTGCAGCGACACGCCATCCCATCCGGTTTACGTTTAGTTGGAGCATCATTGATTTTTCAACCAGGACAGTGACCTCAAACACACCTCCAGTCAGTGTGAGGGCTGTTTGACCTAGAAGGAGAGTGATGGAGGGCTGCGCCTGATGACCTGGCCTCCACGGTCACCTGACCTCAACCCAGTCTAGATGTTTGGGATGAGATGGACCGCAGTGTGAAGGCAAAAGAACCAACAAGTGCTCAGCATCTCTGGGAACTCCTTCAAGACTGTTGGAGAACCATTTCAGGTGACGACCTCATGACGCTCATCAAGAGAACGCCAAGAGTGAGCAGAGCGGGAATCAAAGCAAAGGGTGGCTATTTTGGAGAATCTGAAATAGAAAACATGTTTGGAGTAATTTTACACTTTCTTGATTACTACATAATTCCATATGTGTTCCTTCATAGTACTGATGCCTTCAGTGGGAACCTACGTTGTAAAAAGTCATGAAAATAAAGAAAAAACATTGAATGAGAAGGTCTGTCTAAACTTTGGACTGGTAGTGTGTATAAATAAAAATATTATATAATAAAATCAGATATTGTGCATCCCTTAATATAATACAACAGGAAGAGAATGATTTAGGGATGCACAATATCTGATCCCCCCCCCCAATATCTTATTAACCAATATTTATGAAAGATTGGCCAGTATCAGAGGTTTACAGTGGAATGTATCAATCGTATCTAAAATAAATGTATACATTTACATGTATTCATCCTGAAAATTAATGTGAACACATCGTTTCCTCGTCATAAACAACAGATGACGAGCAAAGGAGAAAAGACCTGCGCAAACTTGGCACACTCTTAGCAACATAATTAGAAATACCGGCCGTCGAGCCAACACAATTACATGGCTCATAGTTTACTGTCAGTATCATCATATATCCTTAAATCTGTTCTATTCTGTTTTACTTGTGTACCTCAAGTACTTTTCAGAGGTGGAACTTCTTCCCTTTTATTTAAGTCAACCAACTGAATCCGGGTTTCTGCACCTTCGCTTGGGGCGAAGCATGCGTTCACTGCGCCGCCTCTGTTTGGTGACACGACCATTTTGCCTCCGGCTCGGGAACACGCTGAGAAATAAAAAGCTATTTTGAAAAAGTCAAAAAGTTTGAGGCCACCGAAATAGACGATAGGAGTTTTGAAGCGGGGGGGGGGGGGGGGGGGTAAGACGGAGTAACTTTGATCCTTTGTGCTCGTATTTAACGGTGTTCTCTCATCATGTGTGCCGATGCGTGTTAATTGAGGGCTCTGGGTTTCCGGGGGTTGGAATGGGAAGAAGCGAGCATTTTAGTAGAGAGTAAATCAACATTTTTGTTTTTGTTTTTTTCCTCCTCACCGGCGCTACGTCGGACACTTCCGACAGAGAAAGTGAGCGCGCACGCACGCAGGACTCGTGGGGAGCGAGAGAGACGTGGGGTTTCTCTTTGTACTGATGAAGAGTTGAGGCCAGCTCTCTTTTTATATAAGCGGAGTTTGCATGCTGTAAATAGCCAAATAAGCCGGATACGCGTTACGTTTCTGCCTATTTTAACAGTCTCGTGTTATCGGGAAGCGACTTTACCGCTGTCAGTGTCCCTTTGAGCGACCCAATACGACAAAAGCGTCAAATCTTTTTTTTTTTTTAAGGGGGATTTCTTGTCATTATCAGTCCAAATTTTCCAGTGCGGAAAAGCGAAAACTCGTCCGTTCACACACACCCTTCGCCTCATTTACACGTCGCCGCTTTCACACTTCTACACCTCCGTCAAGGAGGAGGAAGGGGGATTTTTTTTTTTTTCTCCTCTAAACCTCAGCGACCATGGCGGCTGTGACAAGCCCGGAGACGAGCCCCCAACCCCGCGTATATTTCCAGACGCCGGCCGGCACCACGGAGGAGCCAGAGACACCGGTTCGGAAGCAGGGACGCGTTACCGTCAAATACGACCGCAAGGAGCTGAGGAAGAGACTGAACCTGGAGGAATGGATTATTGACCAGCTAACGGACCTCTACGACTGTGAGGTAAAGACCCCAACAATAAACGGCCTCGGAAACGATCGGACGTATCGATTAGCCGGCCCTACTGAGTAATAGGGTGCTAATAAGCTAGTTGAGCTCGTGTGTGTGTGAACAGCAATCTGTTGATAAGGAAACCTTAACGGCCCTTTGTTAATGCTACTGGCCTAGCTTCACTTGTCCTACAGCCCCCGGTACAGTGGGCTGTATGCTAGTAGGTGAACTCATCAAAACGAAAACGTGCTCAACAATGACTTAACACCGGCCATTCGTTCGTCATATTGAATTGTTGCGGTTTCTTCAACTCTGCCCTCAGGGAGAAGGATAAAGATAGTCTGCACCGCTTCATACCCAAACCTGAATCATGCTCTCATCTGATTGGTGGAAACTGTTGCAAACCGCACCTGTAAATTATTCAACCAGTATGAATGGAAATTTGGGAAATTATCTCTTGTTGACCTAATTTTGCCGTCATACAAATCATGTTAATCGGCAGTTTCACGTCAATATTTATACATTAAAAAAAAAAAAAAAGTTTGAAGGACCCATTTTACACCCCCCCCCCCGTCCTCTCTTATTGTACTGTATTGTATCTTATAGAATCAGAAGGCGAGCAGCGGGTGAGCAAGTCGAGTTTGGCTGTAATGAGTCCTCCGGCTGTCGTAGTAATTGTACATAATAGGAGCCAGTTTCACACCGAAACCCCTGGTTGTGTGCCTTTCTGCTGTAACTTGGCAGCAGCTGTGGTGTCGTTGCTGGCGTCAGTCGTTGGTAAGCTCAGGAGCTCCAGTCAACTCTACTGAGCTGGCATTGACCCATATTCTATTCCTAGCACGAGGAATATGGCGACTTAACAGGTTTGGAGAATTCCTAGTAGGCCGACTGTGAGAAAAGGAAGAACGTTTAGGTTCTTTCTTTGAATTAAAAAAACAAACAAACAAAAAAAACCCAGAAGAGAACAACTTTTTCATCTGATCTCTGTCCTGTCCCTCGCTCTGTGTCCTCCCTCTTCAATTCGCCATCATCACACAAACTAGGCATGGACATGGAATGGACTTTCTGTTGCCCTGCTGAGGTGTTTTCTGTCTTGCAAAGATAATTTAGACCCTTTAGGAAGACCTGCACCAGACCAGTCCACTGATAAACTCTGTAAATCTGACGTTTGTGAAGAGGGTTTGTCCCAAAGTCAGCATTCATCATACTTTCATTGAGTTGTCATGGGTGGGATATCCTTTCGCAAAGTCTCATAAATACGACCGAATTGCCAGTTAAGATGATTAAATGGCCCAGAGAGGAGTGTAAAACCACTGTGCTTTGAACGTCTCCCAATCAAGGATTAATACTCAAGGCCTGAGAGCTTTGCAAAGTCCGAAAAGTATGCGTGAAGTGAGAATCCCTTCAGGGGGGTGTTGTGGTGACCGAATTATTCATCGGCTGTTTTTAGAATCAATTCTAGCACATTATCATTGATATCTAGAACTATTTTTTTTTCCTCCCTCTCAATTCACTCCGTCGCATTTTCATTAATTCACTTTATTTTGCAGTCGTGAATGCTTTAATACACCGTTGCTTCATTGTGATGGTGCTTCTCAAAAACGGGGTGACAAAGCTGGCTCACAAGTGGACGCACGGTGAGCTGCCGAGATGGATTTCGGCCAGTCAGATAAATCTTAGATTTTTTTTTTTTTTTTTTTTTGGAGCGTCTCTGATGATGTGCATGTTCCTCCACAGTAGTTCCCCTCACGCCATTGTTCTAAAGCAGTCCCTGTCGAGGCTGATAGACAACAAAGAGATTAATTTACAGTTGGTTCATGGTGGAGACACATTGTACTCATGTAGACGGGAGGAAATGTGGAGCATGTGCTGTGAAATGCTGTAACCGGAGAGGCAGCCAGTCAGGGAGCACAGCGGATGTTGGAAGAACCCCAACAAAAGACCAAGAACATGTGGTGTTGATTTTACTCCTTTCGCTTCATCTTTCCCTCCTCTTTTTTTGTCATGTCTCTCTCTCTCTTTTTAAAAAAACAAACAAACACTCACTTATGTCATAATCCACCTCCCGTCTCTGTCCTTATCATGAATAAAAAACAAGTTTATTCAGCAGGGACTTCATAATAAGCTGTTCCGCATTCATATAATCCCTTTAAACATGCCACAAGCACTCGGCCAGGAGTTTCCACCAGCCAGCTTGTCAGATACTCATCTAGTCTCTTAGTCAGAGTTGCTATGGGTAATAGTGAGGGGAATGATTCCATGGCAACAAAGCTAGATAACTGTTTATGTTGATTAATCATGCTATTGAAAGACAGTTTTGCCCATTTAATCACAGAAATTCATTCCGCAAAACCCCCAAACTTCATTGGACTATATTAGAATGTAAAATTATTCATGTAATCTGTTGGCAGGGTTTTAAATACCTAAATACTGTAATGAAAAGCTGCAGAGATGAGACATGTTTTTGGGTCAACAAAGAAGTTAGTATCGCCATAGGTTCCTTCGACCAAAAGGCACACAAACGTATGAGACTTAAAGGTTTTATTTCAGCAAGATGACCCTCTAGTACCCTTTTAAAATGTCCAGAAGTTACTGTGTTTGTTAGAAGTGCTAAGCTACATTATGCTATCAACTCACCACTTGTAAAAGACGTAAACCCTTCGTGAGTGTAGTTTTTAAACTACATATTGAATTTGACAGAAAATCTTAAAAAAAAAAAAAACCACATTGAATTTGAGTTCAATGTTAATTTTCAGGTTTTAGGAGTCCTTTATTGCTCCATGGTCCCTGGTCGATTGCCTACGTCCCACAATCCCTGGTTCTTGTGTCCTCAACAATTTTGAATGCCGCTCAATTGGCAGGAAATTTTGGGATTTATAGTATTTGTAAAAATAGGGGTTACACTCAAGAACTCTGCCTCCTGCAAAAATGATCTATTTTCATTCCAGCATCCGCTTTTAATTCCAAGGTATCTGGGTTCTTTAATGTTTATGTGCCAGTAAAGTGCTGTGCCCTCTTCTTGTAGTTTAGTGTGGCTGACCAGTAGCTAAATGGTTAAAAGCATAGTGTGGGTGGACTAATCCACAAACTTCAGGGTACTACGTGGCCACACACACACACACAACCACACACACACACACACACACACACACACACACAGGCATGCACAAATACGCACAGAAATGGGGTTATGAGTGGGAACAGAGGCACGATTGGTGAGCAGGAATGCAATAAACAGAGGATGAGAGGGAAAGGAAAAAGTGGGGTTGGGAAAAGAAAAAAAGAAATAATGAAAGTGTATTTGTGACGTGCTCTTTGAACATTATATACATTCATAACGGTAGAGGCAAAAGTTCTCAAAAATCACATGTCCTCACCTTATGTTTGATTATTGGTAGCAGTAAATTAGTATGTCACCCAGAACTTCTTCTGCCCTGTGTTTTTGAATATTTCAGCTGACTACAGAATAATATATACAGCTGCAGGAAACACACTACCTGAGACTGCCTTTTTAGTAGTTTATTGCATGTGTGGACCTCCACCCAGGAGGCTATGTTTACAGTGCTGCTTGTTTGTTTTTCTGTCTTTCTGTCAATGTAATTAATTAACAGCAGCTTGTGAAACTTAGTATATGGCTTGACACATGGCCAGAGAGCCAAAATGTGGGCGGACAGTTGAACAGATAAGTTTGTAGTTTGGTCCACTGTGTGTTTTCTATGTTCTCTCCCCCCCCCCGTTGAAGTTCAGTAGTATTTGTCTTTGAAAAGTGCTGCATCGTGTTTCAAATGTACCGATAAAAGTAAAACTTGTCACGAAGGTTTTCAAAGATGTGATTTGAGTATTAAAGTTGGGTTATGAGAATGTTTCTCCAAAAGTAGTGAGCCTTTACATAAACGCTGCTTATCCGTGGTGCTGAAGGAGGCCGAAAGCTGAGAAACACACCACTCGGTACCAAAATATCAGGTAGTCTCTATTTGATAAATAGTAATATTGATGTAAACAGTTATTATGATAAGTCAGTCAGTATGTGCGTCAGTATGGATGATGCTCTGGGGAAGCAGCTGAGTGACTGAGCAACAGAGCGTCTTCACACTGGTCTGACCAGGAAGCAATGAAGGCCAGCTCAATTAATCCAATAATTTACAAGATATCATGAAATAATTAAAGGATAAGGTGAGAGAGATGGCTGTTGAAATGCTTCTTAACTGCCAAAGGCAACAGGACTTGACTCCGCTGGGGAGTTGAGGTGCCGTGCGATGTGCTGGGGAAGCAGCTGAGTGATGGAGCATTTTTGAAGCCCACGGCAGTGAGCAGAGCATGTTGGTTCAAAGCAGGAAGCAGTGGGGACTTACTCACTTCCAACTTGACCCCTCCTCGCTAAACGAGGAGACAACAGGCCTCCCCTCCCCTCCCCTCCTCACACAGCTCCCTTATGTTTGTGTCTTCAGCGTCACCGACAGTAGAAGTCAAACATCTTCTGGGGTCGTGTTAATTAGATGAGAGGAACTTCAGCTTGGAGACTCAACCAGATGTAAAAGTCAACCAAAAAAAAAAAAAAAAAAAGGGAAAACAATATCCCACACTTTGGAGCCACTTTAGTGCCAACTCTGTGTTTCACATGTGCTGCATCGCCCCTGGCAGATGTAGGAGGAAACGACACTCTTGATGCTGCACAGGCGCGTTGCAACTTGGCCTCTCAGTCAGTCAGTCAGCAACCAAAGCAGTTATAACTTCCAGGCTGATTTTCATGAAACTTGGTGGAACAGTGCAGTGTTACGTCCCAAGACACTAGTGTACGTACAGTGAAAACCTCATAGTTACCACTTTTACTGTACCTCTAAAATTAAAGGACTCTGCTCTACAGTGGATTTTAAGGTTCATAAGTCCATGTCCAAGATAGTCTGATACACACAATTATATTCACACGCATTGTCATTATCTAGAAAAGTGGTTCTCAAACTTTTAACCAAATACCACTTATGACTAAATTAAACGCTTCCGAATACCATCACCTTTTTATTTAAGTTAAGAACACAGTAATGTAGCCTACTTTATCCAGCTGCAGCAAAAGTGGGCAACATTTTTTTCTCAGAGGTCCAAACTTGCTTGGATAAAGTGAGGGGCCACACATCAGGCTGATGGGCACTGCTCAAACACGCACAAAATTGCCATGTAACCGAGATGCGCACCAGAAAGTTTTCTGATCAAACGCATCTGAACGTAGCCTCAATTAAGTGCCGGCTCCGATTATTCTGCGGACAAGCGGTAAAGGCGAAGCATGTGTGGGTTCATCCCTCGGAGAACACTGGAGTTGGGATTAGAGGTACCCCAGCTGCACTTCCTTGGCCGATTCCAATTTCCGCTTTTCTTATCAGCGTAACCTGCCGGTTCAGATTTCTGCCGATACTGATTTTCTGTCAAAGATCTACACTCCACAGCATATAGAAACGCTTCACCGGAAATGTTTTTCATAATCACAGAATGTTACGCTTACAGTGTTTTTTCAAATTGCACGAGGTTACTGCATTTTCTTACTTTAGCAACTCTAAAAATAAATAAATAAGTAAAGATCTCACCTCCTGGATAAGGAAAAAAAATACAATGCTACTGAAAATGGGTCTCTGTTTATCCAGTTGGGTCTAACATAGCTTATTTTTCTGGAACAAAAAAAAGCTGAATGGAGCAGCCAATGAAGGTGAGGAGAGGCTGCAGACTAGTGCTCGTCTCTGAGCTCCGTCTACTAGCCTTACCTGTTTTCCCTTTGTTAGCTTACTAAAACTGGCAGACTCAACAGTTTGAGGGAGATTTGTGTGTCTGATTAGGTTAATCTCTATTGTGGCTACCCCAAGGTTTGGCTTGTTTTACAAGTTTGCGCTTTATGTCGGCGTTACTCGCAGTGAAAAACTTCAACACTGATGCCGAATTTCCACCCAGCACGGCTGTGCCATGTCACATCTGTGACAACGATCACGCTTGTCCCCCACACAGATGCAATTTCCAACTGCCCCAACAGCTTTGCCAACTTGCTCAGATTCTGCTGATTTGATGATTGACTCCTGATTTATGTGTTGCCATCATATGCACACGTGTTTATACTCTTTGTCCTTCTCAGGTCTGTTTTTGTGATTGGAAGCCTGCGCGCGCATTGTGTTTTATTGTGAAAATTGCCATTCATGTGGAGATTTCCTGTCTGGCTCAATCTGCTCTGTGCTTATGAACATACTGTCCTCCTAAAGTAGACTTGCCACTATTTCTGGCTGGTGTAGCACAAGTTTGAATCATGGATCTGGACCGCTTCAGAGCAACACGTTTTCAACGAAAAAAAAAGCAAAACAGCAGTTTGTCTTTAGGCCCTTTTTGGGTTAAAGTTGTCATCTGAGGTGGAGACATAGTCCGCTTGACTTTTTCCGTTTCCTTGAAGATATTTGGCCTCTCGTCCAAAACTAAGTGGTGGGGAGTTGCAGTTGAGTACGCTGGGGAAACTCTGTTAAGTAATGGTCACTCCAGTTAGATGTAGCTTGCTTCTTTAAGGACGCGTTTCCACTGCCTCACTTCAGCTCAGTACGAGTGCGTTTCCACCAGCGCTGGGTACCACGTCAGCGTGGGTGGACTCACCGGCCAAGAGTTCCCCGGCGTAATTTGTGTGTGACACAACAACAGCAATGGAGGACACGGAGGCAGCGTTCTGCCTGTTGCTCGGTCTGTGGTTTTTGCTTCAACTAAAAGTGAGGGACGACAGACGGGCAAGGCTTCAAGCGGTGAAACAGAACAGCCAAGAAAAGAATAAAAGACTCCACCAAGCGATCGACCAGTATTCCACCGAGGCCAAGATGATACCAAGTAGACGATGTAAGCGGGTGAATTACCCAATCAGCGCCCTGCTATGTGTTTACGTCACATTTTAGTCCCCGCTCTGCTCGCTTGGAACCCCAGCAGAGCAGGGACCAAAATGGTGACGGTTCGTGCCATGTTGGGGCCGGTGGAAACGGGGCCAAACAGACCCGAGCTGAAGTGAGCCGGTGGAAAGGAGCCCTGACTCTTCCTTCAAACGGTCTGTCTTTTCTTGCCAAGAACTGAAAATGTCCGGTCGACTATGTCCCAATGCTAAAGTGATACAATGACCTTGGATGGCTGAGAACTTCACTGCTGTAGCGATCTGACACGACTGCAACAAAGACAAAACTTAGGGTACTTTTTGGTTGCTTTTCTTTATTGTTTGTCAAAAGGTTTTGGACTTGTTTTATTTTGGGGAAAAAAGAGTTTTCTGGGAATCCTCCACGTACCACTTGAGGGAGCTCACTGACCTGGGAAGATACGACTGACTGTTTTAGCGAGAATAGGAACTGTTGGATGTAGTTTTCACCAAAAAAAAAAAAAAAACCCCAACGTGTTCTCTCCATCTGGAGGACATGATTTTGTATATCGGGACATCTGTGGCAAACAAAGCTTCGTTTCTAATGGTGTTTTGAGGCACATTTTTTCAAAGGAGCTACAGGGTTTGTAGCTCCTTTGATTTAATATCATTAACATTTTGATTCGGATCACATGTTTGGATGCATTCTGCACTCAGAGAATTTACATGCGTGTCCGTTTTTGTGCATATCAGTAATTTCTTTTCCATCAAATTACAATAGATGCATTTTTTTTTAACTTATTAAAGAAATGTTGATTGCACTGTAGTGTTCCGGCCAAAAATAATGACTATGCATGAAAATGGTTCCCCATAGGCTATCTTTTTATGCAGTTCTGTCAGCCACTGACTTTGATTCACAGCACCTTCCTTATCATAAAGCTATCGATTGCTGCCACTAGCAGGTTCAAACAAAAACTGTTAGTCTCTGGCTGGTCCTGGTTTCCTTGTAGTTTATTTTTTGGTCATTTGAGGGGCATGTGGAGACTCTTCCGAATGCCAGGTGTGAACAAACGCTTGAGATCAGATCACCCGAGATGCTTCGCGCGCACACACACACACACACACACACACACACACACACACACACACACACACACACACAGGCATGTGTAAGATGTATGCAAGCTGGGTTTGTGTGAACAACTGTAATTTCATAGTCTCACCTGTAAGGGATTAACTTGGACCCCTTTACTGACTCAGAGGCACAAAAGCTCAAAGACGTGCTTTTGCTTCGATGTCTGCATACCAATGAGTATAACCCTGTTTCACTCAGTGAGTATAACAGGATGACTACAAAGAGTGGTTGTTTAACAGCGGTAGTGAAAGACTCCAGTGTGTCTTTCATAACACCCCCAACACCACACAACCACTCCCACTGAATTGGTTACATGTGGGTCTATTGAGTTAGTTCCTTGCTGGATCGGGGTTGAGACAGGAGCCTCTGTAATCTGCCCCACTGACTGCTCATGTGAGTATTTTGAAGTTTGTGAGGAAAAAGTCAGGCAAATAGGATGGAAGGTGTATGTTTGGGTTGGTGGGCGATTGGCTTTTTTTTTTTTTTTCAATCAAAAAGAAAGGAGGAGAGGAGGATGATGGGAGAAAGAATGAAGGATGTGAGTCATTGAGAGGAATGTTTACTAATATGAGAGGAACTGTGAGTGAGACAAATCTACACACTACATCGAAATTAAAACATCAATAATATACCGCTTTCCCCCTCAGCATACTGTACACGGCACACGTTTAATTTTCAAACACACACTCACTTCTCCTCACACTCTATTAGATCCAAACCAATATGAGATTTAGAGAACAAAAAACAGTAAGCTATTATTCTTTTAATGGAAAGATATAGAGGAGTGATAGCATTCTAAGTTGAAAATTAAGCCCGTGTGTGTGTGTGTGTGTGTGTGTGTGTGTGTGTGTGTTGTAATCTGAGCTTCACCGGTCTTTGTTTTGATAGCTGGTCTTGCATTTGTGTCAGTGCATGTGATAGCAATAATGCAGTAGTATCTGAATGAACATTCAGTTGAACCCATCCAACTTTAGCTATAGAGTGCCAATATTGTACTTGAGATTTAGGGACAGTTGCTAGCATTACCAGCAAAGCTTGGAGGTCAATCATAATTTAGGCCACTTGGAAAATCGTGACCCGAAATTTCTGTTTTGTCTTGATAGAAACTTTGATAATAAGAAAACAAACCGGGTGCCCTCAAAGAGTAAATAGGCCGAAAGCGTCTCAGTGTATAACTTTAGCAGTTTAAAGACTTTTCCTGCGCGTGCTTGTTTGTTGTTTGACACACCTACTAGCTCCGTGACCTGCACATACTGATGCCTCACACCTTTCCAGTCCTGGGTTTTGAGACTAGCTGAACTTGATGAGCTTGTTGTTCCATCCTGTGGATCACACAGCATAGACTGCCAGCCAAATTGCGATGATGTGGAGAAAATGGTTTCAGTAGAAACACTTAACCTTAAAAGGCAAGACAATCCCTCCAGATACCTCCAGAAAAACACGTTTGTGCGTTGAATTATGCGATCACATAATCAGCCAAAGTCCGCACGTTTATGCAGGGGCTGCATTTTTTCAAAGATGCCACACTTTTGCCACATAAATTGCCGATTTCCACGCGAATTGCGCGAAATGTGTGGGGCTTGCATGATTTCATAATCCCTGCATTTTCATTGCGAAAAAGTCACGTTTCTTCGCAGAAAGTTGACAAATGTTGTGTTTACTCCACACAAGCGCAGCCATTTTCCTCCTGTTCCCTTGGGAACGTTGTGAGGTGACGTCATCGGAAAGCTGCAAACCCCATGAAGAGGACTTGATGAAGCCTGCAAATTAGTCCCATTCGCCAACAAAAATAAGCTTGGAACTTGTGTGACTCATCAAGGTTTTATAAGTTTGAGCCGTGTGTTTATGGAGGTCTGAAATAAAACGAGATGAGAACTTCATTATTCCCAGCGCTTCCTGTGACGTAGCATGCTTGCTTGTCATAGGAAGTCATTCGAAACGACTCTTTACATTAAAGTAGCAGCCTAATGAGAACAGAGTGTTGGGGGTGTTTGGGTGTTGTTCTTATTCATCAAACTGCAGGTTTTGCCAATTCCCACAGTATCATCACATAAAATTGCATAAATTACATAAAAACTGTGATGGAATACGCGGGATATTTAAGAAAATGTGCTGCATAATCAAGGATTTTCACCTGCAGCAATCAGAAAAAAATCTGCAAGGAAGGACTGTCAAGGGAAAAGTCTAGAAGGAGGGCACAGTTGAGTAATGAAACTTGACTATTTGCAGGCGCTAACTTGTTTGAGATGGATCATATTTCACTAAAGCGAAAGCATATTATGTTGTCAGAAACTGAGGAAGATCAGCCAAATTAGGTTACAAATACTGGCCATTTTTTCCTCTGATAACACGATGTCTGTTTCTATATCTGATTTTTATGACAGTACAGTAGCTTATATCAGTGTTATTGCTATCCATAGCTTTAGGGATGTTCCTTTTATAGAACTTGTTCACGAAAAGATGGATGTGGCGTTTTAGTAATCATGTGCACGTATTTAGCCGCGCAAGTGCCTTCAAACTCACGGTTGGGGTTAGAACTGACAGCAGCTTGCATGAATCCCTGCTATGCCATCATTTTCATCATGGAGAGTCTTTGTAAGTAAAGCCAACGGCAGGTTGAGTGAGGTAACACAGATCTGCTCAGGATATATTTAGTCCAAAGTGCATTAGAGCAGATGCTGCTAACTGTAGCAAAGCGCATGTCTTTGTTCAATGGCTTTTGCATAGTAGGTTTACTCTGGTAATAACAGTCTCAGGATTGTAAAGGTTGTTTTTGTTTTTTTTTCCCCTCCTAAATGTCGGAAGTACTGCAAACAAGTAGATAAATGAAGCCAGATTGAAGTTGTGTTTTTGAACCAGTGTTATCAGTGATTTCAGGTCAGGTCACATTTGTGTGTCAAGGCATCTCCAATCTATCTGTATGGGTTGTTGTGTAAATATTAACACAGGTGACGTGGTTTACCAACATGGATGCGTGAGAGCTGTGTCTGACTGTGGACTGTGGTGGCTCTGGCATAAAGAACAATGAGGACTAGTCTTAAAACCTCATAAATCAGATTGTAGCTTCATTTCAAACCACTTGCGAATGGCGTTGGCTGCGATTTGCGAAAAAAAAATCTGATTTTTTTTTTCTTCAAATTTTGACCACCTCAAACTTGATGTAATGTGCAAGAAACAGATTTGAGCTGGCCGTTTGAGCAAAGACAAATAATCAATATTTGGTACAGTTCACGTTGTTACCATATTGTTAAAATGCAAGGCAAAGCGTCTTAATTTTCAGCTCCGTTGCTAACGTTAACCAATCAAATACAGTACACTCCTCAGCTATGATGTATTTTGCATGTTAAACGGGGTCTTTAACCTTGCATTTTGCATTCCGAATACTGCAGAGCAGGGCCACCCCTGACCCAATTGAGGCCCTAAGCGAAATGTGCACAAATGCACCCCCTTACAAAATGTGCCCCCCCCATTGAAGATGAGTCCCTTTGCACAGCGTGTGTTCAGCGTTGAGGGACGGGCGGAGTGTTGTCTCCATCAAGTTTTGAAGTGTAACACGTGACCTGAGTTTGTGTTACGTTGAACATGGCAAGGTCCAGTCACATGATATATCACATGATTTAGCAAACTTGACCCTCTCAATTTGAACAACAACAATGACACAGTGAACTCTGGTACAAAACATAGTTTAATAGTTAGCCGTTAACATTCAGGGTTTGAGAGAAGTGTACTAAATGTTGATGACTCGACTAATCTGATATCCTATCATCATATCATAAATCACTGCAGAAGGAACACTTGTTGACCCACTGCAGTTCTCTAGAGTTTAACTTGGCTCGTACAACATTGTTACACTCACCGGTGAGCATTTAGGGGAGGGAAGTATAAAGAAATATAGAAATGCATGGGAAGCAACCGCATTATTCAGAGATGACAAGCTTCTTATTCACTTCATGTCTTAATCTGAACTAATATGCTAGACTTGAGTGTTTTTTTTTCATCCCATGGATAATTGACAAACCAAAGCATTAGCTGATTAGAAAGCGCCAGAGGTTACACTGCTGACTGATGTGCACGAAGCATTATAGATAATCCTTTTTGAAATCCATTCAGATTATCTAAAAAAATAAATAAAAAAGTCAGACTGATTAATAAACCAATCATGTGCTTTTCTAGGCAAAGATTAAGATTCATTTTAAAAAAAATTTTAATTACAGTTAAATGACTTCCGGTTGGCAAAACTTCACCTCACCGCTAGAATAAATAAAATCAGAGTCGACATGCAAGCGAACACTGCATGTGGGGCCCCATTATTGGTTTTGTTAGGAACTGCCAAGTGTGACATAATGGTAATCTGCTTTAATCCCTGTTTGTATGCATTCTTATTTTAATCTCCCTGTAATCTCGTTTTCAAATCCAGTTGTAGTGGAAATGACTCCTCTGACCTGCGCACGCGCTCTGTGTGTGTGTGTGTGTGTGGTGGTGGGGGGGGTCTGTCCTCTGAATGATCGTCTGTCTCTTTATGTTCCCCTCTTGATCAATAATTGATGGAATAAGAGAAAAAAAATAGTGAAAAAAGAAAACCACAGATTCACGACACACGACACACATGCTCCTTAAACAAACACACCAATATCAGTATTTATCAAGACCGTGCGGCATCAAATTATCGATTTGTATCCATCATATTGCGATAGAAGAAACACTGACGGGGCTGTGAAATGGACGTGTCACAGAAACCAGCATTCTGTTGGGCCAAAGAAGCCAATTTGTTAATCAGTGAGCTGTACAGTGAGCAGCCTTTTGAGGGTCAAGCTGGGTGATATTCTACTTTTCCATCCATCCATATTCAACCGCTTATCCTGTTAAGGGTCGCGGGGGGCTGGAGCCTATCCTAGCAGCCTTCAGGTGAGAGGTGGGGCCATCTCAGGGACAACAAATAGAGACAGACAACCATTCACACTCACACTCACACCTACAGTCAATTTAGAGTATCAATCAGCCTCGTCCCCTCTTGATGTCTTTGGACTCCACACAGAAAGATCCTGTGCTGGAGCTGGGACTCAAACCTGGAACCCTCTTGCCGTGAGGCGACAGTGCGAACCACTGCACCACCGTGATGCACCTAGACAGAATATAAAAACACTAATATTACAAGTAAAATTATTGAAAATATTAGTGATAATATTAGACAAAGACATCAAGAGGGGACGAGGCTGATTGATACTCTAAATTGACCGTAGGTGTGACTGAGTGTGAATGGTTGTCTGTCTCTATGTGTTGGTCCTGTGATGGACTGGTGACCTGTCCATGGTGAACCCCGCCTCTCGCCTGAAGGCTGCTGGGATAGGCTCCACCCCCCTGCGACAGGATAAGCAGTAGAAAATGGATGGATGGATGGATTTTTTTTAAATTAAATTTTTTCATAATTACTAAAAATATTAATGTTACAGTTTCTCCCAACTTGCACTTGGTTACTGGATCTTAAATAACTCTCCAAATAAATAAATAAAGTACATTCCTACTGGAAAAATGGAAGAAATGAAATCATACAGAAAATGAGTTGCTGTATATCCAGCAGTGCCTGACATGTCTTTTACTTTTTGAACAAAAGCAGCTGAAAGCAGCAGCCAAAGGTTAGGAGAGGCTGCAGGCTTTTGCTTGGCTCTGAGCTCCGCCTACCAGCCTTGGCTGCTTTCCTTTTGTTAGCTTCCTCAAACTGGGCAGGCTCAATGGAGTGATGGAGTTTGTAAGTGTTTGATTAGGTTTGTTGTATGTGACGTTTTTGCCGTGGCTCCCCCACAGATTTTGGGCTTGTAATGCAAATTGTGAGCGTAATCCTGAATTTCTATGGGGCACAGCTGTGCCGTGTTGCGGCTGCCAGGCCGATCTTGTCTGTCCTCCACACAGCTGCAATTTCCAGCTGCCCGCCAGCTTTGCTAGCAGATTATACTGATTTGGTCTTTTTTTTTTCTTGATTTTTGTGTTTCTATGACATACACCTGGAGTATTGTGTCTTTTTCGGGTCTGTTTTTGTGATCGGGAGCCTGCGCATGCTGTGTTATTTTGAAAACTGACCAGATATTCTATACCATTCCATCTGGCTCTGTGCAGACTGATGCGCTGTCCGTCAAAAAGAGACTCACCACTGTTTCCGGCATGGCGAGAAGACAAGTGACCAGTTATGAATCAAACACATGTGACACTGACTGGCTGGTTACCTGTCAGGCCAGGCACACGAAATTTCCGATTCCAGTCCGTAGCCGGGCCGTCATCGCGTCCCTAGATTTTAGTGGGAGTGCTGCTCTGTATCAGCAACAAATGTGGCCATTGATGAACCCATTGTATCATTGTGAATGCTTTATAAGTTTCTGTGAGAAATATCTAAATATCTCCATATGTTCCGGGCGGCACAGTGGTGCAGTGGTTAGTACTGTCGCCTCACAGCAAGAAAGTTCTGGGTTCGAGTCCCAGCTTGGGCCAGGGATCTGGATCTGTGTGTGTGTGCATGTTCTCCCTGTTCCTGTGTGGGTTCTCTCTGGTACTCCAGCTTCCTCTCACAGTCCAAAGACATCAAGAGGGGACGAGGCTGATTGATACTCTAAATTGACCGTAGGTGTGACTGAGTGTGAATGGTTGTCTGTCTCTATGTGTTGGTCCTGTGATGGACTGGTGACCTGTCCAGGGTGAACCCCGCCTCTCACCCGAAAGCTGCTGGGATAGGCTCCACCCCCCGCCACCCTTAACAGGATAAGCGGAAGAAAATGGATGGATGTTCCCTAACTGAGATTATGGAGTGGAGCTTATTGTTGCATACTGTATATTTTGGACAAAAATGCCTTGTCGAGAGCTTCGACTTGAGCTTGACATTCCCATCTTCTCATTACTGTCCGTCTCTTTCTTTGTTATACACATGCAGTTGCCACCTAATAACAGTGTAAGAACCTCCAAAACTGCTCTGCTTGCTTCCTGATTAAAGCAGTGAATGTTCCCTGGCATCCTGTGGATATACAGCTTGAATATGTGGAGCCTGTTTAGTTTGGCGTTGCTTCTGCCTCACACAGCACTGGGATACATCATGTCCTTGGTCTGTCAAAACACTGGAGGCTCTTGTTTAGGGTTGGGGCTATACGCTCTACTTCCAGGTCATCCAGTCCTGTTTGATGGAGACCACTGATTTACGATCCACTTGTTTGAAAA
Organism: Aulostomus chinensis; assembly: GCF_037954235.1. Classification (NCBI taxonomy): domain Eukaryota; kingdom Metazoa; phylum Chordata; class Actinopteri; order Syngnathiformes; family Aulostomidae; genus Aulostomus; species Aulostomus chinensis. The sequence goes on from NC_141343.1 coordinate 11,096,449, forward strand.
ACGTTTGAAAAAACGCCATGATGCAAATAAAAAAGACACAAGGCAAATGAAAAAGCCCTAAGGGAAGTGGTCCAAGTCTGTAATTGGTCCGGGTTAATGGGGCCTGACAGGCGGGCAGATGAAACGTCACTTTTATGAAGTTGTTCAAATTGCTAGGCAACTGTACTTTTTAGTGTGTAATAGTGACATTGTAGGCCATTTAGAGTCAGGTTTGATGTGAAGCTAATTATGCTTACACTCACATAGTCGTGACGAATGTTGTGGACTCAACACCCCTCTGAGGCTGAGAGCACTACGAATGCTCCTCGTCAGTCCTGGTTAATTTGTGATAGGTATAAATATGTTTTTGTGTGTGTGTATATATAATATACACCGGCGGAGGTGCGTCTGGCAGAAATATGAATGTATGCACACACACATGCGCACACACACACACACACACAAACATCTATGCTGTTGCAAGACACTAGAAAAGGAGTTGGTTCCATTTTACATTGTGGAGTATACACGACTTCTATCAGATTTGTAAATTCCTATTGAATGTTAATAGGGGATTCAGTCGTCTTTGGAAACTATCATGATCCTCCCATTCTGTCGCTGATTAATGCTCTCATCAACTGGAACAAGCCTACTCTGGTTCCTTTTAGTTTGGATAACAGAAGTGTTTTATCCATGCTGAGGTAGCACAGCGACCGACGGGGCTGCAGAGTCGAAAGAGATTGGAGAGTGGAGTGCATGTTGCTTTAAAAAGGAACATTTAGGAGCCACGTCCCACCCTCCTTTTACAGAGATGTCACAAGGTTTGAAAAAGGAACATGACTGATTAAATAAATACATGCGAGGTTGCTGCTCTCTGTTCCACAGTTTAGCCTTGGGTGCTTTCATATCTTGCAAAACAGGACATGATATTCTTCCTGGGAGGAAGTACATCCAAGTGATTAGACGTGCAATAAAGATGCAGATCAGACAAACATGAAACCAAAGGTGCGCTATAACACACGCTGGCTGGATTAATCACATTACAGTGTATTGATTGATATATAGATTCCTGTGGTTTATGCTTTGTGGTTGTGTGTGTGTGTGTGTGTGTGAAGCCAAATGCAGTATTCATCCACAGCCACTTACTTTAATTGTGCATGAACACACATTCGTGTGTACACACACACTGCTATTCCTCATGTCAACCAGACAGCTTGGCCCCTCTGTCTCTGTTTTAACTCAGCCAGCCGCTTCCCACAGTTATTATTCACCCCCCCCCCCCCCCCCCCCCGTTTTCAGACAGGAAGTAGCTGGGCTCTGTGGTGCTTTAACCCCTTCATCGCTAAGGAACATTAGAAAGAAGCATTTGAAAACATGTGAACATGTGTTGGAATGGAAGCTTGCACAAATGCGCGGGCAAGATTCCTGATAAGTTTTGAGACAGAGGGGAGATGGAAGGCAGCAGGTGCTGTCTTAGCCCTTGTGTATATTCTCTGTCATACACAAGCGCATTGTGCCGGCAGTAGAGTGGCCCAAAAGCTATGAACTGCACTTTTACAGAGACAGAAAGGCTGATTGATGAGTCAACAACAGTGTTAATATAAACTGCAGAAGAAGAGCCTCAAAGAAGACTTAAAGATAAGAGACAGACTGGGGGAGAACAAGACAGGAAGAAGGTTCAAGCCTGTAGTTTTCCGCTATTTCTATTCTGGCCTGATCCTCTTTGTGTTTTTGTCTTTCTATTTTAGTCAGAAGACAGTGGAGCAACCCTGGTCGCTCACAAGGGTCGAATGACTTACAAGCTTGAGATGGATAATGGGTCATTTTTCAGCTTCTTACTTCTTTGTTTTGAAATGTTTTGAATTTCAGTCCCAAAAGAAGGAAGCATGTTTTGTATTTATGCATGTCCAGAGATTTGGCCTTTGTCTGCTCACTTACATTTAATCTACCAGTGTTTCCCCCTTGTGCAGCTGTTTTCACTGGAGACATTTTGGTTGATATTATAGGAATGAAATGAAAATGTCAGCACAATGTAAAGCACTTATTCTGGTGTTTGATTTGGATGAAATCAAGGTTTCACAAGAAGGGAAGATGGACCTTTTTGTCTGTGTGGATTCTCCAGATTTTGAGGGCGAGGGAGCCCAAATTTACCGTTATCGTACATATTGCATAAGACTGACTGAGCTGCGATAAACTGTGTGTTTCCATGCACCGTGCATGTCAGTGTATTTGGTCAATCAGACGGATCCCTACTCCCGTAGATGCCCACCCCCTATGTAGATGCGAGTGGCTGAGGTCGCAAAGCGTGGAGAGTGCATTGTGACGGCTGAAGGGACAGAGACAAGCGAGGAAAATGTGGGCGAAGAAGAACTCGTGGCGAAAGGAAAGAAAAGAAAGAGAGCCTGTTATTTGGAGGCACTTTGGTCACAAGAGAGACGACACGTTACAAGCACAGGTGCTCTGTGAGTCACGCTGAACGGTTGTAACAACCAGCAGAGGAAATGAGACTAATCTCCATCGCCGTTTACAACACAGCCACAAAGAAATGTACGAAGAGCCCCGAGAAGCTTGCATTAGCAGAACTAAGATTACTGACGTAACGTCAAGCAGCAGCAAAAGAGTCCAGCAGGCATCTATTAATCAGCGTTTTACAAGTGTAACTCCTTTTGAGAAAACATCAAAGTGCCACAAAGAAATAACAGAGGTCATCTCATGTTACTTGGCTAAGGACCTGAGTCTGATAAACAAACTGGATTGAAGATTTCAGATTCCACCACTGCGTATCCATGCTCGAGGGATGCTGAAATGCGGTTTATTTTAATTTCGATTCTATTTATTTCGTATTCTTCCTTGCTCAATCTATCAGTGTTTAAAACACCAGGCTGTGCCTTCATACATATTTGGGTTTGAAGATGTGCTAATCAGCTCCTCTGAGACTCTTTGTGAGCTGCGGTTACAGCTGCAGTTACATATTAAGCCCCATCTTTTGAATCCTGACTAATACATAATTATGCAAATCTTTGCAGAGGCATATTTCTGGTTTAGCAAACCGCTATTCTGACACTTACACAAACATTTCTGTTAATAAATTGGCGTAACACGCACAGCAGAAGTGTATGAGTGGTTGGCAGTTTGTTGGTGTCTTTACATTACTGGGTTAGAGGGAGAGCAGACATGAGGCGGACACGAGTCGGAGAAAAAGGTCCAAAAGAATGGATTACGATCGATTCATGCCGCGTTAAAATCCCTGTCTCTTATAAATTGAATAAAGGTTGTGACATGCAAGAATGAGGAGCAACTCGCAAATTTTGATCGGTTTATTTGTTTTCAGTGTTTCTACATTTCCCCTCTTTATCTTTTTAACTTTTCCCTCTCGTTTTTGTATTTTCTTTTATCGGAAATCATGGTCACTTTCCGAAGTCGAATCTTAAGGTCTCCTAGTTGTCTTTGAACTTCGAGCAGCGCGTTGTTTGATGGTGTCGTGGTGACGCTCGATCCCGGTGTGAAACTTTTACATGGCGACTAGAACTTAAGTTTGGAGAGAGAGAGAGAGAGAGAGAGAGAGAGAGAAAAAATAAACTCGCAAATCAAATTGAAATTGCAACATCTGTCCAAAAATAAAATAAAATTTGCAATTAGGAATTTTCCTTTGAAATCGTTCAGCCCTGTTCCATCTGTATCTGTTGTGATGCACACACAAAGTAGGAGTTTGACAGTCAAAACGTAAACACGTGCAGAAACAGGAGTGAAGGACAGCATTGTTTGATGCCACGTGGCCTACTTTTCCTACTCCATTCTCCATCCTGTCTGCTCCTGCCATCACTTCCTTACTCCCCCTCTTTCTTCCCTACACCCCAGCCAGCCAGCCGAAACATTGTTTTTGTTTGTGTAGCTGAGCAGGCGATCTGCCATTCTTAAGTCTATTTTTATACTTGCCACTGAGGGAGTAGGAAAGGAAAAGTGCCTGTTAATCATCCGCTATTCACCTGGGTGACACCGAGACTTGACCTGGTGAAACATAGAATTCATTTCGGTCTTTGCATTTTCAGTTTGGACTTCTTCTCACACAGAGATACACACATACGCACACACAGACACGTGTATACACACACACACACACACACACACTCACATTCGCACTCAGTAAATGAATCAGTTGTAGTAGAGGACATGCTGAGTAATCCTTGTTGCTGGACTATGACCTACTTACACAGCTACACTGAAAGACAAAGCTTGAATCCACATTGGTCAGGCCTTGACAGGTATCTCTCTCTCTCTCTCTCTCTCACACACACACACACACACACACACACACACTTATTTGTAGTCATGTTTTTTGTACCAGTCATGTAGCTCTGTTTGACTCGTGGCTATAGAATATTGAGATATGATGCCATCTATCCAAAACACAAAGCTATTGTGTACAGGTCATAATTTCTTTTTTCATGCAGAATCAATATACAAATACTTTTTCTTCTCTCGGTCATTCGGGACGCCTCCTCCTGCTCTTTAGAATCATGCAGCAGAACTTGCATGATCATGCAAGAACGGTAAGATTACATGAGCCCTGGCATTGCTTCACACCAGAAAGAGTATTACCGAACCATGTTGTCATCAGCCACGCTAACATATAAAAAGATTTTTATCGAAGAAGAAAAAAAACAACAAGAAAAAGGAGTTTTTTTGTTTTGGTCTCACCACTTTTTCTCCTCCATTCGCCTCTCAAATAAAATTCAGCGCAACCTTTATAGGCTGTTTTGTTCCGAGGGCGCTGACCTACTTGTGTGTGTCCATGTGTACATTATGTGTGCCCCAGCTTATGTTTTTTCCTGTGAGCTAGCTCTATCTGGCAATTGATCTGGCCAAGCCTGCAGCTGCTACGCAACCCCCAGTGAGAGTACCAGGCCCTACACACACGTAGCATACAAACCAAATGCTCTCCTACCATCACATCTCATTCTGCTTCACTCCGCAGGCGGCCTTTCGGAACAGACAGTGCGTCTGTCTCAGCCGCAGTTGTTGTGTGAATCATATTTGCAAGCTTGTCAGAATGACTGTGATTTGATTTTAAGACAAATAAGACGGGTCAGTATTGCCGTTTAAGCGCTCTTGTGAAGCCTAAGCCCAATGGCGGTTGGTGTGTTGTGTCTCAACTGCTGATAGTTACTGAAAGAACCAACACGTTATTAGTGCAGAAGTATATGTGCATCCACAGGTCAAAAGGGAAGAAAATTATGTCGCAATGATGCCACAGTCACATGGCAGTGGCTTCACGGAGCGATCTTGGGCAATGGCCGTCAGAAGGCTGTTCATCAGCCGGCTCAGTTTCATCTTCGCTTATTTATCCAGCTATGAGCAAGATCATGTGACAGTGGCATGGCCCCTAATTATGTGTAACATCTATACAACCATCAGCAGAGAACTTAAAGTGAAGCCTGACCCTAAAAATGTGTGACTCACCATTACAGTTCCCAGCTTGAACTCTGGAAACACAAGCCTCGTTCCTGTTTCTGGAATCTGAAGATTAACAAGACTTCCCTAAATATATGTTAACAATCTCTCTCATTGCCTGGGAGGGCAGCGTAATGTATCATTTAAGCACAGCCGTCGCCATGTCAGGGACAAACAAACTCAACAAGCCACACCACACCTTTTTGGCTACTTGATGATCTTGATGTTTATTCCAGTGCAAGGGTGACAACTTTTAAAAAGACCAAAGAACGTGATCATCGCTTTCTTTGGTAAAGAAAGCGAGAACAAAACATTAAAATAGAAATGGTTATAACGTAGAAAAACACAGAAAAGAACTGTCTTAGAACTGAACCCCTAAATGCTCCTGATGAACAAAAATTATACAATATGAAAATGCACCGCCGCTGGCTGGCTGACAAAAACGAAAAAACGAATGACTCAAAAAAACAAAACAAAAAAAAAACCCTACACTGACCACTTGACGAAAAGCAGAAGCAAGAATAATGAATCAATTGCTGCGGTGATTTAAGGTAAGCAAAGCTATTTTATTTGTGTAATTGTTACAAGGGGAGACTTCCGGTGAAGACTTGTTGCTGACTAACTTCAGTTAATAGCAGCTGCCAGCCAGACGCAAGCAAAAAGGCCAACGTCACGTCTCAGAACCTAGCAAGCCAGCAGCAGTGGCCCGTGATATTGAACCTTATTTACGTTCGGGGTCGCTGAGGTGTCGCGTCGTCCTCTCCATTTGCTTTTTATCAGTAGTTAAAAAAAGAAAAGCAAAAAGGGACATTACATCCCATTTCTGCCCCCAGGAGGAAAAAAAAAAACAAAACGACAATGACGAGGCAATAAGACAGAACCGGATGATTCTGGTGTTGAGCGAGCTGAAGAGAAACGTCAGGAGGTTGAGAGGGTCACAGAGAGAAAGAGAGACAGAGAGAGAGAGAGAGAGAGAGAGAGAGACGGTTAACTTCAGAGCGATTGCTTTTCTAAGTGAGTGGACAGAGCAGGAAAGAGAGACATGACGATCCCACAAGGGAAGAGGCTGAGGGTGACGCAGACCAGAGGGTCCATGTGCATCCACAAGCACTGGATAATCATGTTTTTGATGTTGTGTGTTTGTGTCTGTGCTCGTGTTTAAGCAGTGCATTATAGTTTATGTGATGTGTCCATGTAGAAAATATATTCATTGACATATATTTGATTTGCCTTTGTATCAGCAAATGTCAAAAAGAAAACAAAATTATGTGTTGCTCTGCCGAGCAAACATGATAGGGTCCCTAAAAAGCACCGTAGCTGCACCTGAAGTTGTTTCCAAAGACCTTGATTGGACAGGAGGAGGAGCTTCAAGGCGGCTTAGTACCACACCCACCCCTGGTTGGAGTATTCAAAACACTGTGGAAAGCTTGAACGCTGACTCGTTGCCTTGTGTTTGTTTTATTTTAATTTTTTGCGATCGTGTAGAAAACTAACTGTGCGCTAGTACCACACATTACCTTGTTATTATTCTGAAAGAGTCTCAGTGCATTTGACACAACAGGTATTTGTCCCATTTACAGCCCATAACCACGTGCAGGTTGGGCTCAAGTTGCTTCCTAAATGAGGGTGACCTCCACTCAACCGCCTCCTGAGTTGTCGCTGCAGCCGATATGGTGAACCTGCTGTTTACCAGCTGTATAATTGTCTCATTTTGGACATTTCTCCGGGACTCGTGTCCACCTCAACTGTGCTCCCTCCCTCCCTCAGACTCACGAACCTCGTTTTCTCTTCTTTTTCCCGGCAGACTCGGCGTTGTTTTTGGCGGGCACATACGTAAGGCACGTGTACTTCTGATTGGACAAAAACCTTCGGGCAGATGCACTGCAGTGTATAGTTACTTCCCAAAATTAATCGCAGCTGTTGCGATTGGCCAACGCCTCCAAATCACGACTTTGACTTTAAATCAGCTCTGGTCACACGCTTTTTTCTTCTTCTTTTTTCTTTTTGGTCGGTGAAGTTGCCTCCCCATCCCTCCTTCCCTGGTGAAAGTGGTCATTTGCAGCCAGCTTCTGACACTTCCAATTTTGGACACAAATACAGCAAGAGCTCAGAGCTCCGCTACCGACAATACACATGATGTAATCACCTCTGCCGGTAACTTCCACAATGTTACGTCATCTCGGACGCAGAATTTAATCCATCTGTGTTAAAGTGTCGGTCTTTGAAATACTGTCACTGCTCTCCATGCTTCTTCTCTACGATCTCTGTATAAATGATCGCACATTCTGGTGCTCGTATGATAACACTTGACTTCTTTCACTGTATTTATCTAGAGGGCACACCTTCAGTGTGTGTGTGTGTCTTGGTGTATCACAATACACATTACAGAAAACCGCACGGGGAAAAAATAATCAGTTTTGTCCAAGTTTGTGCAGCCCGGTGTAATCCGGGTTTACTTCATCCAGTGAGATGCTCAATACTCCGTACGCCTTGGATGTAGCCCAAAAAAAAATCTACCGAAGTAAAACCGTTCCAGTTTTCTGTGAACGTGATGGTGTCTGTTCTGAGTGGGCGTACGTCATCATTGTAGACGAGTCCTGACTAGTAACCGCCAAGACGTTCACGTGGTCATTTGTTAAACAACCTGTTGCCTGTGGGGGTGACAGCGGAGTGGCTGAGGGCTTTACCAACCTTGCATGCTTTTATTTAAGCATGGCGTCAGTCTGTAAGGTTGCTGTACTGCTCCGACTGGTACCACAAGGCAGTGCTGCGTCTATAAGCCTGTGCCAGTACCTCATCTCCCAGTTTAGATCACGTCTGCAGCCAACAAAAAAGCCCCTCCAACTCCAGACAAGTTCACAAAGTCAGTCTGGGAATTGTTTTTTTCGGAATCCGCTACCTCGATTCCTTTTTCTTTGTGTCTCCTCTCCAAAGCCTGTCTTCCAGCTTTTTCCAATACTAGTCACTCGTCTCCCCCTCCTCAGTCTCTCTGAGGGGCTTCTCCCTCTTCTCCGTGCACTCTTAGCATCCTTCCTCCTGGCATTCCCTTCCCATCCCCCTCACAGACTGAACAGTCTCTCCAATCGATCTCAAGTAAACACATCGCACACTCCCTCCAGTGTGTTCCACCGAAACGACTAACTCGTATGTGGAAAGTAGTTCAAATACAAATAAATGATTTCAAAATGTAGAGCATAGCGGCTGGCGGCATGGCTCGGAGGTAGAGCGGCCGTCTCGCAACCAAAAGGTCGCTGGTTCGAACCCCACATCCCCGGTGATCATGTTGAAGTATCCTTGGGCGAGATACTGAGCCCCTAATTGCTCCTTGTGGCCCCGTCCAAGGTGAACCCCACCTCTCATCCAATGTCCACTGGGAGAGGCTCCACCCCCCGTGACCCTTAACGGATCAGCGCTATAGAAGATGGATGGATGGAATACAGCTGCACATGCGCACATAAACGTGTGTGTCAGATGTAGCTGCGCGTGTGTGTTTGGGTGAGCAGCGGAAGCATTTGTGGGTATTGAGTGTGTGTGTGTGTGTACACACACTGAGTTACGGTCTTGCTGTTCTGTAAGAGAACGAGTGTATCTGGGTGTACTTTTTGATGATTGCTGGACTCATCTTACATTCACTTTCATTGAGTTAATGTGGGTGAGTATTTCTGCGCTTTTAAGTCTGTGATGCTGCTTACTGTGTGTGCGTGTGTGTGTGTGTGCGTGCGTGCGTGCGCAATCAGACTACTTACAGTAAGTTTGGCTGTCACCTTCAATCTCTATCTCACACATGCAGGCTGCCCTACTCAGAATTAAATCCTCACCCCCCCCATATTAATGCACATTTTTCTAATTCTTTAATCCGTGTGTATGTGTGTGTGTGTGTGTGTGTGTGTGGAGGTGGTGGTGGTGGGTTGTTTCAGTCGGGGGCAGTGGGGCAGGTGCAGAGACAGCTGGTCTGGGCAACTCTAACTGAGAAGGGAGCGAGAGAGAGAGAGAGAGAGAGAGATTCCTGGAGAATGACATGAATCAGGGAAGCAGCGCGAGCTAGGACGGAAAGGAAACTAGTGCTTGTCCTCGAGTGTGTGTTGTGGTCGCCAGCGGTGAGACACTTGGACAGCACACACACATCGAGCGTGTGCGCGCAAGGGAGGCAGATGGAAAAAGTATTACACCATTTTATAAAGCAACGACTTAATCGGTAGGGAACTAATTATCGGATAATAGAGAGGTTGTGGTGAGAAGGACGCTGTCGTCAGCTTTATCTATTCAATAGACCTCATATTTCAAAATGTGTCACTCCTTGCTTCTACGAGCTTTCCTGAAAATAAAGATACAAAGTGTCTTCATCAGATGACGTTCCAACTGTTACCAACTGATTCAATGGATGGAAGCCTTTAAAATCACTGGTAAAAATCAGGTGGGGTTTAAAGATTTCAGCGCGTGCGTGTCAGCCGCGAACCCCGGCTTACGAGGTGGAGTTGAACGGGTTCAGCGTCTGCCGGGCGACCGCGCTCCCGCTCTCTCTCTGAACTCGTCTTATCACGGTCCTTGTGGATTTAAACAGTCAAATATTCCACTTTGTGCAGAACAAGCATTTCCAAAAGAACGCTGACAACATTCTCTCCATTGATGGGAAAATCTGCTCGCCTGTCCCCCCCCCCCCCCCCCCCCCACATGCCTTGATGGCAAGGCACCGCCCTCTAGTGTTGAGAGGTGGACCTTTCATCATCCGCTGCACCACCGGTGATGTATTCCCAGACAACAACGCGACTTAAAACAAAGGTTCTGAGAGTAAAAGGAAGACCGGGTCTTCTTTCCGTATGGTTATGTGCGCCTGCGTGGACGCGCTGTGCGGCGACAGCGGCCCAAAACGAATCATAAAAAAAAGGCTTTGTTTGTTTGCTTGTGAACAGGAAGAGGCCATTCCGGAGCTGGAGATAGACGTGGACGAACTGCTGGATATGCCCAGTGACGTGGAGAGAGCGGCCAGGGTCAAGGTGAGATCCACGCACACACGCACACACACACACACACACACACACACCAGTACAAACCATTGTTTCACATTCTGTTATTGTGTTACAGGACTTGTTGGTCAACTGTTTCAAACCTACAGAGGTAAGAATTCTTCTTCTCCCGTTCTCTCTTCTCCCCGTTTTGTTTTGTTAACAGAAGTCTTGAGTAATTTTGAGGCCAGCAGATGTAACTTGTTCCCTCCAGGTAGTTATATTTGTGAAGGCGTCTGTTGGCCGCAAATTCAAGGAACGGGGGGGGGGGGGTATTTTGTGGCCTCAAAGTGATTAAATGACGGAACATCGTCTCACTGGGTCAGAAATCATTTGATGCCCCCCCCCCAGGGCTTCGCAGGTTTCACTGAAGGCCCTCACGCGTTTCCTCTCTCCCTGTAGGACTTCATCTCAGAGCTACTTGACAAGATCCGAGGGATGCAAAAGCTCTCCACACCTCAGAAAAAATGATGTTGTCCCTCCTCCTCCTCCTCCACCTCCTCCTCCGCCGCCACTTCTGCCCTCATATCTCGTCTTCCTGCCATCCGCCATTCTTTTAGGTTCTCCCTCTGCTCTCCCTCTTCACCTCTAATGTCTTCGGTTGCTTGGATCCGGCCCCATCAGTCACATCTTTATTTGTTATGAACTCCTTCAGGGGTTGTTGGTTTTTTTTGTGTTTTTTTTGGGACTTCTTGCTGAAGAAGGGGTCCTAAAGAGGTGTCCGTTTCCATCGAGGCAACTCTCCTCCCTTCTCCTTCACTCTGCCCCCACCCCCCCTCCATCTGTCTCCCGCCATGAAGAGGAAGAAGATGGTTACTGAGGGCCGACGGTAGGAAGGGGAGCAAGAGACAATCGCGGAGGGTGGAGCACAAGGGAAGATGAAGCAGCAGCATATCAGCTCCAAGAATCGCGTTTATTTGTACTTCTCGTTAGGGGCTGAAGTGATTCAGCTGTCAATCATTGTCTGCTTTGTTTGAAGGGCAGGAGTGTATTTACACAGATTTTTCCTTTTTCTTTTTCACATTTTTTTTTTTTTTTTTTAAGTTGAACCACAGAATTCTAGGGATCAGTCGTTCTGCTTCCCTAAACCCTCTGCTACAGTGGTGCATTTGAAGACTGGGGTTTTGTTTTTTTCCTCTCGTTTAAAAAAAACAAAAACAACAAAAAACCTGTGTGCGCGCGTGTGTGCGTGCGTGCGTACGCACTATGTAATTTTGGGGAAGAAAATGTTGGACCACAAACAGTAATGTATGGTGTATCTTTAGCGCAGAGGGGAAAAAGAGCGGTGGCTGCCCACAACTAAAACTCATCTCCCTTTGAATAGAAGCAGGCGCGCGACTAAAACTCTGTTTTTCTCCCCTGTAACGGGTAGTGCAGTTGCGAAGAGAAGCCACTGCTGCCTAGCCTGCGTGTGTGTGTGTGTCTGTCTGTCTGTCTGTCTGTTGCTAAATGCTACGTAATGTATAGCAACATTAACACTAGGAGTTCTGGCCTGTATATTCTGCTGTTCTGTACCAGGAGGTTTTTAGTATAGGACTGGTTCCTGTGGACTGTATTTGTAGTTTTTCCTGGATGCATTTTTGTCAAACACATTTTAACAGTCTGAAAAGGGGACCCAGAAATAAGCTGCCTTCTTTCTCTTCTCTCTCTCTCTCTCTTCCTCTTTTTGTGCTTTTTTTTTTTTAATTTTTAGAATTTATTTAGTCCACTAAATTATTTTGTTTTTTGGCAGAGGGAAGTTCAAAGTGGTCACATGTACGTGGAAACTCTGAAAACGCTTTCAGGGGAGTGAGGCGGTGTGGAGGCTTTGAGGCTTCCTCAGTCGAGCCACGGACGAGATGATGAAGTGATGGGGAAACGCATTTGTCCCTGTTGGGTTTTTTTCATATTTATTTCTCTTTCTCAGGCCACCCTTGGGAATACAGTAACAAACACAGCTGACTGTCACAACGACGTGCGCAGCGGCATCATCACACACACACACACACACACCAGATGCTGAATGATGGCTGTCACGAGCTCTGCGTTCAGCAGCTGCCAATCATCTCTAAGAATAAGCCATCTGTTTTTGGTGCAGAGCCAATCAGACCCGAGGCCGAACTCTAACCACCAATTGGAGAGGCAGAAACATTCACTTTGACTATTTGTGGACACCTGTGGTGACAGCAGACGGTCTCTGTGTCCATTCACACACACACACACACACACGTGTCAATTTTCCTTCTTGCTGCTCTGTCATTCTCCCTGGTGTCTCCCTCTTTTCTTTCTTCAGTCTTTTTTTTTTTTTAAACAGATGTTGCCTTAGGTATTATTTATGTTACACGAACCAAAAAGTTGGGGACTTTTTTTTTTTTTTTTTGGAAAACGTAACACAAACGGCAAAAAAAATCAAACAAAAACGTGTTACAGAGCAGAACTGACATGGAGAATCTCTGATAATCTGTGGCTCCTATTTTGAAAAAAAAAAAAGATTCTATTGTTTGTTTTTTTTGTTTTTAGAAGTGTTTAATACTTAGGCCTTGATATGTTTAGTACATATTCACCATTTGAATACTGGTCTATTTTTATTGTGATCACGACACTTCTTAACGCCAGGCCTTGGATCAACACGGAGGTGAAACAATGTCAATTCAGATACATTTTGGTGCGATTGCTTTTACCTTCTTCAGGTGTGCGTGTGTGTGTGTGTGTGTGTGTGGTGTGTGGGTGGGGGGGAGTGGGCGGGGTCCAAACCAGTGCTGTTGGTAGTTTTGGAAATATTCTGATCATTCAGATTGTACTGGGCAAGTTCAATCAGTAGCTGCATTTGAGTGGATTTTAATTTGTAAAATTCAGGTTTGGATACCTGAGACCTTATTAGACTGTTACAGACAAGTCTGTTTTTTACTATTAGGGGGAAATTGCAAAAAGATCAGTACACACTGACTATTGGCGTTGAGGCTAAATCAAAGAGCTAAACCTTGCAGATTAGGAGGTGGTGGGGGTTTTGTTTTGTTTTGTTTTTTTTGTTTAAAAGGATTCAATCAAACCAACAACAAATGTAGCAATATCAATGACAGGTCTTGTTTTGCCCAATTTTGTTACACTTTTGTGCAACTTTAATAAAAACATGCAAAATGGATGCAGCGCTCCTCTCGTCTTCATTACGACTTTGTATCTTTCTGCTTCAGAATGGCTACCAGAACAGTCCGATAGCGGGATGTTAAACGTAAGATAATCAGCTAAGACTCACGTTTCTGTCTAATATTCAGTTGTGTGGGATTTTTTTTTTTTTTTTTTTAAACGTATGTTTTTTTTGTACCAACCTTTAGATGTGTGCCTTATCAGGCTACAACCAGAATACGCAAACCTAAAACTGGCCGTGAACTGGCAAACTGACAAATATAAATATAAAAATGCATGACTGGTAATACAAAATAATTGTCAACCAAATCTTTTCTTATCCTAGTGTGCCTAAATAATCGATCCTGCCAGGAAAAGCAGAGTTCCATCAATATCCACACCACTAGATTCTAATTATAGCTCTTATCGTTGTAGGAAATCAGAATTATAGCCGTTATTTGGTAATTTGGTCAAGGAGTATTGATGAAACATGATTGGTCACTACTAAACCAAAAAGGTAAAATGTCTGCGTCCCAAAACGTGCTCGGTTGCAGCGCCACTGGTCGTTCTAGAGATTTGATATCACTTTAGCGCCATCTTGTGGAAAATGAGCAAAATCTGAAACAAGTCCAAAGAGGAAGATGGGTTCAAATTAACGTCTACTTGAAAGGTTTTATGATGATTTTATAAAGGCGCCTTACTGTCACATGCTGAGAAGTGATAATACGTGATAGAGGAACGTGTATACTTCACACTCTTTGTTTTTTCAAAAAGAACTGAACTGACAGCAATAATTTGTGCAGTTAATTGCCTAAAAACAAACAAACGAGCCTTGTGTTCAGAATGAACCGCATTATGTGTGTTGGTAGTGTGATTTGTGGTGGCGTTGTGTGGGATTTCCTCATCGACTTCAGTATATTTGCTGCTATACCCAGCAACCATTTCATAATAAAAGCACGTAGAGCCAGGAAATAGTGCCACCGATTAAGGAACTGAGTGAGATGCGCGGTTTTTCAGAGAATCCCAACCTATTCGTTCATTCTCACGTCCGTGGCTACAATGTGGCGTCTGATTGGGTAACTCGGCACCATCGAGCGATTTGATTGGACAGAACCCGTGTGGGATCCTCGTTTCTATTGGTCATCCTAGTTGTGACCTCAGCGCCGATTGGCTGCGGGTACGCATAGTAGAGTCCGGCAAAGTGTCGAACTGATGACTTAAGTGAAGAGGAAGTACTTTTAAAAAAAAATATGGGAATGTAAATTATTATATTTATATTTTAACAAGACAAAAGAAGGAGAAGGTGAGCTGGTCTCCATGTTGTGTCCTCCGGTGTAGGTAGGGATAGGTTTTTGTGTACAAGCGCCCCTCTACATGGGTGTTGTGTGTTAATCCTATACAGTAGGAAGACAGGGTCAGCGGGGAAAGCTACCCAGGCGATGCCTTCATGTGTCGCTACAAACAAACTCGTTTATTTTTCTTAATTTCACACACCGACTACGTCATTTACATGTCAACGCTATCACTTGAAAACCCCGGCTATGTGGAACGCAGTCCAATCCTGGCTGCGTGTAGTTTCTACTGTTAGCTAAGTTAGCGGTGCACTTCATTCAAGCACTAAGCCGTCACGAAATGAGCCTGATTTAAATGCTTGCGGTTTATTATTAACACAAAGGACAAAAAATACACGTTCCATCCATCATTTCAGTCTTTATTTTAGAAAAATCCCTCCGTTTACCTCCTGCAATACATGACATCACCGAGGCTACTGGTGGCCAAGTTAGCTACTTGAGTCGTAACTTCCGGTAGTTCTAAACAAAATAAAAGCATTCTCAATGGATTTTTTTTTTTAAATTAAATATTGAGAGGCCAGTTTTTTTGTCAAAACACCATTTTAAAATTCAGTAGTATTGTGCCGTGTTGCTTGCTGCCTCAACGCCATCTACAGACTGTCCAACACAGGCCCCCAAGAAAACACGCCATTATCATTTTTATTTGAAAAATTAGAATTTAAAAACTAGCATTCGCTCAAATATAGCAAATCATATCACAATATCAGTTAAAATAATTGTGTTTGTTCAAATTTTTTGGTCATTAATTTTGATATTTCTTATCTTTGCAAACAGGATTTGGATTTTATGCATATGAGGGTGTGTTTTAGTGGCAAGAGGGAGACTGTAATTGAAGCCTAAAATTGTGTGCGTGTGTGTGTGTGTGTGGCCAGCCAGCCCGCAATGCCGGCCCAGCCTTCTGTGAGGGAGCTGGAAGAGGAGATGGAGGCCAAAGGAGAATCCCAGCTCCCTGAGATCAATGGAGAGTTGGGTGAACCCAGAGTGAATGAAGTCCAGGGACGGGGAGGGGAGGCTATGGAAGAAAGCGCAGAAGACAGGGAGAGCGAATCTGAGGAGAGCGAAGAAGAGGAGAGCTCAGGTAAAAAAAAAAAAAAAAAAAAAATCAAAATGCACTAATAAAGTATTTCTGGTTTGGATGCAAGGGCACAAGTGGGGGAAAATACACTCACTGTTGGTGACTTGTTTTTCCAAAGAGATGGATGATGAAGACTGCGAGCGGAGGAGAGGAGAATGTCTGGATGAGATGTTAGATCTGGAAAAACAGTTCCAGGAGCTGAAGGAGAAGTAAGCCGAGACGAACAGGAGGGGCGCAAAAGCGCGACGCGAAGAAAGGAGGTGAAAACAGTAAGTAAAGCGGATGTCGCCGTGTGGTTGCAGGTTGTTTCGGGAGCGTTTGAACCAAGTGAAAGTGAAACTAGATGAGGTGCTGACTGGAAAAGCTGGAGAATACCAAGAACCACTGGCTGCACTCCAGAACAGCATGCAGACCCGGACACAAGTGGCTGGTGAGTAACACTTTCAGGAATATCCAAACCCAATCAGGAAACCGGGATCGCTCCTGCTCATCTCCCTTTACGTTTACCGTCTTTTCCTGTTTTTTTGTTGGTTTGGTTTTTTTTCCCCGCAGGAGTTTACAGAGAGTTGTGTCTGCAGGTGATAAAACACAAGTACGACTGTGAGTTGCAAGGGGCAAGGCAGCACCTGGAGGTAAGAAACACGCATTTAAAGCGGTGCTGTCCGACAAAACTCCAACTAGAACTGTGCTTGACAGAGCGAGCGGGCGTTATTGTTTGATGCCATGAGGACAGAGCTGCTGGAAAAGATACGGAGGCTGGAGGAGGACAGACAAAATATAGACATCACCTCAGGTACACACACAGGTACTCAAGCAGATGAAGAATTCTGGGTTGTTTTTTTACGTTTCTGCAGCAAATTCATTGAATGTTCTCTCGTCTCAGAGTGGGGTGACAACACCAGGAGCAAGAAATGTAAAAGAAGGAACCTGCTTGCTCACTGTGACAGGAAAAAGAAAGTAGCTCTGGTTTCAGGTGAATATTTCCCTCTTTGTACGACTCTTTACGCTGCCGCAGCGACTCAGAGGTAGCCTGCGGCTAAAGCCCTGTTCACACTACACGATTTTAGGCGTCTGCGACATCGGCGACTTCCCTCCCCGAAATTGGGGTGAGGCACTAACGACCTCCGCGACAAAAGCAATGAGGTGTGAACCGCTCGAAGACGATGGACTGGGAGGTCGCGTGCGACGTCAGCGACAAAAAGTGGATATCTAGAACTGCTAGATATCCAGGACTTGTCGCAGTGATGTAATCGCAGTGACGTAATCGCAGTGACGTAAACGGAGCTGCAGCCGATGAAAGCAGACGAAAAGAGCTCCGGCAGCGGGGGAGCCGCGCATAGCCAACAACAACGACGACGAGAGGCATGGATTCTACAAAGGGTTCGCGATGTCCGTGGACAGAGGATCGTTTTCATTACATCGTAGCACAAACGACCTGGAGGGCTGCGTTCTGCTCCGCGTCCATGTTTACAATGAAAGGGGCGTGCGCTGCGTTCAAGAGTTTCCTGGCCAACTGGGCAGTCGGCCACGCCTACTGACATGGGAAAATCGTGTAGTCTGAACACTCCCGTCCGCCCACAAATCTTGTAGCGTGAACAGCAGCCCGATTTAGCGTCGGGTGGCGTGAACGGCGGGGCGTGTCGGCGACAAAAAAAAGTCTGAACAGGGCTTAACAGGCGGCATGACGATGTCACACCTTCTGCTCAGGGCCTTTCATCGTCTACATGTTGAGAGACATCGACATTCTGGAAGACTGGACCGCCATCAAGAAGGTGAGAAATCTCCAATCTGACGTTTGTGTAAAAGTAAAGGAGAGGTTCCTGAATGTCACAACACTCCTCGTGATCGCGCTTCAGGAGTCACTCTTGGTTTATTTTTTTTTTAAAAGCTTTATTTAATAAACTCATCCATTTCCATTATGAACTAAGGCCCCGCCTCCAATGCTACATCCAGCTGTCTTCATAAATCCATGATGACGACTCAGTGATGATCTGCCATTTTCTTTTTGGCTAAGTTCAGCTGTACGCGGCTGCACTTTGATAACATTTGTGTGTTCCAGCAGGCCAGAGCACCACTGACGCCGCTAAAGAAGAAAGTCGAGAGTAAGTGGGGCCATTTACCAAGCTTTCTACCATGATGACTCATCTCTTACCCATGATCCTCCCTTCTTTCAGAGCGGTGATATTCAGAGCGTCTAATTGAAGACTGTCAAGAAAACACACATTCCCAGAATCCTTCACTCGTGTTCCTCTCATTGAAATCCCAGCAACCCCCTCAACATCCCTCCACTCATTATTTGTTTGCTATTTAAAAAAAAAACAACACAATCTTAATAGTATGACGACCATGTATTTATAAAAATGATTTATAATGCTGATTAAATTTTTAAACATTTATGACAAAAGAGTCCTTTAGTGTGTTGTTGGGGGGGGGGGGGGGGTTTGCCTTTCAACAGGAGTTTATCAACTCAGAACTGTCCAGATTAATTCAGCCCCGTTTTTTTTTTTTTTTTTGGCTGAAATATCAGGATGATCCTTCGTCATGAACCAACACTTCCCCACTAGGACATTAAATAATAATTTAAAAAAAAAAAAAAATCATCGTAGTCGGCCATGTTTTGGAATCTTGAACTGAGCTCAGAAGCACAGAATCAGTGTTCGCTTTTCACTCACTGTAGGAGAACCTGGCGCAATATTTCAGGAAATACGATCCCAACTCAAAATGTGAGGTATCCGCCTGAAGGAGGCCGCATGGTGACTC
This sequence comes from Aulostomus chinensis, assembly GCF_037954235.1. Classification (NCBI taxonomy): domain Eukaryota; kingdom Metazoa; phylum Chordata; class Actinopteri; order Syngnathiformes; family Aulostomidae; genus Aulostomus; species Aulostomus chinensis. The sequence continues at coordinate 11,115,171 of NC_141343.1, forward strand.
GCGCCACAACTGATATCGTTACAGCCTGAACACAGCGGGTCCGCGAAGTATTCAGACCCCTTCACTTTTTTCACATTTTCTTACGTTGCAGCTTTATGCTAAAATCATCCCCCCCCCCATCAATCTGCGCTCAATACCCCATGGTGACAAAGTGAAACCAGAATTTTAAGAAATTTTTGCAAATGTATCAAAAAGGAAAACCTGACCCGTCGCATTCTCATGAAGCACTCAGACCCTTTGCTCAGGACTGAGTTGAAGCGCCTTTGGCAGCCATTACAGCCTCCTGTCTTCTTTGGTATGAGATGACAAGACTTGCTCACCTGGATTTGGGGATTTCCTGCCGCTCCTCTCTGCAGGTTCTCCTAAGCTCCATCAGGTTGCGTGGAGGCTGTCGGGAGGCAGCCATTTTCAGGTCTCCAGAGATGTTCGATTGGGTTCGAGTCAGGGCTCAGGCTGGGCCTCTCAAGGACATCCACAGTTCTAAGCCACTCCCCAGTGTCTTGGCTGTGTGCTTCGGGTCATTGTCCTGTTGGAGGGTGAACCGTCAGCCCAGTCTGAGGTCCCGATCGCTCTGGATCGGGTTTTCATTCGGTACATCTCTGGACTCTGCTCTGTTCAGCTTTCCCTCAACCCTGACCAGTGTTGACCAGCATGACCAGCACCCCCACAGCATGATGCTGCCCCCACCACACTTCACCGTTGCGATGGTATGTGGCGGGTGATGAGCCGGGCCTGGTCTCCTCCAGACATGACGCTTAGAATTACGGCCAAACTGTTCAAGCTTGGTTTCATCAGACCAGAGGATCTTGTTTGTCGTGGTCTGAGAGTCCTTCAGGTGCTTTCTTGTAAACTCCAAGCAGGCTTTGCTGTGTCTTTCACTGAGGAGAGGCTTCTTCTACTCTGCCATTAAGCCCAGACTGGTGGAGTGATGCAGTGATGGTCGTCCTTCTGGAAGTTTCTCCCATCTCCACACAGGATCTCAGCCAGAGTGACCATCGGGTTCTTGGTCAGCTCTCTTAACAAGGCCCTTCTCCCCGATTGCTCAGTTAGGCTGGGAGGCCGGCTCTAGGAAGAGTCCAGGTGGTACCAAACTTGGCTCATTTCAGAATTATGGAGGCCACTGTGCTCTTGGGAACCTTCAATGCAGCAGGAATTTTTTTTGTAGCCTTCCTCACACCTGTGCCTCGACACAATCCCGTCTCTGAGCTCTGCAGGCAGTTCCTTTGACGTCGTGACGTGGTTTTTTTTTTCGCTCTGATCCGCATCGTCAGCTGTGAGGCCTGGCAGGTGTGTGCTTGTCAATCATGTCCAATCAGGTGAGTTCACCACAGGTGGACCCCACTTAAGGTGCAGCAACATCTCAAGAGACGATCGAGAGAAACGGGAGGCATCTGATGGACATTTAACGTGTCATAGCAAAGGGTCTGAGTACTACTGAGAATGGGACAGTTCAGCTTTTCATTTTTGATACATACATATATATATATGTGTGTGTGTGTGTGTGTGTGTGTACGTATAAATACACACACACACGAGTACAAATCATGAAACATTTAAACAAACAGCTTCTAATGCAGGAGTAAATAATGAAGGCTTTATTGGCTTTGAACAAAATGAACTGTTCCAACAGTTTTGGGGGGGGGGGGGGCGATGACAGAAACAGGCCCCTGAAGGCCGTTTTACAGGCGGCTACGTGCTGTTGTGGCTAACATGACTTGCTCCTGATCGCATGGGTGGGACAGTGATAAACGTACGGGATCCAGAATCATTTTTATTTGTGCTGAAGTTAACAATAGTCTACTCTAAACAAACAAACAAACAAACAAACAAACAGGCGTCCCAGGAGGTCTGGGGTTCTCCAAAAACATATTGAGTGTCAGCTTTGTGGGTTAAAGTTCAGAAATACAACATTAAACAACTAAACACCAAAAAAATGGCTCTCAGGTGCTCTGAGTCTTTTCGACCAGCAGGGAGGGACACAGTTCACTCTGTTGATTTTTAGTCTCCATCCCCTTGGAGTGACATAAGATTGAACAAGTGCAGGTTCGTTCTGTTGAACTCTTTGGTTTGTTTAAAAAAAAAAAAAAAAAAAACCCACAGCACTAAGGATCCCTCCAGCGAGTCAGAACCTCTCGTCGCGCCACCGCACGCTTTTGCAGCAGCCGTGTCTCCGGAAATAAGAGGAGCGGCTCAACATTTTGAGTACAGGCGATGCGAAGGTGAACGCCGGCGTCAAATAAGACGATCACCATGGAGGACGAACAGAGACGCGAGACTTACAGTGTCTTCTGTTCAGAGTCGAAAAAGCTGACATTTACAAGACGGCGTGAACACTTGATGCAAAATGTATTAAAATCAAGGGGACTGACTTGTGCCAGTGGCGTCAAACTATAAAAACGCGTTGATGGACGATAAAAGGAAGGCCTTAAAGGGACAGTCTGCAATTCCTTAGATACGTGAACGGTAGGAATGAGAAGAGAGAAAAAAACAACAACAACCCACATTTCTGCGTGATTCGGCAGCGTGAAATGGTTGAAAGCACATTTGAACAATTTCATCATCAGAAATGCGGTGCGTTTCAGACCTACACTGTTTTAAAGGGGGAAGGTTGAAGGTTCTGGTCGATTCTACGATGAAAACCATGAAAAACGAATGAAACTGTACACATCCCATCCTTGTCGTGTGGCTCCTTTCACTTGGCGCGTTAAGTTGAGAACAAATAATTAGTTGTCAAAAACACAAAATCTGAGCTACGTACCGACACACAGGTATAGAGGACGCGTGGTACGATGTTCGAGGATATTTACCAATTTTCCTCCTCTCCCTCCATGTTGATTTTGAGCTTACGTGTGCACGCTTTCCTGACTTATTTCGTGACGCCCCCCCCCCCCCCCCCCCCCTACTGCGGCCTTCCGGGGCGGTTAAAAAACGGCTCCGTCTCTGCAGCCGTAACCCCGGGGTCACCAAACAGCCCTCCGGCCGGCCCCCCAACTCCCCCTCCGATGACCTTTAACCCCAAACTCTGACGTCGCTGAACGATCACCAGAGCCCCGATGATGAGCCAGAAGAAGAAGTTCACCCAAACGGCCACCTGGAATTAAAAGCAAAGATTTTAAACAGGGCGAAGGCTGTGGGGCCCTCAGATGGTCAGAGGGGGCGCTCCACAGCCTCAGGCACAGTACTGTGGAGTGAGGTTCTGGGGGCAGAACGGAGGGTGCGCGAGGAGGTTAGGGGTGTGAGTAGTTCCTGTAGGTAAAGGGGGCGTGACCGCTGATACACTGGTGGGTGAGTAGGTGGACCTCATATTCAATTCTGAAGGGGACAGCCAGCCAGGGAAGGGCGTTCAGGATGGGGGTGATGGGTTCGTATGTGCGGACCCTCATCAGGATCCCGGCAGCGCTGTTGTGGTGGTTTTACGGTCTCTGAGAGGAGATAAAGGCAAGCGTCTCCGCATCTGCCAGGGAGCGTGTTGGACAGAGTCTGGCGGCGTTCTTGATGCGGTAGAACGACGCCTTACAGAGGTGTTGACGTGGGTGTCAAATGTGAGCTGAGGATCCATTTTTATGCCTGGGTTGGTGACGGATGTGGAGAGGGGGACGGTTTGGCCGGAGAAGGTGACTACGGGCGCGTTTCCACTGCCTCCCTTCGGCTCGGTACGGGTGCGTTTCCACCAGCACTGGGAACCACGTCAGCGTGGGTGGACTCAACAACAACAATGGAGGACACGGAGGCAGCGTTCTGCCTGTCGCTCTGTCTGTGGTTTTTGCTTCAACTAAAAGTGAGGGACGACAGACGGGCAAGGCTTCAAGCGGTGAAACAGAACAGCCGAGAAAAGAATAAAAGACTCCACCAAGCGATCGACCAGTATTCCACCGAGGCCAAGATGATACCAAGTAGACGACGGAAGCACACATTTTAGTCCCCGCTCTGCTCGCTTAGAACCCCAGCGGAGCAGGGACCACACTGGTAACTGTAAGTACCGTGTTGGGGCCGGTGGAAACGGGGCCGGGACCCGAGCCGAGCCGAGCCGGTGGAAACGCGCCCTAAATGAGGCCTCGTCCCGACAGCAAATGAGAAAACTCTCAGAAGCACTGGCGGGTTTGTGAAGCGTTTCAAAAGGTGATACCAACTCAAACAGCTGCACTCAGATCAGCTGCAGGGGTCGTTCACAACTGTCGGAAAGAGTAGAAACTTACATTGGCTTTGAAAACGCCGCTCGAGAGGGACAGGAGGGAACCGAACATACGTAAGAAACGTGCAACCCTTCGAACAGTAATCCAACACATCTGTCACCTTCATCCCAAAATACTACAAATACTGCAAATACTGACCTCGGCTTTGCGGAGACTGTTGTAGAATCGCTCTCCTTTGAGCGGACTGACCCATTTTCTAGTCTGGGCCTCCTCACATCTTAAGAGACAGAAACCAGTTTGCACGTTAGAAAGCTGAACTGTGTTGACTGGTGCGGCGCTACGGATGCTGGTGGCTTCGTTACGTAGCTCGCCCCCTCCTCCGTTTTCTATTTTCCTGTTACAGATGAAGGAATTCCCCTTAAGCAACGAAACTTAATCGGAGAAGTAAAAACTCGTAGTTCTCGCTGTGGCGCCGCAGCAGAGCGGGGGCGAGCTTTCTCACTTTCGAGAGGGAAAATAAATCTGTGGCTATTTTAGCTGCTGGCAGCGTGTCTGATGTAGCAGAGAGGAGCGATCTAAAAGAAGTCATGGGACCGCATCTGCTTTCAAGGTAGAGCCTTCACGGGCTCTTCTCACAGCGGCCATTTTGAAAAACGCCAATCACCCACCCATCAGCGGCGCTTTGTAACATCAACAGATGTGTATTTATGAGTCGTTTGATGGCTGCTGGAGATTATTGTACCTGCATGTGGATGTCTGACCGAATTTTCAGCGTGTACGTGCGTGCGTGCGTGCGTGTCCGTCACCTGGTGATGTTGGGAACGTTGTGTAGAACCGAGTTGCAAAGCGTATCCCTCCCGATCTTCAACATGCAGCCTGTGATGAGGAGGAAGAAGAGGAAGACTCCGCACACGGCCATGATCAGGTTCATCCACATGCGCTCCCTGTGCAGTGCGTGATGGATACGCGTTAAGTTGATGTCACACTCACACTGAGGACACACTACAAGATTTGTTTTTTTCCCCCCCAGATTTTTACCCATGATTCCCAGCTGGGTAAAGTCCTTCCCAGTCTGCACCAGTTGGGGACAGGCCAGTCGGCAACCAAAATCAAACGTCTTTGAGGTTTTCAGCTGAATCCGAACGTGATCAGAGGGTTTAAACCGGTTACTGGCCCAAGAGCAAACACGTGTCGCCGGCGGCAAATAGCGTCGGATGGCGATGGGGAGTAGAGAGAGTATCAAAACAACCATGGCGAAACAGTGAGAGAGGGAGGGCGGCAGCAACGTGAACCTCGACCACAGAACGAGTTTTGATGCGTTCAGTCGGTTTTTTGACGCAGCCGCTGACCCCTCGTCGGCCGCGGCTGCTCAGCGTTTGCCGCCAAGTCTTTCAGCTGAAACCAGTCTGTTCATGTGTAGTCCTCACCTTTTCAAATCCGTCTAAACCACAAAATTTGCGTGGCGTATCCCCACCTTTGGTTCTACTTTGCTTTTGGCATCTGCCCGCCGCGTGGAAAACGGTGTACAGCGCGCCAAAGCAATATGGTGCGTCCAACTCTGCGGCGTTTTCGGCGCGGCTGCATCATAAGTGGTCCGTGACGAGAAACACACACACCTTCTGATGTCCCCTTCGATGCAGAAGGTGTAAACCCAGTAGAGAGACAGCGAGAAACACACCACTGCCACCATGACCGAGACGGCCGACACAAAGTAGCAGAGGGAGGAGGAGCTGGAGAGCTGCACCCCGATGGCGCTCCCCGTGGCGTTGTAGCTCACCGCCCCATACAGCATACAGAGACCTCCATAATTCCCCTGAAAGAGAAAGGGATGTCAAGTCAGCTGCTCTTTAAGCTTTAACGTTATTAGACATTGTCCTTGTAGTGAAACTGTTGCAAGGAACAGAAGAGGCAGTGAGAAGTTAATCAGCAGCATCTGACTTCTTCCAAAGAGGCCGGGACAATAATTGGGGCACGAGGACTCCCCTCCCCTCCCCTCCCACCCCTCTCTCTCTCTCTCTGGTCACGTGACGAGAGCCCGCACAGGACTCGCGCGCGTCAGTTTTTACATAAATAACCTTTCAAGAAGAAAAAGTTTGTGTGTGTGTGTGTGTGTGTGTGTGTCGTTGTTGTTGTTTTGGCCGCAAAATAAATGTTAGTTGTCACGGCAGTTCGGAGCGTAAAACGCGCGCTGAACGCCCCTCTGTCCTCGCGCTGGTGGCGTGACGGAGTCCAAATAAAAGAATCCAAAGTTTTAGCAGGGAAGCACAAGAAAGATGCTCGCGCTCTGAATTTACGGTTTATTACGGTTCCAAACATTCAGAAGAAGAAGAAAAAACGCCAGGCTGCGTGACATTCAAACGGTTGTCTTTCTGAAAACGCAAAAAAAAAAAGGGGGGAGGGGGGCAAAAACAAATTATAAACCTATAATTCGCTTTGGTGGCGCACTTGAGGATCTTTCACTTTTGCTTTGGTGAACTTTAATCACAAGTATAAAAAAAAAGTGTAACCGGAAGAGAATACAAATAAGGTTATTGATCAGGTATATTTTTGAATGAAGTCACCTGGACGATAGTGACAGATGCGGCGGTGACAATCCCGCAGACGAAACAGCTGGCGTACAGCCCCAGTTCCAGCAGCAGCACCCCGGTTAGCGCCATCACTCTGCGGTTCGGTTTCCTCCCTGATGATGGAGACCCGCGTGAAGGCGGACACAACGAGACACGGGACGTCCGGGGGTTTTCTTTCAGAATAAAATCCCAAAAGATGTAGGAAAATAAAATCAGAACATTGTACGGAACGGCTGGTAATTGCATGCGCACCAATTTGGTTTGAAGCTGCAGAAGAGAGCCGTTACTACATATCACTATTAATAAAGATACTGAACAAACAAAAGTCGAATTCTGAAAATACTCAACCGAGCCTCCTCTTCGTTCCGCGGTTCCGTGACACCCAGGAAACCTTGAAGACGAGAAGATTCAACGATCAGCTTCATCCAGCTGTCAACGCTCCAGCCTTTGCAGCCCCGAGGCAGCAACCTTGCACCCGACACTTCCAACAGTTTCAAAGAATTCGCAGCTCATCTCGGGCTCCGTCGCTGTGCGCGGCTAAACGTGCAGTCACGGTTTGTTAGTCACACTAACCGGTGGACACACTGGATGTCATTCAGGTCAGGATCTGCTTTCATAACCAGAAAGTATTGAGGTAAACTGTTTGTGAATCCTCTTTTTTTTTTCTTCCCTTTTCTTCTCTACAGTTTAATGTAAGAAAAATGTACTGATGGAGGATGTAGGTGTTCATCGATAGGGTGTTGGGGGGCCACATCGAACCTCTTGAGAGTTCTGAGGGTTTTTTAATATCGACCAGCGGTAGTGGGTTTCAGAGAGAGAGAGAGAGAGAGAGAGAGAGAGAGAGAGAGAGAGAGAGATGGTTGGCGCTTCATTCCACGAATGCTTCATCAAACCTTGTGACTTTCGCCATGTGACCGCGCTATCTCGATAAATGCAATACAATCACGTGTTCACCTCCGTGGAGGCAGTAGTTTTAGTCGATTAGTTCCTCTGCTGGTGTCGTTTGGAGGTTTTATTTCAGCTCCTTTTTTTGTTTGTTTTGTTTTTTGCTGCTGATTATAACGTCTGAAATCGTGCCCCCCCGTCCGTGCGTTTGAGGGTCTCTCACTCGAGATGCTGCAAAATTATGAGGAGCGTCTGTGGGTTTTTTTTTTGGTTCACCAAGTTCAGTGTCACAAACTTGTTTTGTAAACACTGCTGACATACCAGAGACTGTTTGTGTGTGTGTGTGTGTGTTTCAGGTGGTCACCCCTCGGTTGAGCCTCTTACTAAGCCATCATCCGCATATTAGCGCCAGCGAGAATGCGATGTGTGCATGTGTGAATTGCAGAGGTAGTGTTGTAGATTAAAGGCTTAAAGTATGAAGGCATCAGTGTTGGCTACCAGGATCCGTGTGTGTGTGTGTGTGTGTGTGTGTGCAGACATAACAACTCAAGCCAGCTAGCACTTTAATTCACTTATCGATTTAAACATCCAAATTCACTTAGTTTGAATGATATAAAGAATAGAATATGTACAATATAAAAGAGAGCCCAGTCAAAGCACTTGAAAACACGTCACTAGTAAGTTTCATTGCCACAGTTATGGTGAAGTCCAAGCAGAACTGGAACCAACAACAGAAACCCAAGTTTTCTTCACACACACACACACACACACACACACACACACACACACACACACACAAAGAGTCGGGACACAGATAAGTGAAGGTAGACCTGATCAGCTGAGAGTCAAAATCCCTTAATACAACACACAGAAGTATATGTTTAATCAACAGGAGTACATCAAAGAATCAACACAAAATTCATTGTACTATTTTCAATTCGATATATCATAACTGAATTCATTTTTATTTACATTTTTGATTAGTTTGTGTCATCCTGTGCAAAAACAAACAAACTCTATTCTGACTTCTTATGGAACTAAAGACAGAAACGAATGTCCAGTGACCGACTGACTGATACCAGAGTCCTCGTCTTCAACAAGGACAACTTTGTCATCTAAAACTGTAAGAAAACGGACAAAACAACTTGCTGTTCAGCACGGAACTCAACATTTTCGGACCAGTAAACGGATAAAAAAAATAATAAATCAACGCGACGAACTGCAGGAGCCGCCTCCCCTCCCCTCCCCTCCCCCCCGGACGTGAGTTTGAAGTGAAACGGCTTCAAGCATCGACAACCAAAGTCCAGCCACGCTTCACCCAACCCTCCCGGGATAAACTTTGATCCGGAAAACTGAGACGATCACGAGACATCAAATTCCGATCAAGGAAGCGGGTGCTGCGGGAACAGATGCTACACCTCCTCCCAGTCATGGGGGGGGGGGGGGGGGGGGGGGGGACACAGCTGTACTAAATGTATGTAAATGTTGTGAGGTACAGTCAATAAATTAAAAAAAAAAAAAGATAGGTTTGAGCCTCAAGAAAATGCCAGAGAATCAATGGTCCAGTCCAGGCTTGATTGAATAGAATTCTATTTACACACACCTCTTGCCTCCAGAGGTTCTGAATTGATTCACAGATGTCAAAAAGTGTTTTCTAAATGTTTGTTAATAAATGATATTCATGCCGCAACAAAGGCGAAACTGGAGTGGGGGCAACGCCCGAGCGGGGGATTTCTATGGTCTATATACAGTAAAATGCGTAGTCAATTAAATGGCCAAATATATATATAGATATATATAAATTAAAAATAACACATTTGCTCGGCTCTGGCTTCACTGTCACTTCTGACCTACAGTTCAATGAGCGGTCAGGGGAGAGGTTGGCCATGAACTCACCCGCGTTTTACTCTGCCTTCTCCTTTGAGTCAGTCCTGAAATTAGCATCCCTACCCTTTTTTCCCGAAAGAGGAATCAATTTTAAAACAAGGAGTTCTTTTGAACTCCATCAGGACCCCGAAGGATTGGAATTGAATTGTGAAATGATATGAAAGGTTTTGTTTTTTTTGTTTTTTTACACCCATATTGTAAACTTTTATGGCAAATCTTAATAAATAAATTTAGGGGGAAAAAAAAAAACCAACCCAAAAAACATGAATATTAACTGTGAGTAGCGCGTACTTTTCCAAAAGTTCCTTGTTGGTAAGATGTCTAAAAGAGTGAACGACCAGTTGTCTAACGGTGACGCTCTTTTCAGCCCCTTTAGGCAGTTCCTTCTTCGTAGGGGTTTGATCAAAACCCCCTGTAGCAATGCTGTGACTTCACCTCAATATACGAGTGAAGAGTGTTTCTAAAGATGACTTCCCGCTCTGTCACTTTTTATTCTAGATATTTACTCTGGTCATATTCTCCAATGAGCGCACTCGTAAGAAGACTGTCCGTCGGTGTGTTCGTGTGTCCATCTGAGCACAGACGTGTCTTCTTCTATGCTACGTTTAAAATTGTAAACTTTTAAGTGAATCGTCCAAATAGTAAAATTGAAAATCCTCACAATTAATAAAGTTAATGTGTATCTGTGCCATTATCATTGCATTTGTGAGCATCCTTCAGCCAACAGGACAACCAGGCAGTCTGAAGGCATCAGGTACAGGACTGTCTAGTTTACAGATTATTTTGTATATTCCTTTCTTCCAGCAGGGGTCACTGTCTCTCCCGGTCCAAATAGCAGAGTAAAATTCCCTCAGAGCCACCTCTGACACCTCGATAAACCTCTCTGGGACCTGCGAACAGAAATCGGAAAGTCAAGGTAGAAAACACTGAATAAATTCTTCAGAGTTCCGGACGCACGAGAAAAACGGGCTCGACAATTTCACTTCCTCAAAGGAAACACCCTTGTTGAACGTTGGAAACCGAAGATCATGCCGTCAGTTTGGGACACGACTGGCGTCAATACTAAAATGGCATCGTTGCGACGCAAAATGTTTTGTATTGAGAATAAGACATTTTGAAGCAGCATGTTGAGACAATAAAAATGTATTCCTGGAGAAGATTATGATGCTCAACAATTATAAAAGCTGCACACACACACACACACATATAAATATATATATAAAAAAACATATATTTCCCTGGTTTTCATGGTGCAACTTGTCCCTCAGTGACCTTGTACTGTAGGCTTGTACTCTGCATACATTAAGCATGACCATAACATGGTGAGAGAGGTCAACAAGGTAATAACTGGCATTGTAAGCCGATGCCTGTGTGATATTTAGCGTGACATCAATTCAAAGGACCTGACATCACAGCGACTTTCCTATTTCCCTGAAAATGAACAAGGCGTTCGACTGATTGATTGACGAGCTGATCTAAAAGTCGGATTGATAGAAATGTCGCTTGTTCCCTGACAAACAGTCTCATCAGCTGGGGTCCTGTTCAAGAAAACTTGAAAATCTTTCCGTTTCTGTTTTGCTATAGTCGTAATAGTGACAGTTACACGTTACAGGTGAATAATTCCTATGTCAGTTTTCCATTTCTTACTTCATGCAGGAAGTTCATTACACCAGATTCACATCTTCCCAAATCTTGATCTGATAAAAGACTTGTTGTGAGTGATGCGAGTTTATTTCTGAGAGGCTTCAGTGTGTCTGGAGACGCCCAGGCTGAATTCGGACTGCTAACAAAGGTGGTCCACAAGGATCCGTTCTAGGTCCTGTCCCCTTCATTATTGATGCTTTAGTCGCGTCTTCTAGTGACGGTCAAAGTCCACGCTATATGCTGACGATGCTGTTTGCCGGGATACGTGCCGGGGGCAGAGTGGCTGGCTAGCAACTGAAAGGTTGCTGGTTCGATCCTCGCTTTCTCCAATGACCGTATCAAAGTGTCCTCGAGCAAGGTACTGAAACCCAAATTGCTCTTGATGAGTAAGTTGATGCTTTGCGTGGCAACCTTTACTATCAGTGTGAGAACGGGTGAGCGAGATGCCGCTGGTAAAGCTTTGAAGTAGAAAAAAACCCATCTAAATCGGTATTTAACTTTTTTTTTTTGTACTGCTGATTCAGTACAGCAACCTGCTTTACTAGAGGCAGCAGTGACGAAAATTTTGCATCAACTGAATATTATTATCTCATCATCTGGCTTGACGAGAACTTCACATAGAAGTACCTGTGAAATCTATACCTGGAAATACAGATCCTCAAAATGACTTTGTTAAGAATCGATACAGGACCTTCTTATTCCTTGTTCTAATGTTCTATGTAATGTTCTATGTCTGTGATGAAAAAGGTGGCTACCTTATATTTCAATGATTTGGGATTTCAGAATTTATTTATTTTTTATTTATTTATTTTTTTTACTTCAGACCCAATAAAGTTCAGGGCCCCTCCAGAACAGTCTAAGTTTTATTTTAGTGGCCAGACTGCTGGTAATCAGCTTCAGTGCACACTAAAAATCAGCTTATGGGCGATTTAAAAGCATAATAAAGTCATTAGTTAAATCTATTGAATTTGACTTGTTTTGGGGTTTATTGCTGCCAAATGTGATCTCAGCATCATTTCAAATTAGGGGTACATTTAATGTCTTATGATGATAAACTGATTGGTTCAACTGGCATCAGTGTGGTTCTACTGATGTCAAGGATTCATCTAGCCTTAGTGTTCCATAGGAAGGTCTATATCAGAATCATGCATATGAATACATGGGTTCAGTGTTATGTAATTGTTACCCCAAATACTGTCTTAGCATCAAAAATCTGCATATTCTTAAACTAATAGGTACACACAGCTACAGCGGCGTCATCCTCATACATGTCAGAGCAGACTACGAACACAGAAATACAATAAAACTCGGAGGCAGCTCGCTGTCGTGTTGTTATACCAACAATTACCAAGACGCTGTCTCACAAACACACAAAACACTGAAAAGTCAACCAGCGTCATCACAGAGAGGAGGTCTAGTTTTTGCGTGTGTACATTTAGCTTTTAGATCCTCCGTTGACAAAAATTTCGAAGCAGACTCGGGCTGGCATTCAAGCACTGTACCAAGTTTGACATTGAGCGTTCTGAAAGAAACAGCGTTTACACACCTGGTAGATGTTACTTTTATTATAGTGCATGTTCAGAATGCGATAAAGCTCCGTATCTCGGCCCACCCGCAGTTGGCTCTCCCTGCCCAGGCGTGGTGTACCATCCCTGGGTTGCACAGACAGACCAGAAAATTAAACTCAGTTGTAGAAAAATGATTCCTGTTGATATTAACGCAACTGTTTATTTTTGACAATCCACCTTTTGATTTTAAAGTGTTGTATAAGAAACAAAGTTTCAAGATTAAGCCTCTTCTTCTCTTTGCAGATGCTATCTGACCCAAACCTTTGAGCTTGAAATGTCATGGACTGAACCAATTCTTTTACGGGAGCTCTTAACTGTGTGGATGTGTTTGACCCTTTAAATACATGTCTAATACAATATATGAATGTAAATATGATCGAAAATCAGTTTTTCAAGTATTGCTACTAAGTCGACTTTAAAAAAAAATCCAGGCTAAATAAAATAAATGCCTTAAAATAAAGAATTTGAGGTGTTTTTAAGTTGCGAGGCGCAACTGCAGAGAAGATTAGCAGGACACCACAAGGTTTCAAGCAGTTGCATACCATGTAAAATTATGTAGAATAACAACGTCGTTATGTTAAGATTCTGGAATGCGTAGTTCTTTCTGCAAATGTCCAATTCTACATTGCAACACTGATCAGAATCGGAAAGTTTTGTAGCCAAAGATTGAACGTGAACCAGAGCAAACAAACCGGGTGAGAGCCTCACGGACAGCCTGTCGTGCAAACCGCTCCATCTGGATGTAGAAGAACTCTCTGAAGTTACTAAACCACTTAATCATCTGGGAGGTCACGCAGCGGTTAAACTAAGCAGTGGACAGAAAAACAGACAGATATGAGTGAGCAGGTAAGGACAGTATTTACTGTGACATATTAATTTATCCTTGAAAACAGGTTAAACCAGAGTTTTAGGTCAAGCGAGAAATGAATTCAGAAATTCATTCCAATTCGTATTGAAAGACTGCGATAGTTGATGATAAGATGGAGAGGCCATTTTTTTTGTGTTGCGATTGTGATGGATGCATTGATTAGGAGGGGTGAATAAGATTTCACTCTTTCAAACTCATAACTTCCCTTGTCTCCAATCTGGGTCACTGGACCAATATTCATCATTTCTCTTTCGATTCAAACAAAGTTAGTCAGCAGGGGTTAATCCCGGCTCGTGACAGTTCAAATAGAACCTGTGTCACAACCTGGGATATTTTAATCACCCCGCAATCGCGTCAGTATCCAAATGTCATATTCTGTTAGCGGTTTAAGTTACCTATTTTCACGCCAAGAGAAAGCCTTCCTGAGTGCACCCTTGCACGTTGGAGTCACATTACCAAGATAGCCCGTGCCAATAACACCTGCAAACCTACTGAAGTGAAGTACTACAGACGTAGCACAAGATCTGCCTGGGTTGCTGCCTGCCGTTGTTGTCATCTCGACTGTATGGAAATTTCTAATAGGAATTCCTGTGTAGTGTCCAGTGTTTACATTCTATAATACTATATGTATTTGCATTATGCATGTTTCAGCCCTTGGTGACTCTAACTGCATAAAGTAGCTTGTGAGTAAGCTATGAGCTTCATAAATACTCAGTATTACTTGATAGCTCTGAACTACCCTTTCTGGAAACACCTGACATCTCTGTGGTGATTAGCCCACTCGACATTTGCCCCGGAGAGCCTGGAGTGTTAATTCAGCCTTCATTCATTTGCCTTAGACTGCTGGACCATGCGACTGCAGATAGATGTTTCTTAAACCACAGTCTATGTGTACCACACAGGAACTGTGTAACTGCTCATCATCACATGTGTTAGCCACCGCATATCGTAATGGTTAGCTGGTGATCACATACCTAGCGGACTGTGAATCATACCGTGGTCGTGGATTTAAGCACACACGAGCCAAAGTTTCTGAGCAGATGTTCACAACTTGGAAAAATGGACAAAAATATACTACCGACAGTAACACCGAAGGGCAACACTTGACAATACATTAATAACGATTAGTTAATGCTAAGAGTGCTACGAGTAAGAGTAACCATTACTTGAGCATAATTAACGTTTATGAATGCTCTTTGTGACCATCTGGTAGAGTAGGAACAGCTTAACAGTAAACTAAATGAGTAAAATCGACTCTGCTGCAAGAAACATGATGAAAAAATGCCCTCATTTATTATGATCTATGTCCTTATTACATATCAGTCATGATAGTGATGCTGAAAATAGAAGTCATGCATACCAGCAGGACCCATATTGCTGAAACGGTGGGTAAATTTGTACATTTTTTCCAATAATATCTCTGTATTCCAGGTCCATTTTATTTATATAGCACTAATTCAGTGCAAATGTCAGATCGTGAAACTTTCTGAATTAATTTAGTTTAAAAAGACTCAACAATTCCCCATGAGCAAGAGATTCTGCAAAAAACATGAAACTTGAACGAAGCCCAGGCTCTATGTGGGCAACCGTCTGCTTTGACCGATTGGGGTGAAAGAGAGAGAAAAAGAGAGAGAGATACTGATAGAAACCTTTCACCTGCAAGAGTCAAACTTTTTTGGTTTTTTTAATTGTGGCATTATGACTGCTGTTTGAGTAAAATATCTCTACACTTGTTCCACAAAGTATCACAGAAAATTTAGAATCTTTAAGCCGTTTGAGTTGGATACAGTCAGTAGATTCTCAAAGGGTTCAGATACACTAACTAAATATACATTCAGCGCAAAACTTTCAGTTTCTTTCTCAGTATTTTGCACTCTAAGCCATATTTTTTAAGTTGAATGTGCACTATTTTCAGACCTCAACATCAGCCACACGGCTTTGAATTTCAAACCTGGATTCAGCACTGTGATGGGGGCATACACACCTTGACATCAGGGAAGTATGTCTTAAGCGTGTTGGAGCTTGGATAGCGTGTGTAGAAGAACATGAGCTTGGCTTTCTTCAAGTGGCATGGAGACAAACCCTCCTGGGTGTATATATGAGGCCAGTTAAGGAGGAACCCACGTTACACACAAACACATACCCTCCTCCCTCACTTCACACCCCTTGCTGGCAAAAGGATATTCCCCCAGCAGTTAGGTAAAGCTCTCCACCATCCATCCCTCCGCCTCCTCTCATCCCCCTCTCCCTCTCCCTACCTCCATGAGCATGACGACCCAGAGAGGGATCGAGGTGACCAAGCAGCGGGAGTGGGGGAAAGGAAGGGTGAGACGAAAACTCCAAGAAAGGGTCGGAGGTGAGATAGTCCTTACGGGATGGGGGGATGTGAGAGAGCTGAGGATGGTGGAGGGAGCGGGAAAAGAGTTGCTGCATGGAGTAGTGGAGGAGTGGTAGAGGAAGAGGGGGAGGAGGAGGAGGTGGTGGAGGAGGGGGTGCAGGGAAAGAAGATGAGGAAGATGAAGAGGAGGAGGAGGATGGATGAAAGGTGGAGGAAGCGTCCTTAGATTGCGAGGTTTGGGGTAATAGGGGGGGATGAGAGAGGGGAGGATGGCGAAGCAGGGAGGGGTGATGCAGGGAGAGGTTTGGGTGAGAGGGATTTAGGGGATTAGACAGGGGTGGGCCAAGAAGTGGGTGGGTCTTTCGTATATCAGGTGACCTCTGAAGGGCTAATGGTATCGACGGATCTGTCCGGTCAGTGCGTTGGGGCTGCGCAGGAGGAAAGCTGCTAATTTTTTGAAGCTGCTTTGCTCTTTCAACATCCTGCCCTGCTGTCATCTCCTCCCTACCTCTCATTTTTTCCTCCTCTCTTCCTCTTGTTAACAGTCCCATCCACACTCCCCTCCCTCCCCCTCCATCGTTTCCTGTGTCTGACGAGAGGAAGGAGATGGCTGTAGGAGAAGAGGAGGGCTTGAAATCTGTTGTTTCTGTATAAAGACGGAGGACCCGGTCAATGACTCTGGCCACAGCGCTGCCAAGCTCCAGCTTCAGCGCTTGAGCAAACTTCTGCCCTCCCTCCTCGTTCTCTTCTTCTACCCCTTTTTCCCAATCTCCTTTTACCAGCCCACCACAGTCCAACCACAACCCCGCTCCCTCCATCAAGCCCCCTAAGTGCAACCCTCTTCCTCTTTGCATCCTCTTTTCACAGTCTTTTTGCCTCTTATCTCTTTGTTTGTGATTGCTGAAGCTGTCAAAAGGAGGGCCAGAAAGAAGGGAGAAAGGCTCATTTGACATCTGTCCCCCGTCAACGTCTTCTTCATCATACATCCCCTCTGCAATGTCCTCATCCTCTATCATCCCTCCTCTGTTTCCATGCCCACACCTTTTCTTCTCCTCCTCTGCGATGTTCTTCTCCCCAAAAGCCCTCCACACTTTCTCTTGCAGGACCTGCAGTCTCTCTCTTGCTTCCTCCAGCTGCTCCTTCAGCTCCTCTCTCTTCCGTCTCCTCCCCTCCCTCTCTCCCTCCGTTTTTCTGCCTCCCTCCTCCTTCTCGCCATCTCTCTGTCGACTCTCAAGCTTCAACCTCTTCACTCTCAGGATGTCTTGATTCCACTCTGCTGCAAGGGCAGCATCACTTTGTCTCTTCTTCGCCCTCAGCAAGCTCTCCTCTCCTTCCATCAAACCCTCCTCTCTTCTTTCTACCTCTCGCTCTACCTGTCCATCTCCCTCTCCTCTATCGTCATCCAAAATTCCGTCTTCCAGTTGTCTATCGAGATTTGCGTTACGTGTGGCGAGCGGCCCTCCAATCCTCCTGGGTGTTGCGCCAGCCTGGAGGAGGTGGTGGATGAGGGGGAAGCCAGGTGGTCTGAAGGTTGGAGGTGGGCAACCTGCACTGGGCTGAGGATGAACTCCAAGCACATCTGTAGAGCAGAGGGGGGGTGCAAATGTGTGCATCTGGGGAGGACAGTCATCAAAAAGATCCGTGGGGGAATCCATCGCTGGAAAGAGACGGAAAAAGATTGTTGTTGCTATTTGTGTCTTTTTGCACCAGGAGAGGGTGGGTTAGGGGGGTAATTCATGATCTGGCAGTCATGAATGTTTTGTTCAAAAGTCACACATTTCAGCAGTCTACATTGGTTCAACTGAGCCCATTACAAATCGAATGCATCTTCTTAATGCCTTAAAGGGGTGTTTAGCCATCTAAATTATGCTGGTTTTACATGGGCAGATGCTGAGATATTCTCAAAAATAATCAATTAGAAGCTTCTTGGGATGAGAAGCGAAAAGTCCTCCCTTCCAAGAGGTGAGTCCAGCTGCCTACACTGATTATTCTTGAGAATCACGATGACCTGGATGACTGAGCACCTACACAAATGCATGCAGAGGTATCTATCTCTAAGAATTCTGATGCAACCTCAGTACAATGAGGATGAATAGTATTTGTAGGAATAAAACTTTTTTTTCCCCCCTGATTATCCAGTCCAAAGCAAATCTCAGAGGTTTTGCTTTTGAATTATCAGACATTCCTCTGTTACTGGGTAAAAATTATGTGATACCACTAAATGTATTTGTTGCCTTTAGTCCCCAACATGGTGGAAAGATAATTTGTTCTTAGGTTAACATATCCATCCATCTATAGATAGATACACACCTGTCAGTAGTTTGGACGCACCTTCTCATTCAAGGTTTTGCTTTACTTGAACTACTTTCTACATTGTAGGTACATACTGAAGGCATCAAATATATGAAGCAAGATGTATGGAATTATGTAGCAAAGAAAAATAGTGAAATAACTGTAGATATGTTTTATATTTTAGATTCCTTTGCTTTGTTGCCAGCGCTGCAAACCCTTGGCCTCCTCTCAATGAGCTTCATGACGTCATCACCTGAAATGGTTCCCACCTCACAGGTTCGCCTTGTCAGGGTTCATTTGTGGAAGTTCCTGCCTTCTTAAAGGGGTTGGGAGCATCAGTTGTGTTGTGAAGTCAGGTTGGTGCACAGCTGACAGCTCTTTTTGACAACTGGTAGAATTCAAATCATGGCAAGAACCAATCAGCTAAGTTAAGAGAAACGACAGTCCATCATGACTTTAAGACCTGAAGGTCAGTCAGTCTAGAAAACTGCCAAACTTTGAATGTGTCCTCAAGTGCAGTCGCTAAAACCATCAAGCGCTACGATGAAACTGGTTCCCATGAGGACCCCCCAGGAGAGGAAGACCAAGAGTCTCCTCTGCTGCTGAGGATGGGTTCATCTGAGTCGCCAGCCTCAGAAATCACAAGTCAACAGCACCTCAGGTTAGAGCTCAGATTAATGCCACACAGAGTTCTAGTAGCAGACACGTCTCTACGTCAACTGTTCAGAGGAGACGGCGCCAATCAGGCCTTGATGGTCGAAAGGCTGCTAAGAAACCTCTCCTGAGGAAAAGCAACAAGCAGAGATTTGTTTGGGCCAAGAAACACAAGGAATGGACAGCAGACCAGTGGAAGTCTGTGCTTTGATCTGCTGAGTCCAAATTAGATCTTTGGTTCCACCTATCGTGTCTTTGTGAGACAGAAAAGGGGAACGGATGGTCTCTACATGCATGGTTCCTGCTGTGAAGCATGGAGGAGGAGGTGTGATGGGGGGGGGGGGCTTTGCTGGTGACACTGTTGGGCATTCATTCAAAGTTGAAGGCAAACTGAACCAGCACGTCTCTTTAGGTACTCCGGCTTCCTCCCACAGTCCAAAGACATCAAGAGGGGACGAGGCTGATTGATACTCTAAATTGACCGTAGGTGTGACTGTGAGTGTGAATGGTTGTCTGTCTCTATGTGTTGGTCCTGTGATGGACTGGTGACCTGTCCAGGGTGAACCCCGCCTCTCGCCTGAAGGCTGCTGGGATAGGCTCCACCCCCCTGCGACCCTTAACAGGAATAAGCGGAAGAAAATGGATGGATGTCTGTGTGAGGGCTGTTTGACCTAGAAGGAGAGTGATGGAGGGCTGCGCCTGATGACCTGGCCTCCACGGTCACCTGACCTCAACCCAGTCTAGATGTTTGGGATGAGATGGACCGCAGTGTGAAGGCAAAAGAACCAACAAGTGCTCAGCATCTCTGGGAACTCCTTCAAGACTGTTGGAGAACCATTTCAGGTGACGACCTCATGACGCTCATCAAGAGAACGCCAAAAGTGAGCAGAGCGGGAATCAAAGCAAAGGGTGGCTATTTTGGAGAATCTGAAATAGAAAACATGTTTGGAGTAATTTTACACTTTCTTGATTACTACATAATTCCATATGTGTTCCTTCATAGTACTGATGCCTTCAGTGGGAACCTACCATGTAAAAAGTTACGAAAATAAAGAAAAACCATTGAATGAGAAGGTCTGTCTAAACTTTGGACTAGTAGTACACACACACACACATACATGTATTTAATAAATATACATGTATATATATGTAGAGAGAGAGCGACATGAATTGTTTTGTATGGATTGCATGTATATCCACTTCAATAACATCAATTAAAACCTATGTGAAGAAAAAAACACAGGCAGTACAGGTCACAACTGGGTGAGCCGTTTGGACCTTTTGTCACTGAACATCTTAATTTGAGTCATTATCCAAATATGATCGCCTCCAACATGCATATCTTGTATCTACACATTTAAAGTTGCAATGTCTCGCTTAAGGCACGTCCCGGTGGTTTTCACATCCCACGAGAAATAACCTCAATAAACATTCATCTCATTTAGACCGCGCTCTTCCAGATCACCAGGGTACACCGGAAGTCTACGAGTAAATGCGTACAAACGTAAAAGGACAAGGTCATAACGAGTATTTTTGAAATGTCAAACTGCGCTAATTTTGTAATTCATAATAGATTTTGATGTCAAAAGCCCAAAGCTTGCTCACAAACTTAAAGCTCTGGCTTTGCTGTTCACATGAATACAGGCAAACAGAGTCTTGAAAGATCTCCAGTGCAGGCAAAGTTTTCCAAAGGATCACTTTGGTGTTTTCATTTGATTGAAAGGGCAAATTGCATCAAAGAAGATATGTTTTGGAAAATACCGGCGTGCATATGCACGAGGCTTAAGATGACACAGGAAGTTGTGCCGCACTAATTCTTTTGTAATTGTGCTAAAACTACATTTTCATCGAGTGGGAAAGAAGAGTTGATTGACGTGGAACACGAATTGTACAGAGCTGAGAAAATGTCAGTAATGCGGCAATATTTCACACCTAATATCCAAGTACGGTACAGTACGGGGTGATTGTCAAAGTAGATGATGACACACGTTTCTGGAGCTTCCTTCACTGTGTGTGTTAGTTCATGTATGCTAACCTGAGCAGTGCAATGCAACAACAATGACATCATATCACCTCCAAACAGGGTTTGTAGGGTATACGTTTGTTCAGCACATAACATTTTTAACACACTGGTATCGGATCAATACTTATTTACGATTACGAGTACGATTACTGATTCAGAACATCTAGAAATACGCCATGTTATCTAGACGTAAAACCCCCTGAGGTTAGAATGTGACGCAGCATAACCACAGAACGTTGGCGAATTAATAGATGCATATCGTGGTGTGACTGGTTCATAACTCCTACTTACCTTCGCGGTGCAGCAGGACAGGACAAAAGCCACTACTGCTTTGGAGCTGGAAAAACACAAGGATATGCTGTGAGAGTGCAATAGAATGAAGAATGGTTTTAGCAGTTTACATTTAACCTCGTGGCCTTCTTATTTGTTATATGTGATTAAAAAAAAAAGAACAGGCAATTGAAGAAAGAGGGGGAAAAACACAGTGGTCGGTGCGGTGGATTAATATCTGGCTCATGATCTTTGTCTCGTGCGATCCGCCTCTCTTCATTCTATTTTTCCTGTACTCTTTAATACCTGCTGTCAAAGTCATTAAAAAAGGTCATAAAATATCAGGAGACAAAATGGATTTGTATTCTTTTCCAACTTGCTGGAACACCTTTCATTTCAACTGGTTCTGCATCGCCTGTTCACGATACCCGGGTGGACAGCGGTGAATAATCGTCGATTTTTGCCAGTCAATCGAGATAGAAAAGAGCAACCCCCATCCACTTTTTAACACTCAGTAACCTTCCCTATCTCCTGATGCCCCCAACTCCCTTTTCCTTCCTCTCAATTCCTCCCTCATCCCCTGGTCTCTGTTATCAGTTCAGGCAGCTTGTTAAGCGCTGTTTGATCAGTGTGTTTACCGTCAAACACACACGCTCTCTCTCACACATGGTGGTTGGAGCGAGGCTTGAGAGAGAGTGGCTAACAATGGTCAATGGTCCTTTGGGACTGAAATGGAGTGAGCGCCGCATGTATGTATGTGATTGAGTGTATACGCAAAAAAAAAAAAAAAAAAAAAAAAAATTAGTGTGTGAACAGTAGTCCTACTCAGCTTTGATAAAACCCTTAATCCACTTCAGAAGGATACACTACCACTCAAACGGAGAGATGGATGGGCAATACACGGACAGATGCAAAGAAATTTGACTAGATAGATAGGTAGATATGCGCGGAGGTCCGCTGGTGAAACACGAAGAGAATAATCCCCCTATAAATAGCTAAATATCAATTATTCAAATGCCCTCTCCTCTGTACTATAACGCAGCACAGATGGCAAGCAAGCCAATGCGCTTATATCAGGGACAGATTAGCTTTTCAAAGCCAGCGGAAAGCTGCACAAAATATTAACACAGAGCAGCGAAAGCTATTAACCACTCCATTTGATGTGGTGCAGGGACTTCTCTCACTGGGCGAGCTGATAGGAATACACAATATACTGGTGTCAGGAACAGTTTTGGGAAATTTGAATCTAATTGGGATTCATTTTGACAGATATTACGTATTGATACGTATGGTGAGATTTTGTTGTTGTTGTTGCATGGATTGGTACCAAAAGAAGTTTTCTCAAATGCATAACTGCAGCAGCGTGATCATTTATTTATTTTTATTTTTTTTTGGACACACTTGGCCTTTCATCAAATTTATTATTGCACTATCCAACTTCCATCGGGGCATCGCAACAAATCACGCTGTGGTTTTGATAAAACGCAGATTAGATGTTCAGCCCTGATATTCAAAACCAATATAGCTGGTAGGATTATGGTTTAACTCATCCAGTATGTTCCAAAAACTGGGTTTGATCGTGTGTCAGGGTGCAAATTAAACACAATTTTTTTTAAGGATCCAGTGTAACGATCCCATCCATCCATCCATCCGTTTACTATACTTCTTATCCGTTGAGGGGTGGGGGCTGGAGCCTATCCAAGCTGACACTGGACGAGAGGCGGGGTTCACCCTGTGCTGGTCGCCTGTCCATCGCAGGGCCACCAGGAGCAATTAGGGCTTCATTATTTCACTCAAAGATACTTAGACATGGTCACCGGTGGAGGCGGGGCTCGAACCAGCCACCCTCGGCTTGCTAGACGGTCGCTCCACTTTTGAGCCATGCCGCCCCTACCCCCACTCTCAATTATCCTGTGATTATGCATTTAAATATGACTTTTAATTAGACATGTACAGTAGGACTACCTACTTGTCAGGCTTCACCCTAAGCAACGAGGGTCTTCATCAACCCAGATGTTCAGGGTATACACAACGTTTCAAATACATTTCAAAAGGAGGACAACATCATGTGGGTCATCCATCAATCCATAAATCAATCGATCTATCTTATTACTTTTACTGATTTTTTTTTTTTTTTTTTTTTTTTTGAAGCTTAAAGTGTGAAACTTCCGCGTGGCGAGATCTGTGCCGCACGCGAGAGGAATCGGCTTTGGCCATTCTGACGCACGAGCTGTCAGTTGGTGTGTGTGCGCGCGCGCGCGCGCCTGCGGTGCGTCCTGTGACTAATTGGCAGGGTTGGACTAATGTCGCAGTATGAAAAAAAAAAAAAAAAAAAAAAAAAAACAGAAAACAGAACGAGCGCACCGAAAGGCCAACGGTACTGACACCGACTCCTGCTAGCTTAGTATTTGAAGTTTAGAAAATGAACTCACTTGCGGTCAAAGAGAAGCTCCAGCGGTGTCCCTTCACTGTAGCTGTCGATTCCCGCAGCCGTTTTGTGTGGCTTCTGCCTCGGTCGACTGTCGTTAGCTGGCACCGGCCAGGCTTCGGACATAGGTGTAGACAGAGAGGAAGCAGACAGCTGCGAGTTTCCGCTATATTTCTCCTTTGTTCCTCAACACTTTCACTCTGTTATCAACCGCCTCCCCTTTACTCGAGTTGTGAGCAGGTTATTTTCCCCTCTCCCTCATCTGCCCATCTCTCTCTCCCTCTCTCTCTCGCTCTCTCTCTCTCTGGTTGGAATCATCCTCAAGCGCTGCGCCCGGTGTGAAGTGGAACACAGTGGGCGGGCAGGCGGACTGGAGAGCGGTCCACTTGACGGCCCGGTCCCTCCCATGTTGGCATGACCTCCAGTCTCTCTCTCTCTCTTTCTCTCTCTCTCTCTCTCTCTCTCTCTCTCACACACACACACACACACACACACATAAGCATAATCTTGATTGACACCCTAACTCAGAAATTAAGTTTTTCTTTTTCACATTGGGACCAGTCTCTGGTCCCCACGGAGATGAGAGTTATGCTATGGTGAGAGTTTATACCAGAAACGGCCTTCAAAAATGGGCAGAAACCATCTCACACGCTCACAGAGGACACTCAAACTGACTACTAATGTCGCGTCGTTGCACTTGCTTGTTCGATAAAGGATCATCAAAAGTTTGGCACAGATCATTCTCTCCCCGTTCTCCTTTGACCAAAGCCGAGCCGCAGTTTTCGGCGATTCCTCGGAAAAAAACAAACACCAAAACGGTGCCTTTTTAGTCCTCGTGGACGTCGCACAAAGTGTCTCACACTTTGTGCGACGTCCTTATAACAAATATTTAAAAAACTAAACAAAAACTAACATAGTCCCCATGAGACACACTTCATCGCCTGGTGTGAGGATTACAATCCTTCAGAAACTTACAAGGTAGCAGGTTTTGGGCTTGTCTGTTCATCCCATTCTCATTCCGGCAATATCTCAAAACACCTGGCTGGAATTTCTTCTAATCTGGCACAAAAGTCCACCGGGACTCAAGGATGAACTAATTAAAAAAAGACAAAAAAAACAAACAACAACAAAAAAAAGTTTTGGCGGTCAAAGGTTAAGATCACTTTGACAGGCACGCATGGTGGAGGCGCAACTGCGGCGCGTAAAAGTTGGTTCTTTAACTCTGCTTCCTGTATTTTTTGAACGTATTTTAAGCCCGAATGAAGGTGTCGGCCTTTTTTACTTCAACCACCTTCTAAACCTTACAATGATGATGATGATGATCTTACAGTGAAAAATCTGTTTGTTTGGTTGTTTGTTCTCGCTCGTTTTCAGCGGACCCCTTGAAGGTGGAACGTGCTCCCATGACGATTTGCGACGACGCCATGCTGGAGGATATAAACTCCAAAGGCTGTATTCCCAAGTGAAACCTGAGTGATTATTCATTAACAGGTTTATCTCGCAGGAATGCACGAAGCCGAGCACGGAAACTGAACATATATCCGTGTTCATTATAACCAGATTACATGCAGGTGTAACTTCTTTTTTTTTAACCGCTCAAAGCAATTTGTACGCAAGTGTGTTTCTAGGAGACACTAAAGTGGATGCTGGATCTTGAACGTTATACACTTTTTTTCTACCTGTTGCTGGGAATGTTGCTCGAATAAATGCTGCTACAAACAGAAAACAGGACTGTTTTTCACCCCTATTTCATTCCGTTTCTTCCTTGTTTTTTGTTGTTGTTGTTGTTTTTTAGCAAAACATTGCTTTTCTTCAAATCCAACACATCTCCAACCGACCCTCCCGTCCCCAATCCACTCCCTCATCTCTTTATTTCTCTACTTCTGATTAAAAATGGTCAGGCACTGACTGAAAGGTCACAGTTGTTATGGAAACAAGGCTGGTAACAAAAGCTGGACACACAACAGTACAGAAGGGAAAGAAAGATGGGGGGGAGATGGGGAGAGAGAGCGAGAGAGAGACAGAGAGAGATGTATGTCTGACAGATAAACGGAGAGGGCAGGGAGGGCTGAATTTATTTAAAAAACAAATACTGAGCGAGAGATGAGGATGTCAATGATGTCAGCATCCGCAATGATAAATAACAAAAGATAATACTAGGATTTCGTCATCCCGGAAAGGTGATCGAAGCAAATAGGTGTGTGTGTGTGTAAGTGTGTGCTTTACAGGCAGAATACAATTGATATATGGATGCGCAACACAAGCTGAAGACCACTAAAAGCCTGCAAAAAAGCCTAAAATTTTGAGCGTGTGTTTGTGTGTGTGTGTGTGTGTGTGTGTGTGTGTGTGAGTGAGAACATCATTTCTCTGAGGGCTTATGTTATGTAAACTACTCTAACACTCTCTCACTCATGCACACACATGCATACACTTCAGCACAAGCATGAAGGTGCCAGCCATATAAATAGGACATCCAAAAGTGAAACATATAGAAAGAATGGGGGTTTAAAAAAAAAGAAAAAGAAGAACATTAAGTCCAAAGACTTGATAGGATGGGCGAACAAGTACAGCAAAAGAAAGAGAGAGGGCAAAAAGGGAAGGGGTGAGGTCGGACAGAGATGAAATGATCAATAGATGGCATAAAGTGTACGTTCATTGATTGGCTTCCAGGGAGAGGGTGATGGGGAGGCAGAGTGAGTGGTAGAGCGGAAGTAGGGAGGAGAGGTTAAAGAAAGAATACAGGCACAACAGAGGAAAAAAGAAGAGACACGGAGAGGGAGGTGGGAAATAGATACATGCTAAAATGAAGGGTGACAGGCGGATGAATACCGCTTTTCTTATGGAGACCTAAGAACGTACTTTAAAGAACACGATTATGTGCCAGATTCGAAGACGGTCTGCAAAACTTCAAAGACAGGCTGATGAGGAGGTAGGCACATAAAACCTCACGTCGGGATAAAAATGTACATCAAGGTACTGATGAGAGGAACTAAATTACCGATTTAAACAGTAACGGAATCCAACGTCTAATGGTTAGAGGGCTTAACTGAGTACCACCAGCGAAGAAGAGTCGGTGTTCCCTCTATAAGAAAGGCATGGCAACAACAAAGCTTCGAGGCCTCAGCTGAAACTGTGGTTGTCAAATATTTTCTTCAGTTCCCACCTCAGACAAAATAAATACACCTAAGTATCACCATTATGACCAAAGATAAAACTATGGTAGCGTAGCCTGCTCTTCGCCGCTACAGCAGGGGCGGGCAACATTTTTTCACAGAGGGCCGCACTGGTTTGGATCAAGCAAGTGAGGGTCAGCACTGGAAAATCCAAAGGAACGATGGAAAAAAGCCATGCTTGAATGTGTTGGTGAATGTCAACGTTTCTCAACCGTACGTTTCCGTCCGGTCCAAGGTTATAACTGCAAGATCAATCATTTGCACGTTGATGATATTTATCGGCACATTGATCACTGATGAAAAACGCCGCATTGTGTTATCAATATGTGAACATGTATAAAAAAAAAAGTAACTGGGCTGTGTTTGTTTTTTTTGGTATTGGTTATCTCATCCAGCGTGATGGAGACATGAGTGAAGTCAGCAGCCAGCAGCCAGCTGAAGCCTCTATTGGAATCATGTTTACTAGCAGTACAGACCGAGTACAGGCCCCTACGAAATGCGCATACCAAAGGGTGATGCGGCGCCAGCGCAACTCAAATGCACGCGCGGTGGCTACGCATCAGAGGCGCGCGGCAGAGAGTTTTCTAAACTCATCTGAAAGTTTATAACTGTCGGTCGGAGCAAAGCGCCGGCGCTAGCAATTAGGTAGAGGCAAGCAGCACAGGACAGGTATCGGCCTTGTGCTCATCAGCGGGACAACACGGGAGTTCAAGAGTTTGTCGTCTTCTCTGGGTGCTACAGCTGATGATTGCTTCAAGGTTGTTTGTTTTTCGCTGAATGCCCCCACGATAATATTTCGCTCCATCGTTATTGTTGTCATCTCCAGTTCCCTCCAGATCACCTGCTACTGAGCGACTGGTGTGGCGCACGTTTGGAAAGGGGACCTGGAGTGCTTCGGCGCGTCACGGTTTTCTCAGAAATGAATCCGGCTGTTTGTCTTTGAGCCCTTTGGGTGTTAAGTTAGAATGTGCGGTCTGAGTTGCTGAACAATACAACTGAATCCAAATTGGACATAACTGGAGTCATACGTCCTCGCAATAGCAGGAGGAGCTGCATCAGGCTCCAACTGTGCACTCTAGCTTGTCGTGCGCAAAGTGAATGAATATGACCGTGGTGGTCTGACACCAATATATTACAAGACAGGTACATTTATTGGAAATTGCAATTTGGTTTACGTAAAGTCCATCCATTTTCTACCACTTATCCTGTTAAGGGTCACGGGGGGTGGAGCCTATCTCAGCGGCCTTCAGGTGAGAGGCGGGGTTCACCCTGGACAGGTCACCAGTCCATCACAGGACCAACACACAGAGACAGACAACCATTCACACTCACAGTCACACCTACAGTCAATTTAGAGTATCAATCAGCCTCGTCCCCTCTTGATGTCTTTGGACTGTGGAGGAAGCTGGAGTACCAGAGAGAACCCACGCAGGAACAGGGAGAACATGGAAACTCCACACAGAAAGATCCTGTGCTGGAGCTTGGGCTCGAACCCGGAACCTTCTTGCTTTGAAACGAGAGGATGTTATTGATGTGCGTCTCCCTCATGAAACTAAAATGCTCTTTTGACGGACGACAGAATGCGCCTCTTGGATTCTTCTCCTTATTTGTAATGAAAATATAATTTAATTACTGAGGTTGAACTTGAAATAAAAGCTGTCAGACGCAAATGGCAGATGAACTTATCGTCACATTGTGAGCATTTGCTCATCCTCACGTCAATCATATTTGCCACAGTTCCCAGTTATATATCTAGGAAATGACTGACAGACATGTTAGTCTACGAATCCAAAGTAACAGCATATCAGCTTTTTGAGTTTCAGGATCATCTGGTTGCTGTGGTGATATGAACATGTTGAAAGCTACATTAAAGAAGCATATTAGCAGGATAAGAGATAAACACATATATGATTAATGTATTAATAATGATAAGTGTCTCCTCAATGCGCTGTGTGCATTTACACGCAAGGCTTCATTAACATTTTAAACCTCTGACATGCCGCAGTAAAGCGGCTGACCTCCTTTCCAGCTAATTTATTTACCGTGTGTTCTGTTAATGTTTGTTGTGTATCTGATGATGCCATGTAAAGATGGGAGAGACTGCAAAAGTCCTTATGAATGAGTCCATCGAGCAGCAATGTCCCCGCAGTAGCAAATATTGTTGGACACCAACAGCTTAGCTTAGCACAATGAATGGGAGCGGGTGAGCATGTTAGCGAACTTCTGCTAAAAGTTATCAAACAGATAAGATTCAGAATCTTGATTTTTTTTTTTTATTAAAAAAAAGAAATGCTTTTTTAATCCTCTCGTACAAAAAAGAAAAAGAAAAAAGGCCATGGTTGGTGGTAGCAACGGCGGTCAACCCTTTATTGACAGCTTATCGACGGGGCTTTTTTAAGTGCTGTGGTTTTACGAGGAATAATAGTTTCAACCAAATGTCTGCTTTTGAAACTGAAACATCAGCTAATTCTAAATGGCTATACACTAGGAATGTTTTACAAAAACCTGCTTACGTTAATTTAAGAACATACCATTTTGGCTAAGGAGGTATGATAACATTTTCCACCCACTGCCATTGATTGCACGAAGCTAACTCACGGTCAGCTGGTCTCTGTGGGTCCCAGCTCCCTCATGTACACACAGAGGAGAGAGGGTATCCATCTTCTTGTCTGGCTCTGGGTCAGATGGCATATTTAAAAATAGTTGGCATGTTCTTTAACATCTTTGCACAACCCAGTTTCCATAGTATTAGACGCTACGGTTTTCAAGCTGCGCTGGTCGAGTTCATTATTTGTACTGCGTTGTTCACCTACGTCAGGACGGAGAGACAGAGAGAGAGAACAGGCAGAGGCTGACCAAAAGAGAATGAGTGTGTTTATGTGTGTGAGATAGACAGAGGCGAGAGACAGAAGTATACTCAAATAGCTGAGGGCAAGGTGACAGAGGGAAACTAACAGACAGAGGCATAACAAGCTCATAAAAGGGGGGATGATGTGTGTGTGTGTGCGCGCACGCGCGTGTGTGCATGTAAGTATGCGTCTGCGTGTGTTAGAGAGGGGAGAAAAGGGAAGAGACAGACGGGAAGGGAGAGGGATAGAGGAAGTTAAGAGGACAAAAAACAAAACTGTGTGTGGACAGCCAAAGGTGTCAGAGTGTGCTATTTGGCTTAATGATGACCCACTGGGCATGTAGGTCATAACGGCTTGTGTCTCAAAGCCATGGCTGTATGCATCCATTAGTGCGAGTGTGTGTAAATAGAAACTCAATAGACATAAAACTGTAAAGTGGGTCTACCCTGTGTTCAAGAGTGTGTTTGGTCAGAGGTTGGAGAAGCAGTTTTTCTAGCCTGTAGGACTCAAAAATACACACACACACACACACACACACACTCATGAGCACCCACACATGCTGCGAATTTGGTTTTGCACTCCATCAGCTGCTCTTCTTGTCATACATGCACGCGTAATGCACCATGTATGGCACTAAATTATGCACAAATACACACACATCTTTCTCTTTTGATAACATACAGATATTCACACTCCCGTGTCTGCACACACACGCGCACGCGCGCGCGCGCACACACACACACACACAGGGGGAAGCTATTATGCTCTCAGGCTGGAGTGTTTTGATGGTATAATTGCAGTGACCAGTGAGGAGAAAGAGACACAGGGAGGGATGGAAGGAGGGATTGAAAGAGGGATGGGGTGGGAGGGAGGGAGAGAAAAGAGGAGAGTGCTGACACTCTCAGCATGCTAATGTTGTGTGAACCCCCCCACCCACCCACCCACCCTTCATCTCTTTGTCTCTCCATCTTACTCTCTATCTCATCCTCTGCATTTCACAGGTGTTGCACTACAAAGCGATGGACAGAGAGGTAGAGAGGTAGAGCAATGTTATCTCTTGCTCTCACCATCATCAATCCATCCTCTTCAAGCTCCCCACAATGCTCAAAACAAAGGCATGCAAAAAATGAGGTATGGGGGATGAAAATAGAGGAAGAGGGAGGGTCCTTTTTTTTTCATCTCTTAAACAATGGAAGGATGATCTCTGCTTATCCTCTAATCACATCCCTCCTTTTTTCCTCTCCTCTGTTTGTCTCTCGCTCCCCGCATCCCCTCTTTTTCCTCATCTGGCGAGAGAATGGGTCATCTTTTCCTCTCGCTGGCCTCCACTTCTTTTGTTGGCTCTCCATCTGTCTGTCCTTCCCTCCATCCCTCTCTCCTCTCCAGAGAGAGGGATGCTGCTGTATGCCGCTCAACTAGCTCCACTTATCCCTCTCTTTCACAGCCCTCTGACTCCTCTTTCTGTCTCAGTCGCTCTATTCTCTAGGCACAAAAACATACCTTAAATGGAATGTTGGTCTGATATTATCATGCCCAAACTGCACAACAATGGGCCCTAAAATATATTTAGATGCTTTAAACGTGCTTTTTAATCAGTAGTGTATGAAATACATTCATTAGCGAAAGTGACCAAGCACATTCACGCAAGCACTGTACCTGTATTTTGATTTGACGCTACTTTGTACTTCACATTCCATTTAAAAAAAAAGAAAGAAAAAAAGATCAAAAATTCCAACTCATGGTTAAGGATTAAAGTGGAAGTAGAAACCTTTTTTGCTTCTGATGTCTCGCAAAAAAAGCAGAATGTATTCAGAGTCACATTTCAGATGTCTCTGAGTTGTTGGTAGCTATGGTGAATAGGAGCGGGGTCATTTCAAGGGATACTTCACCCCCCCACCCCAAAAAGTCTTTGTTTTGCCATTCCAATACGAACAAAATTAGCAATGTGAGCTCCCAAATCCTTTTTTTTTGGGGGGGGGGGGGGGGATCATGAAAAGAGCCAGCCGCATAGATTTGGCTTGAAGCTAATTTTGCCCTATAAGCTATCGAATGAAAACAACAACAACAACAACAACAACGAAAGAGTCCCAAAATTTCCCCTATGAAAACTGTCAAGAGCACAGCAGAATCTCTGTCTCGTTAGCCAGCGTACGCGGAAAAATCCACAGTTTGATTTGAGCTGTAAACGGACAAACTATAACTTTACAGTGGCGCGCTGTCATAGCGGCAACGCACCGTTTTACCTCACATCGATGTGTTTTTGGATTACTGGGCACTTGATTAGATGAAGAAGATGTGGATAAAAAAACCAAATGATGTACTTTATAGTTTGTGAACTGCTGTTTTAGGACAGTTTTGTTGTTGTTTTTTTTTTGTAGTTGGTGGCGATGAGGCGCCACTGACTTCAAGCTTAAGAAACATGGCTGGCTCCTTCTGCACTGGAGTCACAATGAAGTGATGCAACGGTTCAAAAACGACTTTGGGAGCTGATGGTTTGTGGTAATCGAAAGGTTAAAAACACTTCATATGATCCAGTATCTCAGAATTGAAAGAAAAACTATGACACGTTGAATAAAATTTATTGATAGATAGCGAATATTTAGTTAATGTTCGTAGTAGTGGTAGTAGTAGTTAGTTAACAATTAACTAATGGTTAACTAACACATAAATATATACCTTTAGAAATGATTTGGTGTCCATAAATATAAAACTGTACAAAGAAGTCCGGAGCTCAAACTACAGCAGATACAAAAGGAGACATACTGCCTTCCATGCTGATGTTTCATGATTTATAATCTGATGATGTCAGTCTGAGGGGAAAAAAAATAGTTCTTTGGCAAAACTGCAAATACCTGTGCATTTTAACAGAAGTAGGTTAGTACAAAGAATGGAATATTTGTATATTTGTGCGCTGGTACTTAAAATAATCTGAGCGCTCCCTCCACTGGACAGACTGGATGCCCGCTATCAAAAAATACAACTGAATGTAACAATAAAACATATCATATCCTGTAATAAATGCATGTGACACATTGTCACTAATTGATAGTGTAACTGTTGGAATAATGCCGTTTAGGTATTACTGGGACTTTTACAATTTGCGGTGGTCATTTTGGACAGAGGAAAATCAGTGATGGGAAATGGTGAGAGGAAAGTAGCAATTACCAAAACTGATTAGCATACAAATCACATGTTAACTTCCCGGTTCGTGACTGTGGGCAACTTCCTTCTGGTTGCGGTAAAACATTCAGTTCACTTAAAATAAGAAAAAAATAATAATTTGCGGGTTTTTTTTTTGTTTTTTGGGGGGGAGGGGGGGGGGGTTTGGCATTTGCACTATTGTGTAATGTAGTAGTGTAATGGCAAACAATTTTATCCAAGAGGTTAAAACTAATCATACGTGCTAAACATACACACCATGTAGCTGAGTGAGGAGCCACTAGACTCAAGGGGCCATAAGAGATATTATCTGAGAGTAAACAGTGCCTCTTAGTGGTACTACTTTGTTCTACAGACCTACAAAACAAAAACTGGCAGCCAGTTAGAATCTCGTTAGTCAGATTATGAACTCTGAAGACCGAAAGTTTCTTGTCCTTTGTAAATAGAAATGTACCTACAATTGTACCGTGAAAACATGCCATCATTGCTTTGTGCAACAAACTTAGCATTTATTGTAGGTGTAGAAACTCCTAAAATATTCACGCCTGGTCGGTCCTGGAATTACAGAGTCCTTCCAAACACGATTGTTTCAGCGAATTCTTTCTACTTTGCTCGTTTTTTAAAATTTTTTTATTGTAACCCATGAAGCTGATGTCTTATTGATTCAATTTAATTTATATTTATTAGGAAAACACGGTGCAAAATGAACATTACTTAATATACATACACGTCATTGTATTCATCGAGAAATCATTGTTTAAACAAAAGAAATATAGGGCGGGATGTAGATTATCAATACAACCATCCATTAACTTTCCGTCTCCAGAAATTCAGGTTTTTATAAATCAAAAAAACAGACAGACAAATCACAAAAACAGACTTCTAAATAGTGTGTGGCTCGGGAGTGTGTGTGTGTGTGTGTGTGTGTGTGTTCAGCAGAATTTACAAATGTATGCAGGGATTGTGTGTGAACACAAAAAGTGCGAATCCCATCATAGTGTGTATGTGTGTGTTTGTGCGAGACGCATATATGCCACAACCCTGAGATTTTTTTTTCACCTTAGATCAGTGTGTGTGTGTGTGTGTGTGTGTGCGTGTGTGTTTGTCTGTGTAAAAGTACAGTTGCAGTTCACGTAAACTGTGCGTTTACAGATTCTGTGCGTGTGTGTGTGTGTTAGTGTTTGTGTGTGTAGGTGAGCTATGCCTGTCCACCAGCATCTCGGCATGTTTCAGATACTGGGCTGTCTTCCTCATCACACACTCCTTGCGCGCAGGGTTGAGGTCACCTGGATAGAAATATGCAGAAGGATAGAGATTACGCAAGTCAACTTTATTCCTATTTGTCATAAAGCAGAAAAAAAAAATTTTGGGGGGGGGGGGGGGGGGACAGAAGGATTCAAACCCACGCCCCCTAAGAGACTGGAGCCTTATCCAGCACCTTAGCCAATTCCACCAAAATACCACCTGCCTCAAGCTTGTCACTTGAGTCAACGTGGACCCAGAGGGGAGTAACCACGGATGAACTATTGCACACAGAATTTTTTATCTGTGAAGTTCACCGTTTGTCTCGTCCTGACATAGAAAGCTCAGAGTTTTGTGTTTCATCAGTCCATGCTTTATAAAGCTACATACTATGAGTGATTAAGAAATGCATTTAATCGTCCGCGGTACTGCAGGTGGTCCGTGGAAATTTCCGGAATTGCTGTCAAAGCCTCTTGTGTTTTTCCAGAACAAGCTGAAGGAATACCGCGCAGACAAGAAAACCATCGAAAAGACGTCTACAGGTGGTGCTACTGCAAACGTAATTCTATCAGTAGAATATCTATACAGTCATTTGAAATGAGACACACGGAGATATCTTAACTCAGTTTAACGTGCTCTCACGGCCTGGTCTGAATGAAGGACTAGTCCAGAACGCCAAGGATCAGTATCACAACATACCAGTAGGTGGCACTGGGGGGCTATAATGTATGTAGCATACATTACAGACTGTATTTAGACATTTTTATTATGTGGTGGTCCGCGAAAATTCTTGATGAAAAAAGGTGATCCGCATACCCAGAAAGTTTGACAACCCCTGATTTAGAGCATCAATCAGCCTGGTCCCCTCTTGATGTCTTTGGACTGTGGGAGGAAGCTGGAGTACCAGAGAGAACCCACGCAGGAACAGGGAGAACATGGAGACTCCACACAGAAAGATCCATGCTGGAACCCAGAACCTTCTTGCTGTGAGGGGACAGTGCTGACCACCGCACCACCGTGCCGCGCCACAAACAGTGCAATCTATAGTAAAATATTAAAGCCTATCATCCCACGCATGTACAAAACAACCTTCAATAAAATCTTTCATCAACCAATAAAGATTAGAATCTTTATGCATTAAAAATCCTCCTTCCACCAACCATCTTAGGGGGTGGTGAGGTCTGTCTTCCTCAGCTCGGGTCAAAACTGGGTCACAGCCCCTGAGTCCTTGCACAACTATTTTGCCTTTACTTCCCACATTTTTTTTTGCCAGGATATGATCATCCCCTGGTAAGCAGGTGAAAACATATCCTCACAACAAGTCCTGCTTCAACAAAAAGAGACGCGCTTCCAAACACGGAACAGCATCGGATCAGCTTTCGGCCGCTGAAGAGGTGAAGATAGAACTTTTTAAGGCCAAACAGCACTACAAGTCAGAACTGAAGAACAAGTTAGCTGTCAACAAAAGTGGCTCTGCCTGGGCAAGTCTGAGCGCTACGACGGGGCTTCATAATACAGAGCTCAGCGCTCATATCACTTTAGATGGTGATTCGGCTCATGCTAATAAATTGCTTTTATCGTCGTTTTGGTTCTTTTGATTTGAGCAAGGAAATTCAAGAGCTCAGTCATAACTGACCAAAAGAATGTTGTAAATAGCCTCCTTTTTTAGGTTAAGGGAAACAAAAAAACGCGGCCCTGACAAGATCTGTGGTCGTGTACTTAAATGGAACTTTTCAGCTTCTTCCCTCTGAAAGGAGGTATTTAGTCCTAAGGGGCAGAACAAAGCAGTACAGGAGCAGCTTTGTTCCAGCAGCCAAAACTGAAGTCGTAGCCGCTTCTCAAGATGTGCTGCCCTTTTACTTCTCAATATATTATCATAAATGTTTCCCAGTCTTTTTACCTAACCGGACTACATTCCAGTCAATGACTGTAAATCTTTGTCCCACTGTCATGAATTTATATTAAATTTTATCTGAAAATGTATATTGATAAGTCAACTCTTTTTTTTTTTTTTCAAAAAGGGGCGTGGGGTGCATGAAAGGGCAAAGCTTATATTTGCCCTTTTATTATTATTCAACCTCCTGGTGAGAGCTCTTTGCGATCTGTTATTACATAACTAAGATAGACTAATGGATGAAAAAAACTTTATTGTTCCCCCTCGCTGAAGCAGCAGACAGACATTGGATCAAAATCAGCAAGTTGATTTTACGCCGAGGTCACATGTTGGTATGTTGCATTTTCTCTACCGCGCTGTGTTCAAGTTGCCTCCACTGTTTCATACTCCCAAGTGGTAGCACGTGAGCAGAACATCTGAATGAATCTAAACATGGTTGATACCGTTTTACATCTCTGTAGTAGCAGAAATGACTCCTGGTACACGCAGGAAAGGGCGTTGAAGTGGACTCCTCAGTCAATATGACGCAAAATGCCATGCAGTCCCCTTGACATATTTATTGGACACACACACACACACACACACACACACACGCCCACCAACACATCGCTACTTCTTATGTCTTGCTCACCCTGTACTCCAGTGATGAGTATATCCACCGCCGCCCTGTAACCATGAATGGCAGCAGTGAATTCTCCCTCCTTCTCCCGTTCCATGGCGGTCGTTAGCTCAGTTGCAGCTTGGTTCAGATAATCTGCTTCTGGACTGGTTGACGACAAGGAGAACAACTCTGAGTGGTCACTGCAGCAAGCGGAGCTGTCTGAAATAGACAAAAAAAGAACCCGATACAGACGGGGTTTTTTTTTTTTTTTTAGCGAGGTTGCTCAATACAAACTACCTACCAATTGATTTTGTGTGTAACTGTTTATTGTTCCGAAGTTTTGGAATTGAATGGCATTTAATCCTCACCTTGTTTAAAGCAGGGATCAAAAACAGCCAGGTCATTATCAGAGAGTGGGGGTGGCGCTGGCTCTTCTGTGGGCAGGTGGTGCTCATCCACCACAGAGTCAAAGAGGGAATCAAACTCTTCCTGAGACTTTTGGGAAGCGTGGGTTCTGGCTGGAGATGGCTCGGGAGACGATACTGGAGATTTTGCAAAAGACAAAAGTAAAAATCAAGGTAAGGGAAAAAAAACAACAGAAAATCCCATGCAGGTTTTTCCTTGACTCTCTACCTCGGTCATCCAGCTCTGTATCACTGAAATCTTGTCCTTCTCTGAAGGAGTCTCCCATCTCATTGTAGGCTTCCGCTGCCACCTCAGGTTCTCCCACGTCAAACAGCCGGGTGGTGCCCAAATCCTGGACCAAAGTTGGTGCCTCTCTCCCCTCCTCCTCCTCTGCAGGCTCACAATCTGAGGCTCTGCGCTTGGGGAGGGGGATAAGAGGGGGGGGCAAGGGCCCAGCAGAGCAAACAGGAGAGGGATCCAGGGGCCTTGTGACCTCACCGCCCTGGGAGACGGTTTTCAGAAAGAT
Source organism: Aulostomus chinensis (assembly GCF_037954235.1). Taxonomy (NCBI): domain Eukaryota; kingdom Metazoa; phylum Chordata; class Actinopteri; order Syngnathiformes; family Aulostomidae; genus Aulostomus; species Aulostomus chinensis. The sequence goes on from NC_141343.1 coordinate 11,152,577, forward strand.
ACCAAGGAAGGGATTGTGTTAAATGACAGCACAGTTTAGTACATGCTTGTGTGTGTGCCATTTTTTCCTATTCTTGTGTGTGTGCGTGTGTGTGTGTGCCTTACTATGAAGAAGTCCTTGAGCTGTGGGCTGTTGTAGAGTGCAGGTATGCCTGTGGCGAAAAGAAGCATGGCTTCCGCAGCTTTCCTCCTCTCCTCAATCACGGCTTCATCAAATCTTCCTTAAACGGACAATTCAGATCATTTTCAGGGATGACACGGCATGGGAGAGACACAGGAAGCAGGACTGTTAAAGATTGGTAACAAATCTTGTTTCATGAAGCCTTTAAAACTTGTAATCTGACACTGATGGTCTTTGTTGATGCGTTAACCTAATCAGGATCTTTAAATGTCTTTCCAGTTACATCCTGTGTATGCGTGCTTAACAGTATACACCGAAACGTCTCCAAAGTCACGCTAAAAAGTCCTCAAGATGGGCTGCCTGTATCTTAAATATGTCTCTTAATACCAAAAACTTGTGCGCGGGGAAATGGAGGAAACTCCTCCTGACGTCTGAAGAGGTTCTTGTGGGTGTAGACCAACTCCCCGTGGAGCTTTTTTAGCTCGGAGTACCTCCTCCACACAACCACCTCCTTCACATCTTCCGGATGACGCTTGGAGACAAACTACAAATCAGAGAAAAAGCGCAATTCATTCCATGCTTTGCATGATCTGCACTCCGAGGCTCACACGTCTCCATACAAATAAAAATATGAGTGACTTTCCCATGATATTTAAGATCCTTTTCATGATCAGAGATGTCTGAGAAAGAAAGGAGTGAAAAGGTCAACATTTACGAGGGAATATTTAACCACTAACGATAGCTGGACTTAGTTTGTTGAGCAGTTGAGAAATTGATTGAGTTGATTTTGAGCGCATATGTGTGACGATAATGGGGCATTAGGGCGGTAATTGGAGTTCTCAAAGGGAATCACAAGTTTTCTCTCAGTCTAACGTGACTATCCCTTTTCATAAAGAAAACCATTGTTAATCTTCTTGTCCTCGATGAATTGACGACTGTGCTAACTTTGACTTTACTGTTGGATCAATGGGTAATAACCTTGCATTTGGTTGGCGTTATGTATTGTACAGAAGACGTAATTAACAAAGGGAACAAGTCAGACACATACTTTATAGGAAAATTAGCTGGACGAGTAAAGAAAGTAGCATAACAACAGAGTTAATGATATCGTAGCTAGCGATAGAAACCGGAGTACACCAACCCTCGCTGTCACTTTATACTCCGTGTGTCCCTTCTCGTGTGTGCGTACATCGGTAACGGTAAAAAAACGGTAATATTCTTCTTTGGCTTTCCGTGACATCTTCGCTGTCGGTAACAGGAGAGAAGCAGCGTGTCTTACAGCCGAGTTCTCAATGCTGTAGTGTTTCTTGTGCTCTGTTGTGATTCAGCTGCACCGTTTCTCCGCACACTTCCTGGTTGGTGACGTACACGAATGCGTGATGACGTTGACTTTTTTTTTTTGCAAAACGTTCGCGTATCTTTAAATGCATTTGAAATTACAAATTTATTAAAAAATCCAGTATTCTATTTAAGGTATTTTCTTCATACTCTCATTCTAAGGTATTATATATTTCGTTTTAGTTCTACTATTTGTTTATATGCAATAAATGCCATGTCAAGTCAAGTCAATTTTATTTGTATTGCACCAAATCACACCAAAAGTTATCTCATGTCTCTTGTAGAGCAAGTCCACCACCACACTCCTTCAATGAACCTCCACCCAACAGTTCTCCATCAGCAAGCGCATCCTGCAACAGCGGCGACGAAAACCTTCCTTTTAACAGGCAGGAATGTGGAGCAGATCCAGGATCAGTGGGGACGGACGTCTGCTTTGACCGGTTGGGGGGGAAAGAGAGCAGGAAAGTGGGGCAGAGACAAACATAGATGATGGAAAAAGACAGAAATACAGAATGAAAGAGAGGGGATGTGAACAGGCTGGAAGGAGAAAGACAAGTGGAGAGACAGATAAAGGGATGGGGGCACGGTAACCAATAACAACAACGAGCTCCCAATGAAAACATCTACAGGTTACGCAAGCAATCAGTTTCAGCACAATATAAGAAACTATGTGCTAACACAATACAAACACAGTACTGATGTAGACGGCTAGTACAGTACTGAGAATACTGATGTGAATACTACTAGTACTCATACTAATATTCATGCTGAGGGTGGCAGCTTGAGCCTCATCAGGTCTGTAGCCTCCTCCTGAAGCATCAGTCAGGGATCTGGGAAATGGAGAAGCACAAAGGCTCCACGGAAGAAGATGAGATAGTAACAAGTATAATGAAACATAAGAAGCTGGTCAGGTACCTGACTGTGCTGGCATCACCCTTGTCATGTAATAACAATGAAGGAAAAAAAAAGTGCAACTCAGACTGCAGGACATAGAATGAGTTAAAAACAACGTGTAGGTTCCTTTTCATGTTTTTTGTTTGTTTTTATTTACTGCTTAAAGTACTAACTATCCCCTTTGCACTGCTCAATTATGTAACATCCCCAACATCACTTGTGACCCCTGGATGACCCGAAAGAGGTCGTTCTGAGTGACAGAGCGCTCAGGATCAAGGGAACAAACTATACTGGTAACAGCATTAGTTGTCATTCGGTTTTAACCCTGCCGTCCGCCAGAGGGCGCTGCTTCAACCACTGAATGACTAATACCAGCAAAGCCTGAGTTCATATCTCTCCAAGCAGGCACAGAGGACTCTGACAGGAGGACCCTGTGTTTAAGGAGCGGAAACACTGACTCTGTTTAACAGGGAACTAACAAGTTGATGCTCATGAGGCAGCGGCATTTACGGTCATGGGCTTTTCATAAAGCAGCCCATTCCCCCTCACTCACGGCGGAATGGCACCTCACCCCAGAGGGTAGAGTGGTTATTTCCAGCACATGCATGATGAATTGTATCTACAATCCAATGGGAGAGATGCTATTTAGGGCCGCCATAACACTGAAAAAGTTGCTCTGACGAACACAGTAGCTGCAATACAGAGCGGTCAAGTATGCTTTGAGGTCAATTGCCGAGACTAAAGAAAGTGCCAAGGAAGAGGAAGGAAACAAAACTTAACCGAGGAAGATGTCAGACTCCTAATGGACACGGATGGAGGGTGCTGCTGATCTTCAGGCAGAGATAATTGCTTCAAGATCCGAGTCTGTGAAAGGCGCCAGAGCGACCATCAACAGGTGACTGAGGGAACAAGGCTTAAGGGGAAGAACAACTGCCAAGAAGCCATGATTGATGCCAGCAAACATCATGAGTTCTGCAATAAATGTTTCTTTGGGCTTTGTGCTTATAAAACCCATAATAACTCTTGTTAAAAATCACTTTCCAGTGAAATTTCTTCTTAAAAACACGTATAAACTTGAAGTTACAGATGGGTTTCAGTCAGTTTTCCCCAGAATAAAGGAGTTCTGCATGACACAATCATTTTGGCCTTCTCTCCCTAACGAAATGCTATTTGTGACCCAATAAAATCAGCGACTCCACTACAAATTCTGTACATTGCAAAGTATAAAAGACTTTTGAAATGTTTTATACAAGTTTAGGCAGCCAACTCAGCACAGATGGAGAAGAGACTGAAATATTTTTAGACTCCATAAAATTTCCAAAAGTAAGTGAGGGACAAAATAAAATTCTAATTAGTGAAATTACAGATGAAGAAATTAAAGATTACATTTATATTTATACATACATTTTACATTTATAAGATACATTTATATTTTGTGGTCATGGAGCTACATTCCTCCCCTAAAAGTGCATTGAGAAATCTATTTTATAGTAAATTCTTACCTGGTGATCAAGACCATAAAAGTTTTTCATTTGGAATCAAAAGAAGCTTTATTTTCACGTGTTTTTTGTAAAAAAAAAACAAAAACAAAAAAACTAAAATGAGTAAACTCTTGTGACGAACAACTAAAAATAGCATCTTCAGAAAAATGTGCACTGTTGTCTCAAACTTTAAAAAAAAAAAAACAACCCTTCCTCTATGGACATTATAGAGTTAATGATACTGTTTTTTACAGCAGCATTGTAAATAATAACCATCGCACACAGATAATCTGACAATAGGTTGGGGTTAATATGGGAAAGTGCAATGAATATCAGAATTGTATGGCCAAAGATATCGTAATTTTTTTTGTGTAATAAACACCTACAACTGATAGAGGATTACATTGAATTGATAAATAATACATAAAAGTAATACATAGATGAATAATAGAGAATAAACATGAGACTGTATATATTTTGTGACATGGTCAGGCTGAACTCTTTTCTGATTGGCTATCAGGGTGTAAACCATATATACGCACACGTAGTTCGGCTCAAGCTTAACCACTCATTTGAAATGACTCCGCCAGCCAAGATGTTACTATGGCAACTGTAAACTGTCAACGCTTCCCCTAGCAACATCTTGGCTCAAGCTTAATCACTTGTTCGAAATTACTCTGCCAGCCAAGATGTTACGATGGCAACTGTCAACTGTTAAAGTTTCCCTACTAATGGCTTATAAACAACTCAAAGAACTAAAGAAAATTTCAAGAACACATCTACAACACAGCATAATAGCACCGCAATGGTGTGGGAAAGTAGCGTCAGTCGTGGGACATATCTGAACACGGGAAACCAGGGTTAACATTGAAGCTAGTGTAGCCTCATTTACACGTCTCAAAACACAGCTTTATGGACAAACAAACCATGGTAAATACTCAAAACCGTGAGAATAAATCACAATAAGTACATTACACAGCAAAATATAAATCTGAAACATTAAAGAAAATAATTAATTGTCCCGGACCACGTTGGATGACTTCTTGCCAGCGTGTCGTCCTTTTTTTTGGGGCAGTTGACACCACTGAGGTGGAAGGCTAATTCAACAAGTTTAAATCTACTCTTGGACACTTAACCGGGCAATGAGAAACTCAAATGATACTTGAAGTTGACTCACAGATGCCTTATATTGTCTTAACGTTTAAAATATGCCTTCTCTGAACGGATAGAAAATGTATATCTGACAAAGTACTATCTATAACCAAGGACACAAATTCATACGTGAAAAGAGGAATAATCCTGGACAAAGAGGACATTTGGTCACCAACGTTCACGTTAATGTGAGCATGCTAATTGGCAATAGCTCAACGTTAGCATGCTGGGACTAATTTGTGGTTTCAGTCTGTTTCACGTCAGAAACTCGGCCTCAAGGCATAGGTTTGTCAGTGTGTCCTATACCACCACGGTGTGGAAGCTGAGGTGACTGTTATGCCATTTCGACAGCTTGTCCTGTTAAGGGTTGCGGGGTGGGAGGCTGGAGCCTATCCCAGCTGCCTCTGGACGAGAGGATGGGTACACCCTGTACAGGTAGCCAGTTCATCACAGGCGTTAGCCCACTCCCTTGGTCAAAATCCAAACTTTGCCTGGTGTTGCAGCCTTCGCCGTCCTCTCCGTCCTAAGCCATCCTCTGGGTTGCGACAGGGAGGACAGTGAGGGGGGAGCGAGGGCCCACTTGAAACCACTTGTCAGTTGTGTGAACAAATGACACAAATAATACTTGGTAGATTGATTAGGTAGAACGTTTATTTAGATTACGCATCATTTATTAAGAGTAGACACATAATTGTTGGATTTTTTCCATGAAGGAAGATCCTCTGGGAGATCCAGGGGAAAATCGCTGGGGGATCCTGGGGGAACTTGCCACGTGAGAACTTCCAGGCCGGCTGCATGGCTGGAGGGCACGACCAGGTCCCTGAGGATGACGACTTTGTCCTTGAGCTTCTGCAGCTGATAAGTGAACCGCATCAAATGCAGGACCAGCACTCTGTTGGGAAAAGAACAGAGATGAACAACGTAGAATCCCCAGATGGGCAGCGATCCAGAGGGAGGTCATTTTGATGGGTGTGGTGTCACTCACCTTGGCAATGTCACAAATCTCACGCTAATGCTGGATTTCGTCCCACCACACTCGCAGCGGTACTCAATGTTGGATTCCTTAAAAAAAAAAGCACAGGACAAACATGTTGTCAGTTCTATACTGAGTTAAAGAACCTCGTTTAGTGTGAAAGTGCTTCTTACCATCAGGTAACCGTTGAGCAAGTCATCCACAGACTGCTGTTTGCGTCCAGGTGTCAGGGACAGGGACAGGTTGTTTATTCTCTCCCCATGGGTGGTTCCATGCCCGCAACTGGAAATGAACACATGGTCTCAGTTTAAATCCAACTCATCAAAGCCCCTTAATACGGCTTATAAACGGAGCCAAACCGAGTTGGTACTGCCGCAAAAGAGAACGTCACCACGCAAAAACTACAAATTATCAGAGCCAAAATTGAACAGGTTCTTCTCTGGCTCATATTTACCTCAAGCACTTCCTTGTGTGACTTATTTCAAATTCAAAGTTGCTCTCCACAGGACAGCGATAGACTTTTCCCAGGCTGGCTGCTCTCTTCTGCAGTGCTGTAGCCAGATTACTCATCTGGGTCGACACAATGATGAGGAACTCGTGAGCATCCTGCAAACACAAAAAAATGAGTTAAAATGTGTTGCTCCACAAGAATATATTAGTAGGTGGAGAAAAAAACCCCACAGACTCACATTCTGATCATTCCAAGCAAACTGGGGAGCCCAGGCAGCAACAACGTCCTTACAAATCCCGAGGAGAAAGGGGTCGACCTTGCTGGAGCCGGTGAGGGGGGAGTGAGGGCCCACTTGAAACCACTTGTCAGTTATGTGAACAAATGACACAAGTAATACTTGGTAGGTTTATTAGGTAGGACGTTTATTTAGATTATGCATCACTTATTAAGAGTAGACACATAATTGTTGGATTTTCCCATGAAGGAAGATCCTCTAGGAGATCCTGGGGAAAATCGCTGGGGGATCCTGGGGGAACTTGCCACGTGAGAACTTCCAGGCCGGCTGCGTGGCTCCTAGGAGGAGGAAATCAATTCACCCATCAAAATATGTTTATTTCAGCTGAGAGATGGACACACATTAGTAATGAGTGGAGGTACTTACTGCTTTCATCCGGCAGATGGAGAAGTGTTCTTCTGTGACTCAGTCACGTCACCGTGTCCCCAGCGAGGGAGCTCTGAACGGCCAATTAGGTTACCACCCACAGCCGTGCGCTCTTCATCCAGTCGTCCATCTCCAAACTTCACGTTTCTGTGACAGAGCGTTGTGGAGGGCTCTAGCCCAGATTCTAGAAATAACATACGCAAGTTTAGAAGAATAATGATAGATTTCTAAATCCCTCCAAAAGCCTGATTTAAGTGATCTGATCTCACTTTTCGGTGGTAAAAGAGAATGTAGCCGGTTTCCTGGGACTGCTTGACCACAGACTCCACGTTGGTGCGGGTCACATTATCGTCATTGTAGGTCAACCACCTCTCAGACGTGTCCCCTGATGCACAGCCTGGCTCCACTCCGGCGCTGATGTAGTGTCCTAAATGAAGAGGATGCAGTGTGGTGATGTTACTGAGATTTCTTGCTTTCATGGACAGAAAAGAAGCAGTTCCACTGACCATTGTACATGATCAGGGTGATTAGAAACAGAACAGATCATCTTACCACAATCTGCTGTGTGACCGAAGTGACTGATGACACAAGCAAGATTAAAGCCGGAACCACCCTGGAAAAAGAACATAGTTGCGAAGGTAAATCTCAAGAAGTGATGATAGACATGTTGAATCTGATTGGCTGAAGGCTACAAACGTGTCCCCTAGCCTGATGTCTGCCGTCAGGGCATGTTGTTTTTTTCTTTACCTGGCTGGAGGGCACGACCAGGTCCCTGAGGATGACGACTTTGTCCTTGAGCTTCTGCAGCTGATAAGTGAACCGCATCAAATGCAGGACCAGCACTCTGTTGAGAAAAGAACAGAGATGAACAACGTAGAATCCCCAGATGGGCAGCGATCCAGAGGGAGGTCATTTTGATGGGTGTGGTGTCACTCACCTTGGCAATGTCACAAATCTCACGCTCATGCTGGATTTCGTCCCACCACACTCGCAGCGGTACTCAATGTTGGATTCCTAAAAAAAAAAGCACAGGACAAACATGTTGTCGGTTCTATACTGAGTTAAAGAACCACGTTTAGTGTGAAAGTGCTTCTTACCATCAGGTAACCGTTGAGCAAGTCATCCACAGACTGCTGTTTGCGTCCAGGTGTCAGGGACAGGGACAGGTTGTTTATTCTCTCCCCATGGGTGGTTCCATGCCCGCAACTGGAAATGAACACATGGTCTCAGTTTAAATCAAAGCCCCTTAATACGGCTCATAAACGGAGTCAAACCGAGTTGGTACTGCCGCAAAAGAAAACGTCACCACGCAAAAACTACAAATTATCAGAGCCAAAATTGAACAGGTTCTTCTCTGGCTCATATTTACCTCAAGCACTTCCTTGTGTGACTTATTTGAAATTCAAAGTTGCTCTCCACAGGACAGTGATAGACTTTTCCCAGGCTGGCTGCTCTCTTCTGCAGTGCTGTAGCCAGATTACTCATCTGGGTCAACACAATGATGAGGAACTCGTGAGCATCCTGCAAACACAAAAAATGAGTTAAAATGTGTTGCTCCACAAGAATATAATCAGTAGGTGGAGAAAAAAACTCGATAGACTCACATTCTGATCATTCCAAGCAAACTGGGGAGCCCAGGCAGCAACAACGTCCTTAAACATCTGGAGGAGAAAGGGGTCGACCTTGCTGGAGCCATGGATCTCCTTGATGGCCATAAATGATCTGTCGGGAGAACAAAAAAAGTCAGACGTTCTAATTTAGATCGACAGAATGAGACGGAATAAAATAAATCGGTAAAGGCAGTCAGTTCAGCCTCTAGTTTTGTGTTGTTTGTTTCAGTAGTAAAAAGGTTTAAATCATTCTTAACCACAACTACCACGCAAGTTCAGCTGTACTTCTAACTGATCGTGTAACAGAAGGGTGAGGGAGGTGCAGGTGTGTGAGTGGTGCTCGTACGTTAGCAGCTTAGCTTCAGGACACTCTATCCAAATGTCCGCTTGACTGCTGATGTCCTCGACAAAGTCCGTTAGCATCAGGAGGCTCTGCAGCGTGGAGTTCATGTAGCAGGTCTGACCAAGGTTTTGAAACCTGTCACACAAACAAGCCAAACATCAGTTCTTCCATTCCAAATGTTTTTTGTCAGCTTTGTTGCTTGTGTGTCAAAGATGATGTACTCACCCAAACAGGTTTATCTGTTGATGCGTCAAGACTTTACGCAGAGGGTTGGCTTTCTTCCTCCTCCGGACTCTTGGTAAACCTCTGTAGTGTTATAAAGAAAATAATGAATGGGCTGCTCGCACAAGGTATTGAGGCACATCAATATTATGAGCATAAGTTGAAAGGTTTTTGCCCATTTGTTTATCACGTGGCAAATTGTGAACGCTTCATTTATCAGTTCATACTGGAGCCGTTTGGATAAAGGATTTTCGTCATGACTTACTCTTTTTTGCCCTCTTGAGGACATTCTCCTGGAGTTGCCTGTGGGAAATCCAAGAGCTCCTTGGGGATCTTCTGGGACCTCTTCGTAGTCTTTTCCTCACTGTTCTTTGAGGCCAGTGGTTCAATATGACACAACTGTTGGACACAACAAATCAATATGTTTTTTTAAGTTCAGAAAAGACACTCTGATTAACATTTTTTTCCACGTTTGTGTCAAACATACATACCTTGGACTCTCTGGAAAGCAGACACTTCTTCTTCTTACTTTGTCTCTCTGAAACACTGTTGATGAAGAAAAACTGTTCATTCTATGCTCAATTCAGATGAGATCTTTTGAAGAGGTGAACTGGTCTCAGCAGTTCTTGACATTTGCTTGAAAAATGTCTCTTTCATTTAGAAATGTAGTTTTTTTTGCTGATTTGTTTATCATCAGGCCAAATTTTGAACGCTTCATTTATCCGTTCACACTGGAGCAGTTTGGATTAAGGATTTTCGTCATGACTTACTCTTTTTTGCCCTCTTGAGGACATTCTCCTGGAGTTGCCTGTGGGAAAACGAAGAGCTCCTTGGGGATCTTCTGGGACCTCTTCGTAGTCTTTTCCTCACTGTTCTTTGAGGCCAGTGGTTCAATACGACACAACTGTTGGACACAACAAATCAATATGTTTGTTTAAGTTCAGAAAAGACACTCTGATTAACATTTTTTTCCACGTTTGTGTCAAACATACATACCTTGGACTCTCTGGAAAGCAGACACTTCTTCTTCTTACTTTTTTTCGCCGAGACTCTGTTGATGAAGAAAAACTGTTCATTCTATGCTCAGTTCAGATGAGATCTTTTGAAGAGGTGAACTGGTCTCAGCAGTTCTTGACATTTGCTTGAAAAATGTCTCTTTCATTTAGAAATGTCGTTTTTTTGCGGATTTGTTTATCATCAGGCCAAATTTTGAATGCTAAATTTATCCGTTCACACTGGAGCAGTTTGGATAAATTATTCGCATAATAACGGCCTGAGCCCCAAGAAATTAAGGGGCAAAGACCCTATTGTTTTTGCAACGTGTTTCCAACATGAGCTCCACAGCACCTCCAACAGATGCTTCTCACGTCTACAGTAAAACTCGCACCCCTTCACGAATGACATGACTACATTCCTGACAAAAATCTCTACAAAAATATATTACATTAAACTTTTGATCTAAATCAGGGGAATTATGACACTTTTTCACACTAAAAACTCTCCACAATTCTTCCTCTTCTCTCCACTGTGGCACAGGTGGCAGAGTGCAGCAGGGCAGGGGGCTCTGAAAGGCAGCTCCCAGCTCTGCACTCACACTTCGGTCAGACCGAAGCCTCTTTCTCCTGAACTCAAAGTCCCACCACTTTCATACCTACATGGTTGGATTCAGGACAACTTCTCATTCACCGCGGTGGACGCGAGGAGGCCCGGGACCGTAACAATGTTGCTTGCAATTTTAACTATCATTTTTATTATTATTACTGCTCGGATCTTTACTTACTCCTTACGGCCGTTTGTAGGATTCTCCTTGTTCACCACACGGTGACCAAAAAGCCAACAAAGCCACTTCAGTATCTTTGATTTCTTCTTGCTGGCTGTCTTCTGTTCAGGGCACTCGTTATGTTCTGAGACCCTGGAGATGAAGAAAACTGTTATTCTTCCCTCCATTCATGTTACCAAGATTATGTTGTTAAATGAAGGACAGATTGTTTCTTTACCTTTTATTGTCCTCTTTCGGACCCTTGTTGGCATCTTTCTTCCAGAAACCAAAGCGTCGATACCACGGAATCTTGTCAGACTTTTTGTTAACAAGATTCATGGAAAGCGTTTACGCACTGACTGTCTGGTGTGCGTTAAGTAAAACGTGCGCTTTTAACCATCTCTGAACTGAAAACCAACTTCTTTGGCGTTTGCTTTTTTAATTGTCACGACACCCTTTAATACCGATGGGCGATTCAGTGAAGATGAACGAGAATCTGAGATGAGTGAACATCATCACTGACACAGAACTCTGCTGCTGGAGAGAAGACCGACAAATTGACCGAAATGACCTCTGACATTGATCTCAGCGACCGGACTTCTTTGTGGCGGAGAAGCAGGCTGTGTTCTACGATCAGGATTCTCAGGACCGCGCTAAACCCAAAGCCCAACTGTCTAGTATGCCTTCTCTGTACGGATAGAAAATGTATATCTGACAAAGTACTATCTATAACCAAGGACACAAATTCATACGTGAAAAGAGGACAAATCCTGGATAAAGAGGACGTTTGGTCACCAACGTTCACGTTAATGTGAGCATGCTAATTGGCAATAGCTCAACGTTAGCATGCTGGGACTAATTTGTGGTTTCAGTCTGTTTCACGTCAGAAACTCGGCCTCAAGGCATAGGTCTGTCAGTGTGTCCTATACCACCACGGTGTGGAAGCTGAGGTGACTGTTATGCCATTTCGACAGTTTGTCCTGTAAAGGGTTGCGGGGATGAGAGGATGGGTACACCCTGTACAGGTGGCCAGTTCATCACAGGCGTTAGCCCACTCCCTTGGTCAAAATCCAAACTTTGCCTGGTGTTGCAGCCCTCACCGTCCTCTCCGTCCTAAGCCATCCTCTGGGTTGCAACAGGGAGGACGGTGAGGGGGGAGCGAGGGCCCACTTGAAACCACTTGTCAGTTGTGTGAACAAATGACACAAATAATACTTGGTAGGTTTATTAGGTAGGACGTTTATTTAGATTACGCATCACTTATTAAGAGTAATACTTGGTAGGTTTATTAGGTAGGACATTTATTTAGATTACACATCACTTATTAAGGTAGACACATAATTGTTGGATTTTCCCATGAAGGAAGATCCTGTGGAAATCGCTGGGGGATCCTGGGGGAACTTGCCACGTGAGAACTTCCAGGCCGGCTGCGTGGCTCCTAGGAGGAGGAAATCAATTCACTCATCAAAATATGTTTATTTCAGCTGAGAGATGGACACACATTAGTAATGAGTGGAGGTACTTACTGCTTTCATCCGGCAGATGGAGAAGTGTTCTTCTGTGACTCAGTCACGTCACCGTGTCTCCAGCGAGGGAGCTCTGAACGGCCAATTAGGTCACCACCCACAGCCGTGCGCTCTTCATCCAGTTGTCCATCTCCAAACTTCACGTTTCTGTGACAGAGCGTTGTGGAGGGCTCTAGCCCAGATTCTAGAAATAACATATGCAAGTTTAGAAGAATAAAAATAGATTTTTAAATACCTCCAAAAGCCTGATTTAAATGATCTGATCTCACTTTTCGGTGGTAAAAGAGAATGTAGCCGGTTTCCTGGGACTGCTTGACCACAGACTCCACGTTGGTGCGGGTCACATTATCGTCATTGTAGGTCAACCACCTCTCAGACGTGTCCCCTGATTCACAGCCTGGCTCCACTCCGGCGCTGATGTAGTGTCCTAAATGAAGAGGATGCAGTGTGGTGATGTTACTGAGATTTCTTGCTTTCATGGACAGAAAAGAAGCAGTTCCACTGACCATTGTACATGATCAGGGTGATTAGAAACAGAACAGATCATCTTACCACAATCTGCTGTGTGACCGAAGTGACTGATGACACAAGCAAGATTAAAGCCGGAACCACCCTGGAAAAAGAACATAGTTGCGAAGATAAATCTCAAGACGTGATGATAGACATGTTGAATCTGATTGGCTGAAGGCTACAAACGTGTCCCCTAGCCTGATGTCTGCCGTCAGGGCATGTTGTTTTTTTCTTTACCTGGCTGGAGGGCACGACCAGGTCCCTGAGGATGACGACTTTGTCCCTGAGCTTCTGCAGCTGATAAGTGAACCGCATCAAATGCAGGACCAGCACTCTGTTGAGAAAAGAACAGAGATGAACAACGTAGAATCCCCAGATGGGCAGCGATCCAGAGGGAGGTCATTTTGATGGGTGTGGTGTCACTCACCTTGGCAATGTCACAAATCTCACGCTCATGCTGGATTTCGTCCCACCACACTCGCAGCGGTACTCAATGTTGGATTCCTAAAAAAAAAAGCACAGGACAAACATGTTGTCGGTTCTATACTGAGTTAAAGAACCACGTTTAGTGTGAAAGTGCTTCTTACCATCAGGTAACCGTTGAGCAAGTCATCCACAGACTGCTGTTTGCGTCCAGGTGTCAGGGACAGGGACAGGTTGTTTATTCTCTCCCCATGGGTGGTTCCATGCCCGCAACTGGAAATGAACACATGGTCTCAGTTTAAATCAAAGCCCCTTAATACGGCTTATAAACGGAGTCAAACCGAGTTGGTACTGCCGCAAAAGAGAACGTCACCACGCAAAAACTACAAATTATCAGAGCCAAAATTGAACAGGTTCTTCTCTGGCTCATATTTACCTCAAGCACTTCCTTGTGTGACTTATTTGAAATTCAAAGTTGCTCTCCACAGGACAGCGATAGACTTTTCCCAGGCTGGCTGCTCTCTTCTGCAGTGCTGTAGCCAGATTACTCATCTGGGTCAACACAATGATGAGGAACTCGTGAGCATCCTGCAAACACAAAAAATGAGTTAAAATGTGTTGCTCCACAAGAATATATTAGTAGGTGGAGAAAAAAAACCCACAGACTCACATTCTGATCATTCCAAGCAAACTGGGGAGCCCAGGCAGCAACAACGTCCTTAAACATCTGGAGGAGAGAGGGGTCGACCTTGCTGGAGCCATGGATCTCCTTGATGGCCATAAATGATCTGTCGGGAGAACAAAAAAAAGTCAGACGTTCTAATTTAGATCGACAGAATGAGACGGAATAAAATAAATCGGTAAAGGCAGTCAGTTCAGCCTCTAGTTTTGTGAAGGTTTAAATCATTCTTAACCACAACTACCACGCAAGTTCAGCTGTACTTCTAACTGATCGTGTAACAGAAGGGTGAGGGAGGTGCAGGTGTGTGAGTGGTGCTCGTACGTTAGCAGCTTAGCTTCAGGACACTCTATCCAAATGTCCGCTTGACTGCTGATGTCCTCGACAAAGTCCGTTAGCATCAGGAGGCTCTGCAGCGTGGAGTTCATGTAGCAGGTCTGACCAAGGTTTTGAAACCTGTCACACAAACAAGCCAAACATCAGTTCTTCCATTCCGAATGTTTTTTGTCAGCTTTGTTGCTTGTGTGTCAAAGATGATGTACTCACCCAAACAGGTTTATCTGTTGATGCGTCAAGACTTTACGCAGAGGGTTGGCTTTCTTCCTCCTCCGGACTCTTGGTAAACCTCTGTAGTGTTATAAAGAAAATAATGAATGGGCTGCTCGCACAAGGTATTGAGGCACATCAATATTATGAGCATAAGTTGAAAGGTTTTTGCCAATTTGTTTATCACGTGGCAAATTGTGAACGCTTCATTTATCAGTTCATACTGGAGCCGTTTGGATAAAGGATTTTCATCATGACTTACTCTTTTTTGCTCTCTTGAGGACATTCTCCTGGAGTTGCCTGTGGGAAATCCAAGAGCTCCTTGGGGATCTTCTGGGACCTCTTCGTAGTCTTTTCCTCACTGTTCTTTGAGGCCAGTGGTTCAATATGACACAACTGTTGGACACAACAAATCAATATGTTTTTTTAAGTTCAGAAAAGACACTCTGATTAACATTTTTTTCCACGTTTGTGTCAAACATACATACCTTGGACTCTCTGGAAAGCTGACACTTCTTCTTCTTACTTTGTCTCTCTGAAACACTGTTGATGAAGAAAAACTGTTCATTCTATGCTCAGTTCAGATGAGATCTTTTGAAGAGGTGAACTGGTCTCAGCAGTTCTTGACATTTGCTTGAAAAATGTCTCTTTCATTTAGAAATGTCGTTTTTTTGCTGATTTGTTTATCATCAGGCCAAATTTTGAACGCTTCATTTATCCGTTCACACTGGAGCAGTTTGGATTAAGGATTTTCGTCATGACTTACTCTTTTTTGCCCTCTTGAGGACATTCTCCTGGAGTTGCCTGTGGGAAAACGAAGAGCTCCTTGGGGATCTTCTGGGACCTCTTCGTAGTCTTTTCCTCACTGTTCTTTGAGGCCAGTGGTTCAATACGACACAACTGTTGGACACAACAAATCAATATGTTTGTTTAAGTTCAGAAAAGACACTCTGATTAACATTTTTTTCCACGTTTGTGTCAAACATACATACCTTGGACTCTCTGGAAAGCAGACACTTCTTCTTACTTTTTTTCGCCGAGACTCTGTTGATGAAGAAAAACTGTTCATTCTATGCTCAATTCAGATGAGATCTTTTGAAGAGGTGAACTGGTCTCAGCAGTTCTTGACATTTGCTTGAAAAATGTCTCTTTCATTTAGAAATGTCGTTTTTTTGCGGATTTGTTTATCATCAGGCCAAATTTTGAATGCTAAATTTATCCGTTCACACTGGAGCAGTTTGGATAAATTATTCGCATAATAACGGCCTGAGCCCCAAGAAATTAAGGGGCAAAGACCCTATTGTTTTTGCAACGTGTTTCCAACATGAGCTCCACAGCACCTCCAACAGATGCTTCTCACGTCTACAGTAAAACTCGCACCCCTTCACAAATGACATGACTACATTCCTGACAAAAATCTCTACAAAAATATATTACATTAAACTTTTGATCTAAATCTGGGGAATTATGACACTTTTTCACACTAAAAACTCTCCACAATTCTTCCTCTTCTCTCCACTGTGGCACAGGTGGCAGAGTGCAGCAGGGCAGGGGGCTCTGAAAGGCAGCTCCCAGCTCTGCACTCACACTTCGGTCAGACCGAAGCCTCTTTCTCCTGAACTCAAAGTCCCACCACTTTCATACCTACATGGTTGGATTCAGGACAACTTCTCATTCACCGCGGTGGACGCGAGGAGGCCCGGGACCGTAACAATGTTGCTTGCAATTTTAACTATCATTATTATTATTATTACTGCTCGGATCTTTACTTACTCCTTACGGCCGTTTGTAGGATTCTCCTTGTTCACCACACGGTGACCAAAAAGCCAACGAAGCCACTTCAGTATCTTTGATCTCTTCTTGCTGGCTGTCTTCTGTTCAGGGCACTCGTTATGTTCTGAGACCCTGGAGATGAAGAAAACTGTTATTCTTCCCTCCATTCATGTTACCAAGATTATGTTGTTAAATGAAGGACAGATTGTTTCTTTACCTTTTATTGTCCTCTTTCAGACCCTTGTTGGCATCTTTCTTCCAGAAACCAAAGCGTCGATACCACGGAATCTTGTCAGACTTTTTGTTAACAAGATTCATGGAAAGCGTTTACGCACTGACTGTCTGGTGTGCGTTAAGTAAAACGTGCGCTTTTAACCATCTCTGAACTGAAAACCAACTTTGGCGTTTGCTTTTTTAATTGTCACGACACCCTTTAATACCGATGGGCGATTCAGTGAAGATGAATGAGAATCTGAGATGAGTGAACATCATCACTGACACAGAACTCTGCTGCTGGAGAGAAGACCGACAAATTGACCGAAATGACCTCTGACATTGATCTCAGCGACCGGACTTCTTTGTGGCGGAGAAGCAGGCTGTGTTCTACGATCAGGATTCTCAGGACCGCGCTAAACCCAAAGCCCAACTGTCTTGTATGCCTTCTCTGTACGGATAGAAAATGTATATCTGACAAAGTACTATCTATAACCAAGGACACAAATTCATACGTGAAAAGAGGACAAATCCTGGATAAAGAGGACGTTTGGTCACCAACGTTCACGTTAATGTGAGCATGCTAATTGGCAATAGCTCAACGTTAGCATGCTGGGACTAATTTGTGGTTTCAGTCTGTTTCACGTCAGAAACTCGGCCTCAAGGCATAGGTCTGTCAGTGTGTCCTATACCACCACGGTGTGGAAGCTGAGGTGACTGTTATGCCATTTCGACAGTTTGTCCTGTAAAGGGTTGCGGGGATGAGAGGATGGGTACACCCTGTACAGGTGGCCAGTTCATCACAGGCGTTAGCCCACTCCCTTGGTCAAAATCCAAACTTTGCCTGGTGTTGCAGCCCTCACCGTCCTCTCCGTCCTAAGCCATCCTCTGGGTTGCAACGGGGAGGACGGTGAGGGGGGAGCGAGGGCCCACTTGAAACCACTTGTCAGTTGTGTGAACAAATGACACAAATAATACTTGGTAGGTTTATTAGGTAGGACGTTTATTTAGATTACGCATCACTTATTAAGAGTAATACTTGGTAGGTTTATTAGGTAGGACATTTATTTAGATTACACATCACTTATTAAGGTAGACACATAATTGTTGGATTTTCCCATGCAGGAAGATCCTGTGGAAATCGCTGGGGGATCCTGGGGGAACTTGCCACGTGAGAACTTCCAGGCCGGCTGCGTGGCTCCTAGGAGGAGGAAATCAATTCACTCATCAAAATATGTTTATTTCAGCTGAGAGATGGACACACATTAGTAATGAGTGGAGGTACTTACTGCTTTCATCCGGCAGATGGAGAAGTGTTCTTCTGTGACTCAGTCACGTCACCGTGTCTCCAGCGAGGGAGCTCTGAACGGCCAATTAGGTTACCACCCACAGCCGTGCGCTCTTCATCCAGTCGTCCATCTCCAAACTTCACGTTTCTGTGACAGAGCGTTGTGGAGGGCTCTAGCCCAGATTCTAGAAATAACATACGCAAGTTTAGAAGAATAATGATAGATTTCTAAATCCCTCCAAAAGCCTGATTTAAGTGATCTGATCTCACTTTTCGGTGGTAAAAGAGAATGTAGCCGGCTTCCTGGGACTGCTTGACCACAGACTCCACGTTGGTGCGGGTCACATTATCGTCATTGTAGGTCAACCACCTCTCAGACGTGTCCCCTGATTCACAGCCTGGCTCCACTCCGGCGCTGATGTAGTGTCCTAAATGAAGAGGATGCAGTGTGGTGATGTTACTGAGATTTCTTGCTTTCATGGACAGAAAAGAAGCAGTTCCACTGACCATTGTACATGATCAGGGTGATTAGAAACAGAACAGATCATCTTACCACAATCTGCTGTGTGACCGAAGTGACTGATGACACAAGCAAGATTAAAGCCGGAACCACCCTGGAAAAAGAACATAGTTGCGAAGATAAATCTCAAGACGTGATGATAGACATGTTGAATCTGATTGGCTGAAGGCTACAAACGTGTCCCCTAGCCTGATGTCTGCCGTCAGGGCATGTTGTTTTTTTCTTTACCTGGCTGGAGGGCACGACCAGGTCCCTGAGGATGACGACTTTGTCCCTGAGCTTCTGCAGCTGATAAGTGAACCGCATCAAATGCAGGACCAGCACTCTGTTGAGAAAAGAACAGAGATGAACAACGTAGAATCCCCAGATGGGCAGCGATCCAGAGGGAGGTCATTTTGATGGGTGTGGTGTCACTCACCTTGGCAATGTCACAAATCTCACGCTCATGCTGGATTTCGTCCCACCACACTCGCAGCGGTACTCAATGTTGGATTCCTAAAAAAAAAAGCACAGGACAAACATGTTGTCGGTTCTATACTGAGTTAAAGAACCACGTTTAGTGTGAAAGTGCTTCTTACCATCAGGTAACCGTTGAGCAAGTCATCCACAGACTGCTGTTTGCGTCCAGGTGTCAGGGACAGGGACAGGTTGTTTATTCTCTCCCCATGGGTGGTTCCATGCCCGCAACTGGAAATGAACACATGGTCTCAGTTTAAATCAAAGCCCCTTAATACGGCTTATAAACGGAGCCAAACCGAGTTGGTACTGCCGCAAAAGAGAACGTCACCACGCAAAAACTACAAATTATCAGAGCCAAAAT
This sequence comes from Aulostomus chinensis, assembly GCF_037954235.1. Classification (NCBI taxonomy): domain Eukaryota; kingdom Metazoa; phylum Chordata; class Actinopteri; order Syngnathiformes; family Aulostomidae; genus Aulostomus; species Aulostomus chinensis. The sequence goes on from NC_141343.1 coordinate 11,171,879, forward strand.
TGAACAGGTTCTTCTCTGGCTCATATTTACCTCAAGCACTTCCTTGTGTGACTTATTTGAAATTCAAAGTTGCTCTCCACAGGACAGCGATAGACTTTTCCCAGGCTGGCTGCTCTCTTCTGCAGTGCTGTAGCCAGATTACTCATCTGGGTCAACACAATGATGAGGAACTCGTGAGCATCCTGCAAACACACAAAATGAGTTAAAATGTGTTGCTCCACAAGAATATATTAGTAGGTGGAGAAAAAAAACCCACAGACTCACATTCTGATCATTCCAAGCAAACTGGGGAGCCCAGGCAGCAACAACGTCCTTAAACATCTGGAGGAGAAAGGGGTCGACCTTGCTGGAGCCATGGATCTCCTTGATGGCCATAAATGATCTGTCGGGAGAACAAAAAAAAGTCAGACGTTCTAATTTAGATCGACAGAATAGACGGAATAAAATAAATCGGTAAAGGCAGTCAGTTCAGCCTCTAGTTTTGTGAAGGTTTAAATCATTCTTAACCACAACTACCACGCAAGTTCAGCTGTACTTCTAACTGATCGTGTAACAGAAGGGTGAGGGAGGTGCAGGTGTGTGAGTGGTGCTCGTACGTTAGCAGCTTAGCTTCAGGACATTCTATCCAGATGTCCGCTTGACTGCTGATGTCCTCGACAAAGTCCGTTAGCATCAGGAGGCTCTGCAGTGTGGAGTTCATGTAGCAGGTCTGACCAAGGTTTTGAAACCTGTCACACAAACAAGCCAAACATCAGTTCTTCCATTCCAAATGTTTTTTGTCAGCTTTGTTGCTTGTGTGTCAAAGATGATGTACTCACCCAAACAGGTTTATCTGTTGATGCGTCAAGACTTTACGCAGAGGGTTGGCTTTCTTCCTCCTCCGGACTCTTGGTAAACCTCTGTAGTGTTATAAAGAAAATAATGAATGGGCTGCTCGCACAAGGTATTGAGGCACATCAATATTATGAGCATAAGTTGAAAGGTTTTTGCCAATTTGTTTATCACGTGGCAAATTGTGAACGCTTCATTTATCCGTTCATACTGGAGCCGTTTGGATTAAGGATTTTCGTCATGACTTACTCTTTTTTGCCCTCTTGAGGACATTCTCCTGGAGTTGCCTGTGGGAAATCCAAGAGCTCCTTGGGGATCTTCTGGGACCTCTTCGTAGTCTTTTCCTCACTGTTCTTTGAGGCCAGTGTTTCAATATGACACAACTGTTGGACACAACAAATCAATATGTTTTTTTAAGTCCAGAAAAGACACTCTGATTAACATTTTTTTCCACGTTTGTGTCAAACATACATACCTTGGACTCTCTGGAAAGCTGACACTTCTTCTTCTTACTTTGTCTCTCTGAAACACTGTTGATGAAGAAAAACTGTTCATTCTATGCTCAGTTCAGATGAGATCTTTTGAAGAGGTGAACTGGTCTCAGCAGTTCTTGACATTTGCTTGAAAAATGTCTCTTTCATTTAGAAATGTCGTTTTTTTGCTGATTTGTTTATCATCAGGCCAAATTTTGAACGCTTCATTTATCCGTTCACACTGGAGCAGTTTGGATTAAGGATTTTCGTCATGACTTACTCTTTTTTGCCCTCTTGAGGACATTCTCCTGGAGTTGCCTGTGGGAAAACGAAGAGCTCCTTGGGGATCTTCTGGGACCTCTTCGTAGTCTTTTCCTCACTGTTCTTTGAGGCCAGTGGTTCAATACGACACAACTGTTGGACACAACAAATCAATATGTTTGTTTAAGTTCAGAAAAGACACTCTGATTAACATTTTTTTCCACGTTTGTGTCAAACATACATACCTTGGACTCTCTGGAAAGCAGACACTTCTTCTTACTTTTTTTCGCCGAGACTCTGTTGATGAAGAAAAACTGTTCATTCTATGCTCAATTCAGATGAGATCTTTTGAAGAGGTGAACTGGTCTCAGCAGTTCTTGACATTTGCTTGAAAAATGTCTCTTTCATTTAGAAATGTCGTTTTTTTGCTGATTTGTTTATCATCAGGCCAAATTTTGAATGCTAAATTTATCCGTTCACACTGGAGCAGTTTGGATAAATTATTCGCATAATAACGGCCTGAGCCCCAAGAAATTAAGGGGCAAAGACCCTATTGTTTTTGCAACGTGTTTCCAACATGAGCTCCACAGCACCTCCAACAGATGCTTCTCACGTCTACAGTAAAACTCGCACCCCTTCACAAATGACATGACTACATTCCTGACAAAAATCTCTACAAAAATATATTACATTAAACTTTTGATCTAAATCTGGGGAATTATGACACTTTTTCACACTAAAAACTCTCCACAATTCTTCCTCTTCTCTCCACTGTGGCACAGGTGGCAGAGTGCAGCAGGGCAGGGGGCTCTGAAAGGCAGCTCCCAGCTCTGCACTCACACTTCGGTCAGACCGAAGCCTCTTTCTCCTGAACTCAAAGTCCCACCACTTTCATACCTACATGGTTGGATTCAGGACAACTTCTCATTCACCGCGGTGGACGCGAGGAGGCCTGGGACCGTAACAATGTTGCTTGCAATTTTTACTATCATTTTTATTATTATTACTGCTCGGATCTTTACTTACTCCTTACGGCCGTTTGTAGGATTCTCCTTGTTCACCACACGGTGACCAAAAAGCCAACGAAGCCACTTCAGTATCTTTGATTTCTTCTTGCTGGCTGTCTTCTGTTCAGGGCACTCGTTATGTTCTGAGACCCTGGAGATGAAGAAAACTGTTATTCTTCCCTCCATTCATGTTACCAAGATTATGTTGTTAAATGAAGGACAGATTGTTTCTTTACCTTTTATTGTCCTCTTTCGGACCCTTGTTGGCATCTTTCTTCCAGAAACCAAAGCGTCGATACCACGGAATCTTGTCAGACTTTTTGTTAACAAGATTCATGGAAAGCGTTTACGCACTGACTGTCTGGTGTGCGTTAAGTAAAACGTGCGCTTTTAACCATCTCTGAACTGAAAACCAACTTCTTTGGCGTTTGCTTTTTTAATTGTCACGACACCCTTTAATACCGATGGGCGATTCAGTGAAGATGAACGAGAATCTGAGATGAGTGAACATCATCACTGACACAGAACTCTGCTGCTGGAGAGAAGACCGACAAATTGACCGAAATGACCTCTGACATTGATCTCAGCGACCGGACTTCTTTGTGGCGGAGAAGCAGGCTGTGTTCTACGATCAGGATTCTCAGGACCGCGCTAAACCCAAAGCCCAGCTGTCTTCTAAAATATAAAAAGGAAGCAGATCTCAAATTTACAGTTCCAAGTTTGGGAGGACGGAGCGCTAACGTTCTACTGGTTTATTTGATGTCGGGCGTGAACAAGAGATTATGTGTTTCACCTCAGAACATTTTTAGGAAGGAGTGTACAAGTTCCTTCGACTAAAATACACAAGGACAGAGTTACAGCTTGGAGTTGCATCCAGTTATTCAGGTACCAATCAGCTTTCGCCTCTCATGTCTCATGAGAACTGTTAAAACAACTGTTAAAAATATTGAATCAGGTGGACTTGTGGCTCAATGGATTAAGCATCTACCCTAGTTTTTAGCTTGAGAGGAACTGTTCTTCTCAACCATATCCCCTCCTTGTACGCTGTCTATCAAAAAGCATTTATAACCGAAGAGTGAACCTTTGTTGAAAATCACTTGAATATTTCAAGCCTGCCTACTTTCCCTTTCCCCTACCAAAACGGACCACCCTGCCCTTCCAGCAGATCCTTTCCGGAAACTGAAGTAGTAGATTAATATACATGTAATTGTTATTCTTATCTAAACAGCTTACAACATCTGATTTTCGCAATTGAAGACCAATGTATCGCTGTCGTTTAACTACTTTCATGAAAAATACATTTCTTCGCTCCTTTGTGACAAGCGGGGCTCTCCGCTCTCACAACACACACACGTGCGCACTGACGTGTTGAGCCCCTAAACATTCGTGGTTCAGAGGCGATGCCCACTGATGTCACACCTAGGTGTTGTGGTCGCGAGCGCGCTTGCCGCTCTGGAAGGGACGCCGCCAATTTCCACAGGTTGCTGATGTCAACCACAGGCTCTGGCTCCATATCCCTAACATTTGTGGTCATGGAGCACCGAAGTGTCCCCGAACGTCCAGCTCCCCTAATGAAAATATCAGCTATTTTTAGAAGGATAATGTGTGGTGATGCAGGTGCCGCTCACTCTCAGGCGGGTGCTCGCTTTAATAACGATAACCCTTAAAAACACCTGTTCCAGCCCTCGCACCGAGACACACAGGAAAAAACAATGAACTGGTCATTATTTAAAAAAAGGGTCATTGTATATTTTGTTCAGTGATGGGAATAACAGAGTTAAAATAAACGCCGTTACTAATGGCGTTACTTTTGTCAGTAACGGGTAATCTAACTAATTACTTTCTCTATCATTACAACGTCGTTTCCCTTTACCAACACCTGTGCGTTACTGACGCTATTCACTGAAGCTGTCATCCAATTTGGCTCACGCTGACACAGAGCCGCAAATGCATGTGTTTTTTTCTCCTTTGAGAGAGGAGGGGAGGGGTTAGATAACCGCCTAAGTAATGATGATTGGCTAAGATAGAGTAAGATTTCATGTTCAGCTAACCAGAGACATCAAGTGGGTGGGTGTTTACACACAAACCCAGCATGTAGCAGCACACACACACAAACTATCAGAGACGGCGTTTTCAAGATGGAAATATAGGCACTACTTTAACTTCATGGAGGTTAAGGGTAAAAATGTAGCTGTTGAGTGTACGTTTTGTCGTCCCAGAGCGAGAGCAAAGAGACTGTCAACGTCCAATGTGAGCAACTCCACTTTACTGAAGCACCTCTCCACGGCCCACGCGTCTACTAAACTCGTGGTCAGAAACAGCGTTGAGACTGCTAACGGTGATAGCAGCCAGGTGCTGCTAACGTGAGCTCCGCTAACAAAGAAGGACACGGAGCCACGTCGTCCAAGCAGCCACAGCAGGATTTTTCTGAAAAAAAAAAAAAATCCAAATTCTTTGACATTTTTAAACTTAAGAAAAAAAGAGTAACACAATAGCTACTTTACCTGGTTACTAGTTACTCTCATAGTGGAGTAACTCAGTTACTTTTTGGGAGAAGTAACTATAACTAATTACTTTTTCAAAGTAATGTACCCCCACCAAAGCGAAAAAGCTAGGGGAAACACTGCATAATATTACATGTAACATAAAACATCACGTCACTTGACACCACAACAATTAAAAATGAAAAGAAAATACAATGAACCAAACATCCAACAACAATAAAACTTTGACAAAAACAAGCAAATATAAACAAGACAAGCTCCCAAGGTTAACTTCCACTAACAAACATACAAGCTACTACTGAATTTTCAATAGTAGCTTGGAGTTTGTATTCATACTATCAAACTTGTCAAATAGTAACTACTATTTAATAGTACTCCTACATATATTTATACTCTTAATACCACCCAATAGGGTATTATAGTGTCATATATCTCAACAAATATGTAGCTTTGTTTATTTAACACCAATATCAGCCAAATCCTACCCAGCATTCATACACAGCCATAGCATATAGGCAAAACCTAACACTACGACCATAGGCAATTATATCGCATTACTTGACATAAGATACTATTTTAGTAACAATTTGAATGTGCTCTTGCTGTTCTCGTGTGATATAACTTGATAAAGCATTCCATTCGCTAATTCCTCGATGTACCATCGTTCTTTTTGTGATGTGAATTTCCCCTGTGTTGTGAGCCTGGTTGCGAAGCCGTGTTGGTCTGAGAAAGCCAGTTCATTATACAGTATAAATGGGGTTTTGGTAGCTAAAATATTCCTGAAAAATACTAGCAAAGAATACAAAAGTCTATTTTTCATTGTTAGCTCGTTGAGCATGTCATTCATTGCAATAACATTTGTTCCAATGTCACAACATCGAACTCCTCCTAGGGCATTCATCCTATCGCTTCCAAACTTTAATACATTACTCACACAACTCGGCTGATTAAAAGTAATTATGTCCATTCTATAAGCTGTCAAAGTCGGGACACATTTTTGCCGTTACAATGGAAACCAATGGGGAGGCCGTGAATGCTCATGGTACATACTCTTAAACAAACGCTTCTCACACCTACACTACACATCCCACAGCTTTACAAAACAGACCACTGGATTCCTGACAAAAATCCCTACAAAAATATGGAATTACATTCCACTTAGGAGCAACGTATGCAGAGTTCTTTGCTTTTTACACATTAAAAATGTCAAAATCCTCCTTTGCTGTCCACTCTTAACACAGATGGCAGAGATTTGTTGTCTGTTGTCATGGAAACCAAAAGGGGAGCATCTCTGCACTCATGGGCCCTCATACTCTCAAACAAACACTTCTAGCTTCTAAACTACAACACCCACACCTTCAAAAAACACACCATTGAATTCCTGACAAAAAAAAACTCTTCGAAAATAGTCTTACATTCCACTTTTGACCAACATATGGTGAGTTAAGACTGATTTTCACACTAAAATTGACAAAATCCTCCTCTGCTCTCCACTCTGATACAGATGGCGGAGAGAGAGCAGAGAAGGGAGGGGCTCTTAAAGGGCCAGCTCTCAGCTCTGCACTCACACTCCGCATCACACTGAGGCTTCTATATCCTAAATTACAAGGCCCAGGGATTTGCCAATTACACCATTGGATTCGGGCCGGCGTTTGGCACCTGGTTGCGGGCGCGCGGAGGCTCAGGCCCTAACAACGCTGCTTGCAGATTTAATTCTGACAAGTATTGTGTTAGTGTTGTGAAACTGGACAGTTTGTCTATTGAACCTCTCTCAGACACACCTTTATTGATCCTAACTTCAGGCTCAGTAGAATCGTAGAGAATATGTCTGACTATGATCAGAACCCTCAATCCGTAGAGCTGTGGTGCAATGATAACACATCTGACAACGGATCAGAGGAGTGTTTGTTTGTATCCTGGAAAACTCCATTTAAAAGCATGAGAGGAACTTGTTCTTCATTACCATATTCACTCCCTGCAACATTGTCTCTCAAAAAAACATTCATAATCAAAGACTGAACCTTTGACAAAAAGCTGTCAGTAGCAAATGTAGGCTCCACCTCACTCTTGGTTCTACAACGGTCACCAGCTGAAGCGTTCTCTGAATCAACAAACAATTGGAACTCTTGGAGACATTGTTTGAAGGCTAAACACGTTATTTTCAATTCTTCCTCACATCTTAAAAAATGATCTATAGGCAGGCAACCATCAACTGAAACTACATCGTCTAGCTTTTTTCAGAAGTGATTTACAACAGCACATCATTGACATACTGATATTTTTCATCAGCGAAAAACTCAAAGATGAGCGAGTAGTTAAAGCTAAATGACAAGAGAGGCCGATGTCGAGCGGGGACCTGTGCAGTCGTGAGGCAAGAAAAATAAATGAAATCATCATTTTTAAACAAGGATTTATTTTGTTTTTGGTGTTATTTTTGCATGATAGTGACGAATCAATTGAATATTCAGTAAAAACAGCTCATCCAGACACTGCAAAACAGCCACAAAATCAAATCATCAACTGCAGGCTCAGATTGTTCTTTAACTAGTGTTTAAGAACTTTATCAAAAGAGGATGCAAAAGGTCAAAGTCAGACAATGGTAGTTTTCCTCACATAAAATCAACTCAACTAAAACACAGGTTTTGGAGATCAGCCATTCGCATCAATGAGGATGCATGAGATTCCATTCATGTTAAATGTCTTGGAAACTGGGTTGCACGAACAAAAACAAAAATGCTCTGGAGATGTCAGCGGAAATCACAGTTTAAGTTCATTAAACATTCAAGCTTGAAATTAACTCTGCACGGGAACATCGTATTCAGAATGTTCCCAACTCATCTGCAACCATGTTCAGTTGAATCGTCCGACTCTTCTCCGTTCACTTCCACCTCACACAGAGTCAGGTATTCCCGTCTTCCAGGAATCACAATATTTACATGACAGCCAATCATCCCGTGACATGCAAAGTTTTCCGAGGTCCCTGCTGGGATGGATGAAATCACAGCGCATCTGAAAAAGGAAAGAGAAGTGATACATGGGTAGGATATTTTTAACCAAAAAAAAACTATTCATACATGTAAGTGGAGTGGAGTGGATATGGAGACACCTGCTTCTACCTGGGATTGGCGTTGCCGTTGTCATCCAGGGAGTCTCCTATGCGGATCTCAGCTCCGTTGAGCCGTTCGTGGCAACAATCCCCTCTGTTGGTGATGGTGACGCTGGTTATTTTGTAGCGTTTCTGGAGGTCCAGTCTCCACCATGGTTTCAGATCATTATTGGTGTGAGAACAGGATTTCTGGCTCCAGAAGCTACCACGACTTCCATCAATGGCCCTGTCAGGGTGCGCATCTTCGTACAGTGAGGACTGACTGACTTTTCCACTGATTGCGATATTGCGCTCTGCACAAAGAATAAAGTTAGACAAGTTATTGATGTACTGATTTGACAGGTGACACATGACAACCAGCTGTCAAGAGGATTTGAGTGGATTTTTAAGGTCACTTCTCTTACGACTGTCATCAAATGCACACTTACTCACCAAGATTAGGTGCCAGTTGACCACTAACCTCCACCTCACACAGTGTCAGGTATTCCCATCTTCCAGGAACCACAATATTTACGTAATGACCTTCCATTCCGTGACACGCAAAGGTTTTGGTTGCCCCGGCTGGGATGGATGAGATCACAGTGCATCTGAAGGAATGATTTGATGCATGAACATCACATGTTGCGGAGAAGACACGCCCAAATTTGGTGTGAAAGCATTATTTTTTTTCATTTATTTTTTTTTTCTACCTTCATCTTGCATCTGCATTTGGAAAAATCGTAACAAACGGAGTCTCACTCCAACTTGGTTGTATGCAATCCGATGTTAGGCTTTTCTTTTGATTGATTTGATCGTGGAAAGACACGCTCGTTGTCTTCCAGGCAACCTGTGATTGGATGCTTTGCCTCACACTCATTGCCCTGGCATTCGCTGAGAGTGCCGTTACGTGAGGGGCACCAGTGACTATGAGCTAAAGGTAACACAGTTACTGAATGGTAGCTTAAAGAGAGGTAGTCATTGTCATTTTGGGTTCACGGCCAATTGCAGCGCAGGATGAGGCTGTGATCATATGACTTTAGCAGATGCCGACTTTGTGATTCACGAAGTAAATTGTTGTTGGCCCCTCCCGTCACCGAGGCTTTGTAAGAGGCTAATGAGTAGGGATGGGAATCAAAAACCAGTTTCTGATGAGATTCCCAGTGTTTCAGTTCCTTGGAAGCATTTGCCATTTTTGCAAAAGATTCCCTTATCGATTCCAGTGGGCGTGAATGACGTCACCGCGCACGTTGCTTTGCCATACACCAGTGCAGCGAGCAGGAAACATGGCGCTCTGAGCATACCCGAACACATTATTCTATTCTTTTGTCACTGAGGTATGAGTCAGTTTTACATGCAGTTCATTTGTACGTCAACTCTAGAGTGTTATTGTTTAACTCCACACCAAATTCTAGCGAGGACAGAAGCATTTCAAAAGGTTTTTAGAAACACCTGGAAAGAAATGATAAGTTACTACAAACAATGCTGGATCATTTATATTTTTTTGAATTAACTTAGACAAAAGTCCAAGATGTACTGTGGTAAGATCCTGGAGAAAGCTATGAAAGTTTAAGCATTTGACTGTCACTTAAACAACTGGTGCTTCTACAAAGCAAACAGAATACGAACGGCTGCTTCTACCTGGGATTGGCGTTGCCGTTGTCATCCAGGGAGTCTCCTATGCGGATCTCAGCTCCGTTGAGCCGTTCATGGCAACAATCCCCTCTGTTGGTGATGGTGACGCTGGTTATTTTGTAGCGTTTCAGGAGGTCCAGTCTCCACCATGGTTTCAGATCATACTCAGTGTGAGAACAGAATCCTTGTACCCAACTGCTAGCATGATTTCCATCAATGGCCTTTTCAGGGACGCCACCCTCATAGGATGATGACTGTCTGACTCTTCCACCTCCAGCAACATTGCTCTCTAAGTAACAAAAAAAGTTTTTATTGTTTGGGCAAGTTATCAATGTTTTATTTCACAGACAACGCTTCAGAACAAACTGTCAGAATATCTGAGTGGATTTTAGCAGCAACTCACCCATGATAGCTGCGAGTTGACCACTAACTTCCACCTCACACAGTGTCAGGTATTCCCGTCTTCCAGGAACCACAATATTTATGAAACGTCCTTCCATTTCGTTACACTCAAAGGTTTCAGTTGCCCCAGCCGGGATGGATGAGATTTGAGTGCATCTGAAGAAAAAATGAGAAAAAGTGTATGATTAACACACATTTAGCTGTCAAGATCTATTGTCATGGTTAATTTAATGATATGGGGCGGCACGGTGGTGCGGTGGTCAGCACTGTTGCCCCACAACAAGAAGGTTCTGGGTTCAAGCCCTGGTTTGGGCATGGGATCTTTCTGGGTGAGTCTGCATGTTCTCCCTGTTCCTGTGTGGGTTCTCTCTGGTACTCCAGCTTCCTCTCTCAGTCCAAAAACATCAAGAGGGGACGAGGCTGATTGATACTCTAAATTGACCGAAAGTAAGGGCGAGCCATATTTCTTTTTTTCAATACATCCGACTAAGTTACACAACCGGTGAATCTACAAAGCAAACAGAATACGAACGGCTGCTTCTACCTGGGATTGGCGTTGCCGTTGTCATCCAGGGAGTCCCCTATGCGGATCTCAGCTCCGTTGAGCCGTTCATGGCAACAATCCCCTCTGTTGGTGATGGTGACGTTGGTTATTTTGTAGCGTTTCAGGAGGTCCAGTCTCCACCATGGTTTCAGATCATGATTGGTGTGAGAACAGGATCCTTGTACCCAACTGCTAGCATTATTTCCATCAATGGCCTTTTCAGGGACGCCACCCTCATACAATGATGACTGTCTGACTCTTCCACCTCCAGCAACATTGCTCTCTAAGTAACAAAAGTTATCAATTATTTATTTCACAGACCAAACTTCAACACAAACTGTCAGAATATCTGAGTGGATTTTAGCAGCAACTCACCCATGATAGCTGCGAGTTGACCACGAACTTCCACCTCACACAGTGTCAGGTATTCCCGTCTTCCAGGAACCACAACATTTATGAAACGACCTTCCATTTCGTCACACTCAAAGGTTTCAGTTGCCCCGGCCGGGATGGATGAGATTTGAGTGCATCTGAAGAAAAGATAAGAAAAAGTGTAAGATGAACACACATTTAGCTGTCAAGAGCTATTGTCATGGTAACCTTTAAAATTTAAGCTCTAAATCTCAGTCATGGATGACATTTGCATTAGTGAATCTAATTCTCAGAGTGACCGCATTTGGAAAGGATAAGTTACAAAACACTGCAGAATCTCTGGTAGAACTTCACTGTGTGGTTCAAGTGTGTGCACGTCGGCAGCTAAGATCGGAATAGGCCACATGACTCTCGCGCTCATTGTTCTACTCTTTTTCCTCTGAGAGTCAGGTTTCCATCCAACTACAGGTGTTGTTGCATGAATTTGCACATCGACTCCAGAGTGTCACTGTTTGATCCCAAACCAAAATCTACTGAGAGAAGAAGCATATTAAAAGTTGTCAGCTTGTTGTTTAACTGACAAACGAGAAAAGACGGAGAAAACATTGTTTATGTTTGTTTGAATTAAGTACGAAAAAAATCGTAAATGGAGGGCAGGCGGTTTTCCTGACACAGCTCCTGGAGACAGTTGTGAAAGTCAGGACGAAGTACTTTCTTGATTTCACAATGCATCTTCAACTTCCTCAAGTACACTAGCAGCAATATTTCTTTTTTCCAATTCAACCGACTGTAAGTTAAACAACTGGTGCTTCTACAAAGCAAACAGAATATGAACGGCTGCTTCTACCTGGGATTGGCATTGCCGTTGTCATCCAGGGAGTCCCCTATGCGGATCTCAGCTCCGTTGAGCCGTTCATGGCAACAATCCCCTCTGTTGGTGATGGTGACGCTGGTTATTTTGTAGGGTTGCAGGAGGTCCAGTCTCCACCATGGTTTCAGATCATTATGAGTGTGTGTACAAGATTTTTGTTGCCACAGGCTAGTACGAGATCCATCAATGGCCCTTTCAGGGTTTGCATCCTCATACAGTGAAGACTGGCTGACTAGTCCACCTCTAGCAATATTATCACCTAGTTAAAAAAAAAAAAATTGACAGTTTGGGCAAGTTATCGATTATTGATTTCACAAACAACGCTTCAGAACAAACTGTCAGAATATCTGAGTGGATTTTAGCTGCAACTCACCCATGATAGCTGCGAGTTGACCACTAACTTCCACCTCACACAGTGTCAGGTATTCCCGTCTTCCAGGAACCACAATATTTATGTAACGTCCTTCCATTTCGTTACACTCAAAGGTTTCAGTTGCCCCAGCCGGGATGGATGAGATTTGAGTGCATCTGAAGAAAAGGTAAGACAAAGTGTAAGATGAACACACATTTAGCTGTCAAGATCTAGTTTCATCATAACCATTACTTTTAGGGCACTATTCAAGTGATGTATAAGCATGGCAAAACCGGCACTTGGTCAAGCGCAAGCTTCATTGTTTGTTTCAGGCCTGCTCATAAGACTTTTTCAGCTTCCTCTGGATGAACAAATGAACTTCACGCCGTGCCAACAGTTGTTTGCATATGTTGATGAGGCGTGGTCTGGTGCAACTGTGGTGCTTTGTTAAACCAGAAAGAGTTCGCCCCATAGGCCAAGAAAATGCTGTTATGTGTGACACCAAATGTGACGCAAAGTTTTCGCGCGATAAGTTGACATGAAACGTCTATGTAGAGAGGCGATTTGACGTGTATTCACGCGTATGCTCGCAGTGCGAAGTGACCCCATTAAAGGAACGCCCAGTGTCCTTTGTCAGATCCTCTCTCTGGTATAATGAAGAGCTCCACTCACTCAAAGCAAAAGACAGAAAACTTGAACGCCAGCATAAGAAAAACTGGCCAAACAGTCCACGTCCAGATGTTCCAACAGCTTCAAAAGGACTACAAAGCTGCTCTAGTCTCTGCCCAGGTCAAAGCAGATGGCATCAAGCCTGGATCTGCTCGACGTTCCTGCCTGTTAAATCTTGGGTTGGGTGAATCTAAAAAGCAAACAGAATATGAACGGCTGCTTCTACCTGGGATTGGCGTTGCCGTTGTCATCCAGGGAGTCCCCTATGCGGATCTCAGCTCTGTTGAGCCGTTCATGGCAACAATCCCCTCTGTTGGTGATGGTGACGCTGGTTATTTTGTAGCGTTTCAGGAGGTCCAGTCTCCACCATGGTTTCAGATCATACTCAGTGTGAGAACAGGATCCTTGTACCCACAGGCTGGTACGATATCCATCAATGGCCCTTTCAGGGGTGGCATCCTCAAACAGTGAAGACTGGCTGACTAGTCCACTGCTAGCAATATTAGTAGCTGAACAATGTAAAAAAAAAAATAAATAAATAGACGGATGATGATGTTTAGGATGGAAAATTCATTCTTTATTCATCTGTCATGTGCTGCTATTGAGTAAAATTGCATACAGAAGTGAACTTTGGTGTATTCTTTTGGAACTGTTGCTTTTATCTTTAGTTTCTTTCATTAATTCTACACTATCAAATTGCACGTACAGATTTAGAAATAACGTGAATCTGCTTAAACTAATGAAAAGACCATTTCACCTGAAACACTGCCCGCCTGTTCTACAATAGCCAGCAAGAGAAAAACAGCTGGAATCCTCATCCTGTTGGTAAAGAACAACATATTGTGTCAAATCATAAGGATGATTATGATAACAAAAACAGTGACATATGTCTATGCATGATGTTCCCTCCAAAAATGATGTTACCTTCACCCGTGTTCTCTTCCATTCAGAAAAACCAAATGAATATGCTGCTGCTAGTTAGTTCACAGTCCATGACTGAGCGTAGAAGCACAATCGTGAAGCAGGTCCGACACTTGTGTTGTCAGGATAAAAAGGAACACTACATTTTCACGCGACTATTTAGCTTTCTCCCATTTACACTTTGGCTTACACAGAGGCAGTTGGCCTTCAAGCATCAAGCAAAATCAGTTTTTTCAAGATAAAAAAATCCCAAGTACAAACACTGATAATATATACATATACATATATAAAATCATATTTTTTAGCTTCATTAGAGGTAGTTGATTTTCTTTGTACTTTTCCCTGCCTATAAACCAAAGAAAGCAAAGACCTACCTGAAGATCTTAAGCACCCAGGTTACTATGATTTGTCATGTGTATGCATAAAGAGCAGTTCCTTTTGTACTGTACTGGAAAATTCTTATTCATCTTCTTATTTGACTTCCCTTTTGTGTCAGATTGTGTAATGGACATGTTATGAACAGCTGGTATTGTGCATGATGGACGACTCTTTTTTTAGTGTGTGGTGGATTGGATGGTTGAAGTTTGAAGAAACGAGACGTATCGACATTTGAACAATTTACCCATTTAACACACGGGAGCCTCAGTAGCACGTGGAAGAACCACACACGGCCATAACACCCTGGCTCCTCCGACTCAGATTTGACAGTGTTACATGGGTGCAACCCAAATTGACAGCTAGAGCTGTTTCAAGGAATTTGGGGGCCCCAAGCAAAATGGACTTGGATGCCAGGCAGACAGTTGTCATCTTGAGAGAGCCGGGACTACCCGACGGTGCTCACTGGAATCAGTATCGGTGAGAGTGATACATACAGTGGTTCCGATACCTGTTAGCGGTTGCTACTGCTCAAATGCTGGACTGGTTAGCTATGTGGAAATATACTGTGGTGAAACTGTTGCCTTGAACTTGTTGCTCTGGAAACACAGTGATTTGGCACCTAAGTTTTTGCTCTGAATACATTAAACTGCACACTTATAGCTGATGAGCATTGTGTTTATATTGGTACGTGTGACTGCAGGCAGCAACAAGTACATGTTTACCTTGGTTAGCCATTTGAGTCAAAATGTGCGATTAAACGGAATGATTTGGAATTTACTGTTTTATGCCGAGTTAAAGAGGGGAATAAGTTGATACAATTTTGGAATACAAATTTTACTGTGAAGGAATTTACTTTTAGTTGTGAATTTAGGGTTAATTTCACGATCCTTATTCCAGAAACTAATTTTACCTAAAGATTTATGAAAAGACACTTGATTCCTCGATTTGAAGTTACTGAACTTATGTATTACAAAGTCAAAGTATGAAAGGTGACACTTTTATTATCCTTGAGTGTTGTTGTTTTACAACAGATTGTACGTTAATTTACTGAATTAAACAGGTCAGGTCTTTTGGAGACTCCTTGTCTCCACAGGAACATCCAGTCTGTTGCAGTGGATCCACAGCCCTGGATGGAGTGACTGGGGATTCTTCTGTGATATATTAGATGGCAAGCCTCTCAAAGACCCCAGAAAAACTTGGTTAAATCCATCCATCCATCCTCTACTGCTAATCCTGTTAAGGGTCGTGGGTGGAGCCTATCCCAGCAGCTTTCAGGCAAGAGGCGGGGTTCACCCTGGACAGTCCATCACAGGGCCAACACATAGAGACAGACAACCATTCACACTCACAGCCACACCTACAGTCAATTTAGAGAATCAATCAGCCTCGTCCCCTCTTGATGTCTTTGGACTGTGGGAGGAAGCTGGAGTACCAGAGAGAACCCACACAGGAACAGGGAGAACATGGAGACTCACACAGAAAGAGCCGGGACTCAAACCCGAAACATTCTTGCAGCGAGGCGACGGTGCTAACCACTGCACCACCCTGGATGAAGTCTTGGTGAATAACTCCAATAAGTGGTAAAACCAACCGGTTGGCAGGATTGCTCCACACCCAACAGAGTTAATTGGTAACTCTAATCACCCTATCCCAGACTGTCATCCAGCTGTGCTACATTATCAAAGAAACACTACACATGGACTGATTGGAGGAACATTCAGATGGAATATAAACAAAACAGTGCAGGTATAGCAGTATTGTTCATATTGTTGTTTATAAAAATGTTGCAAACTTTTGCTATACAACACTCACTAAAAGAGTTACTTTTGAAATGTACTTTGTGTCATTCATTGTTCGGCTGTTCAGGTCGATGGCACCTGAGCCCTTGTCGAACATCGCCATGTGAGTGAAGCTATACAACAAGTCAGTGAGTACTCAGGCATTACTGTGAGACAGAACTGCACCATTCTGCATCAGGATTTACGGAACCCGCTGTGCAACTGCTTTTTTGACTTCCCTTTCGTGTTTTCCAGTTTCCTGTTATTCATCACCCAGAACATTTGTGGGCGTTGGAAACTGCCTAAACCATACTGTACTTTGTTGAAGAGCATGATTTAACTGCTTCATCGTGAAGATCCTGGCCTAATTACGCGAGAGTGGTCTAAGTTTGTAATTAATATCTTAGTATTTTTCTTTGTAAACCAAAGTTTAAAAAAAAAACAAAACTTGTCATTTCTCTTTTCAGTACCAAAACTCAAGACTCCCTCCGTTCTTTTTCTCCTCCACTCTATCTTCCTTGGCTAAAGCTGAACTACTGCTCTTCTCGGCTGCTTAAAATCAAACAAAACACAGGTCGATTAGTATCTTGTGTCTCCTTGATGTACTCCTCATAAGGCGTTCCCATCCATTTGTGTGATTAATAAAACATAAATCCAGTCTCAAACACCTTCAATTCTAACATAATGTAATGATGGGAGATACATTGAAGATCTGTTGAATTATACTTCAATCATTTAATGTAAGCGGACCCACGTACAAAATGATTACACTTTAGACCATATTAGAAAGAAGAGGTTCCACTGCACTTCATGTGGTAACCTTTATGTAATTTATTGATTACAATCTTGGCAACACATTTCACCACACGGGCTTCATCAGCCTCATAACAGTCAGTCCATATCAGGCGGTTTATAAAGGCTGCTTCTGCAATCAGTGGAATCAGCAGCAGCTGACAAGGGGCTAATAGAGCCAATTAGCATGGATCACAAATACACGCGCATTAGCAGTGTCAAGCTGAATAATATATAAGGAAAACATTAAATGTACAAAATTCAATACCACTTCATAATCCTCCCTATTTCTGATCACTACATGAGGGGGGGGGGGGGGGGCGTGAAAGAGGAAAAAGCGTGGGAGGGGGTGTAGTTCTGCCTCTCCTCACTGGGTGGCACATCTGGAAGAAGCAAGAACGTGACTATCATAGGCCATAAACTCCAGATACAAATACGCTACATTACCTTCCCAATACGCTACAATACGCAGAAACAAATACATTACATTACGTTCCGGATGCATTACAATAGACAGATATAAAGATACATCTAGGTCACATCATAACAAATGGTACATTATCTTAAAAGTACCTGTCGCTGCCCCTGTGTAAAGAGGGAGGGGGCAGGAGCGGACTTAGGTGAGAGGATATCCTGTCTTGTCCTTACACCGACTACCTGTGTGCACAAGACACAGATGTTTGATGGTTGCATTGATTGAGCCTTGTGATATTTTGACATTTTGAAATCATGAGATTCAACTGCTTGTGCGCGTGTATTTGTGATCCATGCTAATTGGCTCTATTAGCCCCTTGTCAGCTGCTGCTGATTCCACTGATTGCAGAAGCAGCCTTTATAAACCGCCTGATATGGACTGACTGTTATGAGGCTGATGAAGCCCGTGTGGTGAAATGCGTTGCCAAGATTTTAATCAATAAATTACATAAAGGATACCACATGAAGTGCGGTCTATTTAAAAAGTATTTGTTTTAACTTTGGTTGACAAAGAAAAATACAGTGATATTAATTACAAACTTAGGCCACTCTCGCGTAATTAGGCCAGGATCTTCACGATGAAGCAGTTAAATCATGCTCTTCAACAAAGTACAGTATGGTTTAGGCAGTTTCCAACGCAAATGTTCTGGGTGATGAATAACGGGAAACTAGGAAGTCAAAAATGCAGTTGCACAGCAAGTTTCATAAATCCAAATGGTGCAGTTCTGTCTCATAGTAATGCCTGTGTACTCACTGACTTGTTGTAAAGCTTCAGTCACAAAATGTGACCCATTATCATTGGAAATTTTGGCTGGATTGCACCAATGAGGAGTTGTTCCTGTCGGTAGGGATTTGCAGCAACAGATGGTGTTTTGATGGAAACGTATCTTCTCACTTAGACCACATATCTACCGTACAGTAGCTTCCCTTCCTGCAGGGCTGAGCTCAATGAAATCAGTCTTTGGATTTTCGAAAGGTCTGGTTGGTGGAAGATTTGCGGCATGCTGAGTGACTTTTACCGTATTTGCGGAGTTGTGTGTTGCACAAATCGTGCAGGTTTTGCAGAAATCCTGAGCATAGGCGGTGAAGCCTTTTGTGAGCCAAAGTTGTGTTATCAGTTCTAACATCCCCCCCTTTAAACACATGGTCTAACTCATGGCTAAGTTTAGCATCGGCAGGGAATAGGGCCTTACGCAAGAAGGTTTAACATTTAGGCCCCAGCACACCCTTTCTCTCAACACACGTCACTGCCAACGCCATAGATAGTGTCAGTAGTTTAACATTGGTGTCAAGCAGAGGGTCAAGTGTTTGAGAGTATGTGGGAGAAGAAGGAGGGGCCCAACAGGAAGGTGCCTGAGCAGCTGCATCCGCTTTGGCGTTGGCCTGTGAAACCAAAACAGAGGATTGTGTGTACGCTGCACATATACAAACTGTAACCGCAGATGGTACCAAGAAGGCTGAAAGGAAAGCAGACACACTGTCAGACTGTTGGATGGGGCTTACATCAGATTCATGCACAACACTGAGAGCATACGCTGTCGGTGTATATGGTGACGCTTTTGTCTTCCCCAAGTTAACACACATCAGCACTATTAGCTTTGCCGCTTGTGCTGAGTGATAAGACAGAAAAGGGCCGGATAGAATGACTTGATAATGAGTGACAACAGCAATTCTCGCAAGTGGTCACCCAGTATGGAGGTCTGTCGAGGCAGAACCCTGCGTAGAAAATAAGGTAAAGGCCTTGAGACCAAGTTGGCAAACTCAGGTCTTCGACTGCTCATGAAAGTGTTTCTGAGGTGACTTTCCAAAGGTCGAGGTGAGTTTCCCTGATCTAGTGGTTCTACAAACCCACTGTGGCATTTGAAGGTGTCATGCAACTTTGTATAATAGTCATTATTGGACATCTTTGCAGGTGGTAATTTTCCTCAAATCCAATTATAGGGTGGGGCAGGGTGGTACAGATATTTAAACAACCCTCCCATTCTTCGTTCCTGAAGTCTTCTTGATCCGGCGGTTGATAGGTGGGTTGTCGGGTTCTGTACTGAAAAGACTCTTAATCTTTCTGAAACGGCCGGACCTGTGTGTTTCATGAGTATGACTCACAGCTACACAATAGTCTGCACAAGACCATGTTTGACAAAAGATGAACAGAGCTGTACTAAGTGCCAGGCCCTCTGCACACAGAGGTGGTCTCTGCGCTTGTTGCTTTAATGTCCTTATTGTTCAGGGGTCAGGACACTAGGGCTGGAGCATCCATCACCTGAATCACTGTGGTCTGGAGTAGCTTCTGTCTGTCTGTCACTGTAACCCTCTTATAGTGAATACACTGAATGGCGATGTTCAACAAGAGCTCAGTCGCCATGGACCTGAACAGCCGAACAATGAATGACACAAAGTACATTTCAAAAGTAACTCTTTTAGTGAGTGTTGTATAGCAAAAGTTTGCAACATTTTTATAAACAACAATATGAACAATACTGCTATACCTGCACTGTTTTGTTTATATTCCATCTGAATGTTCCTCCAATCAGTCCATGTGTAGTGTTTCTTTGATAATGTAGCACAGCTGGATGACAGTCTGGGATAGGGTGATTAGAGTTACCAATTAACTCTGTTGGGTGTGGAGCAATCCTGCCAACCGGGTTGGTCTTACCACTTATTGGAGTTATTCACCAAGACTTCATCCAGGGTGGCACGGTGGTGCAGTGGTCAGCACTGTTGCCCCACAGTAAGAAGGTTCCGGGTTCAAGCCCAGGTTTGGTTTGGTTTCTGTGTGGAGTCTCCATGTTCTCCCTGTTCCTGTGTGGGTTCTCTCTGGTACTCCAGCTTCCTCCCACAGTCCAAAGACATCAAGAGGGGACGAGGCTGATTGATACTCTAAATTGACTGTAGGTGTGGCTGTGAGTGTGAATGGTTGTCTGTCTCTATGTGTTGGCCCTGTGATGGACTGGCAACCAAGCTCTCTCAGGATGAAAACTGTTTCCCTGGCATCCAAATCCATTTTGCTTGGGGCCCCCAATTCTAAAAACAGCTCTAGCTGATTATGTGGGTTGTACCCATGAAAAACATTGTCAGATCTTCTCTGCCAATGCCGAACAGCTTATTTTGCTCTTGACTCTTGTCAGAATGACCAAGACAACTACGTTGGTTATGACTTGTGATAAATGCTGGTTGAAGAACGGGATGCCATGTGTGACCAGGCTGGTGACCAGCATTAGTAGGAGGAGCCAGGGTGTTATGGCCGTGTGTGGTTCTTCCACGTGCTACTGAGGCTCCCGTGTGTTAAATGGGTAAATTGTTCAAATGTCGATACGTCTCGTTTCTTCAAACTTCAACCATCCAATCCACCACACACTAAAAAAAGAGTCGTCCATCATGCACAATACCAGCTGTTCATAACATGTCCATTACACAATCTGACACAAAAGGGAAGTCAAATAAGAAGATGAATAAGAATTTTCCAGTACAGTACAAAAGGAACTGCTCTTTATGCATACACATGACAAATCATAGTAACCATAGACATATGTCACTGTTGTTGTTATCATAATCATCCTTATGATTTGACACAATATGTTGTTCTTTACCAACAGGATGAGGATTCCAGCTGTTTTTCTCTTGCTGGCTATTGTAGAACAGGCAGGCAGTGTTTCAGGTGAAATGGTCTTTTCATTAGTTTAAGCAGATTCACGTTATTTCTAAATCTGTATGTGCAATTTGATAGTGTAGAATTAATGAAAGAAACTAAAGATAAAAGCAACAGTTCCAAAAGAATACACCAAAGTTCACTTCTGTATGCAATTTTACTCAATAGCAGCACATGACAGATGAATAAAGAATGAATTTTCCATCCTAAACATCATCATCCGTCTATTTTTTTTTTTTTTTTTACATTGTTCAGCTACTAATATTGCTGGCAGTTGGTTTGGGATCAAACAGTGACACTCTGGAGTCGATGTGCAAATTCATGCAACAACACCTGTAGTTGGATGGAAAACTGACTCTCAGAGGAAAAAGAGTAGAACAATGAGCGCGAGAGTCATGTGGCCTATTCCGATCTTAGCTGCCGACGTGCACACACTTGAACCACACAGTGAAGTTCTACCAGAGATTCTGCAGTGTTTTGTAACTTATACAGCAGTCAAACTACTTTACAACACGTGGCACATCTCCCAGTGAGTGTTTCAACCTGGGCTCTGAGATCAGTTTTAGGATTTTTTTTGGGGGGAAGAAAAGACTCCAACTGTCCCATTCCCAACTTGAAAAAAAATGGTGTCATGTCAAAGAGCTGAAGAAACATGTGATGTGGAACGTTGTGATGTAGTGTGGGCGTGTCTTCAGTCATAAGTCAGAGTTTGCTCCATAACAAGTCCACAGGAATATGAATGGAATATTTGATAAGAAAACCATACAAACACCTTCACTGAAACACAGCCTTATTCCGAATGCGGTCACTCTGAGAATTAGATTCACTAATGCAAATGTCATCAATGACTGAGATTTAGAGCTTAAATTTTAAAGGTTACCATGACAATAGCTCTCGACAGCTAAATGTGTGTTCATCGTACACTTTTTCTCATCTTTTCTTCAGATGCACTCAAATCTCACCCATCCCGGCTGGTGCAACTGAAACCTTTGAGTGTGACGAAATGGAAGGTCGTTACATAAATGTTGTGATTCCTGGAAGACGGGAATACCTGACACTGTGTGAGGTGGAAGTGAACGGAGAAGAGTCGGACGATTCAACTGAACATGGTTGCAGCTGAGTTGGGAACATTCTGAATACGATGTTCCCGTGCAGAGTTAATTTCAAGCTTGAATGTTTAATGAACTTAAACTGTGATTTCCGCTTACATCTCCAGAGCATTTTTGTTTTTGTTCGTGCAACCCAGTTTCCAAGACATTTAACATGAATGGAATCTCATGCATCCTCATTGATGCGAATGGCTGATCTCCAAAACCTGTGTTTTAGTTGAGTTGATTTTATGTGAGGAAAACTACCATTGTCTGACTTTGACCTTTTGCATCCACTTTTGATAAAGTTCTTAAACACTAGTTAAAGAACAATCTGAGCCTGCAGTTGATGATTTGATTTTGTGGCTGTTTTGCAGCGTCTGGATGAGCTGTTTTTACTAAATATTCAATTGATTCATCACTATCATGCAAAAACAACACCAAAAACAACATAAATCCTTGTTTAAAAATGATGATTTCATTTATTTTTCCTGCCTCACGACTGCACAGGTCCCCGCTCGACATCGGCCTCTCTTGTCATTTAGCTTCTAAAGTCTTAGTCTAGATAAATCCATTAAAAACCACCCATATAACATGCAGCTACAGAATCTGAACTGATGACACGACGAGGACGTGTCTGATTCTGCCCTCCGCGAACGGGCCCTGATTTAGGACAGCAGGATTGTGACAAGAACAGGAATTTGAGTTTCAAATGTTTCACAATTTGGCTCTGAAGCAGGAGGTCTTGTAGAAACAGGGAGTGACCTGACACCAGCTACCTCATGGAAAAAAATGGTTCATTCATTCATGGGTGCCAGGAGGCCCAAAAACACACAAAACACCAATGAAATCCAGCATCTTGGAGCCTAAACTGAACTCCATCACACACGGTGGCTCTGCTGTGGCTCCCACAGGTGAGGGTGACGCCGAGCGCTCCAGTCTGGTCTGAGGAGTCAGCAGACATCTGCGCCGCTCAGAGGTTTGGTTGGTGTCTTTGAAAAAAAATCCCAACAAACTCAAATCCCGTTGAATCAGGAAATTCTTGTTCAACTTGTTTGGTCTGTAGTCGTTTTATTTCGACCGATGACGTCCTCCTCTAATTTGGAACGACTCGTCTCCAGATGGACATTTCTTTGCTCCCTCGCTTTCGGTTTTTTACACGGGTCCATCTTGATCGAGTCATATAATTTCCCTTTTTTTTTTAAAAAAACAAAAGAATTATGTGAAGCTCCTCCCCCAAGCTCCAGATGGCACAGACAGCTATGAATGGCCAGGAAGCAAAGAAGTGTTGTGCTCCTCTCCAGTGCTCTGGTGTTGTTGTGTTCTTCTCAGCTCCGTCATGAAGACGTGCTGGCAGTGGGCGCTGGTGGAGGTTTGCAGCACTCACTGGAAAGTCCTGGGGCTCCTCCCACTCTGAAGCAGGCAGTTGCTCCAAGCCAGCCGACACTTTCACTCTCTTGTGTAGGAGTGAAGAACAAAATCAGAATAAAGTATCGGCACTCTTCCACTGGGGCTCCTTTCTCCTAGTTCTGAAACAAAAATTCAACAATTCGTCTCATTTATTTTACAGAAAATGTTGTTGATACCCTGGGATTTTTTGTTTTCGTGCTGTCACTTTCCAGCGCCATGTGAGAGGTAGCAGGATCCATGCATGTATTCATGTTTCCAGCAGCAAAGTCAGGCAACCAAGAGTCGAACCTACAATCTTCTGATCCGAAGTCAGACGCGCTATCCGTTTCCCCTTTCTTGGAGAACTCGGGATCATCCTTAGACTTACAAGCAGGAGAGGTTTTAATCCTGAGGCCTCTGAGGATGTAACCCTTTTCCGATTGTCTGACAATGAAATTGGGTTGAGGTCTATTTTAATATCTTTTTCTTTGACGAGCTACAGGTCATTATAGAGACCTTTCAAGTCCGTCATTGGACGTGTCTAGTAAGATGTTACCCAAAAAGGAAGGGGGTAGTGATGATCCGTTGCCAATCCCCATCAGAATAAGAGAATCCCTTTGTTGCCGTGATTTAAAAATCAGTGAATTAAAAAAAAAAACTCCTGGGATCAAAAAGTGAGAGAACAAAGCTTAACAACTACAAAAATGGAGCTCCTCTCCCAACAAAAAAAAAACCAACAACAAAAAACAAACAATCCCCAATTGCTGCCGGTCGATGAAAAGGAAGAGCAGGACAGGGCTACATCGTTCAAGGTTCATTTAAAAAAACAGGAAGGTGCTCTTTGGACCACTTATCCATAGCAAGGAAAAGGTTAAAATGTCCAACGTGCTGATTTACAGCTGTACCATAAGTAACCACTAGGGGTCAGCAACACATAATCTAGTTTTCAGTGACAGGCCACTGCATCCCCAGGTCCTTCTCCAGGATATTGTTTACTATGCTTAATATTTCAGGGTTTCCTGTATAAAGACACTACTGTAAATAGCTGCTGATCCATGTGGGTCCATGGGTGTGTTCCCAGTTGTGTATAGTGGTTATTTATGGCATAGCTAAATATTATTCATCAGTGGCGTCGCCTATTTAACGTGTGATGATTGACACCTGTGCACCTCTTCCCGATGAAGGCCGTGTTGGGCCTGAAACATGTTTTTGTTTTGTTTGTTTGTTTGTTTTTTTACTATGTAAGCCAATACTAATGGAGGCTTTTTAATGAAACAAGAAGAGCTGCCTTGGACTTTTACAGTTTTTTCTTCTGTTGCATTCATTGAGAAAAAGCTGCTTAACAGGAGCGCTAACGTGCGTTTGCGCTAACCCGTTCCGCCGCCGAAACGCCGCGCTGCACAGCATCCAGGCATCAACTCCCTCGGGACGCCATGAACACGTGGCTCGGTTTATTTGCAACAGACGATTAGAAAACAAAATTAGATTTGCCGATCCTTTTTTTTTTTTTCGTGGCACTCTTCATTTTCTGCCTCGCTGTCGCCCACCCGCCCGTTTACCCCTGCAGACTGGGTTGAACAGCTTTGAGATTCCTCGGACAAATATTCCTTAGGCCGAAAAGGCCGAAGCCGAGTTTACGTCGAGAGGTGACCCTGATAGTCGCATCTGAAATGATGAGGGCCGGTGCGTCTTCCAGTAAAAAAGCTTCCACAGAAGTCGCCAAAAAAATGGTCGCTAGGTATCCACACGGGTGACGCGGTTGGAGCAGGATGTCGCTCGCTGGTCAAGCAGTCGCAAGATCTAAACCAAGCTGAGAAAAGCAGCAGTTCAGGACACACACGACTGCGTAAAGCGGGACATGAAATTCGTGCCAGTGAGTGAGACAACAGTCAGCCAACATGAGAAGAAACTCCAAATGAAGATGCTCGGTGAACGGGCTCACCTCCACCAGGGAGAGGTGAAAAACCCTTTCCTCACCAGTGTTGGGGGGAGGAAAACAGCTTCTGGACTTGCTGAGAATCACACGTGGAGAAAAAAAACAAACAAGTTCTGCAGGCTGTCCCAAAGCTGAAAATTCCGAGAGGAGGGTTGCCCAGGGGACACCGTAGGTATACGGCGCACCTCATTCTCTCCTACCCTCATGAAAAAGAGGAGAACCTCCAAACTGGAGATCCTTCAGAGGTAAAGAAACACTCTCTACGGTATGTTCCCCATTTTTCAACAAATCGCTGCATTTAGCGGCTTATTATGAATTTTTGTGTTCACACAGGTGTTTCTTCAACATGAGCGTGCAAATGTTGAAGCCGGGAAAATCGGGAAGCAACTTTCTGTGAATCCACGAGTCCTCCCTCTCAGATCGTGAGTGGAGAAGGACAAGTTCAAGATGGACTCGCTCAACTGAACCCTTTAGACCCATCTGTGACACGGCACTTGTTACGTGGAAGAGTATACACTTTACTGTAGTTACGCAGTTAACCGTGGAAATTAGAACAGTATTTAACGGCATGTTTGATGTTTTCGTTTCAGTTTATTGTTTTAATGAACAGTTTTATGGGATATGGGTGGAGAGACATGTTCAGCTGAGCTTTTGAGTGTGTTTGAAGAGTTACCGTAACTTCGCTGTTAACATTCGTTGACAGTCGTCTTTAAATTTTTTGTTGGCTTTGTTCATAAGTTTTTGAAAGCATTCATTTTTGTGGACATCCGTTAAATTCACCTGAACTGGCTTATACATTTTGTTGTATAAAATTTTTAAATTTCGGCTGACTCTGGATAACCTCGAGCCGATCGCTGGCCCTCCGTGGCGGCAACGTCTCATTCGAATGTCTGCCCTATCAACTTTTTACTGGCGACCTGTCCAGGCTCCAGCCCCCCCGCGTGCCACGCTTCCAGAAAGGACCCACGTGCAGCACAGTTAGGTTTAAAGAAGTGCGTTTATTTAGACACAGGTGCAGTCACAGGTAGGCGGCGGTTAGCTGGACAGATGCTAACGCAGGTGTAAGCCGCAGGAGTCTCTGTGAGCTGCCGGCCCTCTGCAGCTGAGGCAGCCAGACTGCCTGGTGACGGGTCGAGAGGCTCCAAGGCCTGTAGCCGAGATGGCGATGGCTACAGCTCGTAGTCAGGGACGGAAGGCGGTTCGGTTCTCCGGGGTTGGAATAGCAATAAGCGGAAGAAAATGGATGGATGGATGAAATTTTTAATTTCGCAATAAAAAAAAGTTACATCATACAATTGTACCGTGTTTATCGCTGAGATATACTGTAATCATACAATATATGTTGTTTCTAATATAGTTTACTGTAAACAGGTTGATATTAAAGCTGTTATTTACAAAGCAAATTACCATCAACAAGTTTATAATTGTTATCATCACACGAAACCACTGAAAACAGGTCAATATATATGGTTTTTTTTCGCATTAATTTGCTGTCAACAAAACATTTTAAAATTAACAGACGCCGAAACGACACACTGTAACGTGTCACACGTCGTGACTGCCAGTATTTTACCATCAATTCTACACTTTTGTTTTCTCACAGCGCATTAGCATCAAGGGTGCAGTGTCTCGGGGCTTGTAGAAAATCTTGTAAAAGCAGCACGGAAGATGGGAGCTGATAAATAACGCTATCTTCTGTCGGGTCATGTGAGCAGGGAGCGGATGGACATCAAACCTGTTCCCACCGGAGACAAAAGCCGGACTTTAGTTGGATTTTAGGCCGGTGGGAATCGCTGGAGTTTTCCCTAAAGGGTATCAGTTTCTGTGTGGCGTTGTGATACATAATTACGCGAGATTGAGGGATCTCTTTTTCCTGCACTCAACATATTAGAACTATTTTTCCCTCTCAAAAAGTTTTTTATGGCATGAAGGCAAAACCAAAATGAAATTCAAAGCAGACAAAATTTCTTGGTAGACACACATTAGAGAAAAGAACAAAGTTGTCATTTGATGAGGTCTTTTTTATGTTGTAACATCCAGAGCCGTGTGTTGCGGCGGTGTTTGGGGTACATATATATAGACCCATCGTAGCATGAGGCACGCGCGCACAAAGACATACAAACATGGAGCCATGTTATCATTGCAGTAAGAGCAGTGAAAAAGCTCTTTTCAACAGAACTCATGTATGGTGAAAGACAGTCAGTGTGCTGTGTAGAAACACTGCTCATTTATTTATGTCAACACAGCCAGGCCGACACACACACACACACACACACACAGACACACACACACACACACACTGACTGCAGCCCTAAGCCCACCACACGCACACCTCCACCTCAACTAGCATGCTCTGGATGCCTATAAATATCCCAGCAGGTCCACTGTGGGCTTCCTTTGTGTGAGGATACCTGAACTCTTCTTATGGGGGTGTGTGTGTGTGTGTGTGTGTGTGTGTAATTACTCCCCCATCCAGGCACCTCTCACTCCAATGCACAGCTGACTAATTTGCTGACCGACATTTTTCACGCTGTCATCTCACTATTTTGATAATTGATTTCCAGAAAATGTTAAACAAGAGAATGCCTGAAAATGCGCAATTCTCCCCCAAATTTCAAGCATTTTTTTTGCTCCGACTCCGACCAAAAGCGTTGACAACATAAATGATTCTTAAAGAACCACCCATCCATTTTCTACCACTTATCCTGTTCAGGGTCATAGAGGGGCTGGAATCTATCCCAGCAGCCTGAGGGCGAAAGGCAGGGTTCACCAGTCCATCACAGGGCCAACCCCACACAGAAAGACCCTGTGCTCCAGCCGGAGCTCGAACCCGGAACCTTCTTGCTGTGAGGCGACAACGCTAACCACTGCACCACCGTGCCACCCCTCTAAAAGAACTTTTTTTTTTTTTAATTCTGCTATCCAAGAAACTTGTTTTGCAAGTTTAGTTACACCCGTTGTCTTCCTCTGTGTTAAACACGTTAATTCTGTGCCACCTGCTTCCCTCGTCTGCTCTCTGTCTGAATTCAACTCCCTGAGCCAAGGCCAAGATTCAGTCACTTCTTGGCAACCGACAGCCAAACCAGCTCATTCCAGGACTCCACGATAAATAAGCTCAAACTTGCTCCACCTGGGTCAGTGTCTGCTTTTGGGTCCAGGAAGATTTAAGCTCAAACTACGGGAAAACAGATAAAATCTGAAATATTTTGCAAGTTTGGAGAGGGAACGTTCTGTTGTTGAAAGTAAAGGTTATTGATTAAAACATTGGCAGTTATCCAGTTCATCCAGAAGTAAAGCAGCCCTTTCACGATAGGCCCTGGTGCATTTGTGCTTCGCAGCTTGAACGATGCATGACAAGTTGACTTGCAATTCAAGGTAGGGAAGGCTTCGAATTGGTTACATACCTGTCTTGGAATATACAGCAGAGTAAAGAACGATTTTAAAATTGCTAATGCTGCATTCCTATAGGAGGGGGTTGCGATGGTCAGGACACTTTGAAAAGAATCCCATTTTCTCAGAAATGATGAATTTTACCGCATCTCCTTACATGAATTTAAACCTGAGTAAAATAATAAATGGAGTTTTAATGTCAGAGTCAAAATCCTGATCGGATTTATTCCAGTGTTTCTCAAGAAGTATCTGAGGTTATCACTCTGACGAACATCAGTCAGTAGTTTGAAAGCCTGTCATCCCCAGAGCGCGAGAGGAAAGTAGGAATCATATGACATAAAAGAAAATAGACAGAAATCCGTATGCAGTGGTAGAGGGAATAGTGGATGGATAGAAATATACCAAAGTACAGGAGACTTTTGGTGTTTTGACACCTACTGGTGTTCGTCTCAGATGCTGCAGAGATGGCAAAAGCCTTTTATTTAACTCGCTTGTACCCCGTTAGCTTGTTTCAGCTAGTACTCTGTCCACTGTCCGAACTCTGCAGCAAAAGTTATGTTTTATCCAAAGTATTCGATGCATATATCAGACCGGAAAGAGAAAAAGAAAAAAAAAAACGGAAGGAGGACCGTTCATAATTTTCAAGGTCGCAAGGGTTCTCATCAGAATTGACGGTAGAGGTATAGAGGTACGCGCAAACAAGCAGTAATGCTGCTTTTCAGTTGTGTTGACAGGGATTTTGGCTACTATACGGTCACTGACGGGGAGAAATACCGTGCAGCCGCAGTTCACATCAACCTGTCCTACTACAATACTCGTAACTGTGCATTAAAGTGAGTCACTGAAAACACACGCTTAAAGTCTTGCCTACGTGACAGGCTGCTACCTGCTCACCAAAGATCAGCTGTCTGTCTATTTGTCTCACTTCAGTGCTGGAGTCGGGGCTGCAGGCCTTGTTTTGGTGTGACACAACAAAGACCCTGTGTAGTTTTGGAGAAGGTGAAATGTGATCCACCCACTTATTGCACGGCATAATCCCTGCGGTTTGGAGGGAGGACTCACCAGGTGGATCGGCCTGCTGAGATTAAATATGTGTGGTTATGATACACATGTAAATACCTCAGTCAATTGGAATTTTTGATTTTATTTTTCCCTTTCTTTAATTTCTCTGGAAACACATGGATAATTTGTGATGGAAGAACTTTTGCGATATGTATTAGCATGGTACAAGGGACACGCGCTCCTCCGCTGATTCACACGATCTTTCTTCAAATTTAATGGAAAAAAAAAAAAGAACTACGTTATACAGAATACTGCTTATGACTTCGAAGAAAAGGTTGATAATAATTTAGCGTGAATCAGGAGGCCTGGGTTGCTGCCTTGCAGGCTAAGGGAAAATAGCTCAGAGAGAAATCTTCAGTTACATGTCACAGCTCCAGGTTCTATGAGTACAGGCACAGCCGGTGACTCACTGCGGCTGCATGAGGAGCTCCAGCTAGACTGATTACAGCTGAGGCCGCACGTATCACCGACTCATTATCGCCACCGATTGGAAAAAGATGTCATTAAATGGATAGACTTTAAATGCCGATTGCCTGCGGCCAGCCAGTTACCTGGGCTTCTACTTCCTTCTGAAACCCGGCAAGCCACCAACAATGCGCCGCTGCTCATTGATGAGGATCTGGCTGGTCGCTGTGAGAACGTACACTTAAAGCAAAACAAGATGATACAAATTTGTCGCCAAGTGTTGCTCGTGAAGGAATGTTGGATCTTTTCAAGTCTAGACCTGGTGCCTGTATATCAAAGCAGCATTGGACGGTTAACGAGGTAACTGCAGACCCGCAATGGAGCAGGCTACGAGGAAAGAGAACTGGTCAGAACCTGTAAAAGCACAGCCTTCCAAAGAACCGTGTCGAACCATTCCTAGAGGGACCCGTTTACCTTGGTGTGTTGATCGTGGGAAAAACATACAGAAAAAAAAGGCATCTTTGTGATCGGTAGTGTTGTTTAGTGGAAGGAATGACTAACATTTGCCTGACAAAGGAACCAAACATAGCCAGAGACAAACCACGGTCCCACAGAACACAGGTGAATGTTTTTTTTGTTCATCCTTCCTTTGTCTTTGCGTTTTCACCGAATGTGTCAGGAGGCAAACGGCTCCACTGGTCATCATTTCCTCAGAGACGATCTGAATGCTGCATGTCGATCTATTGGGGCAGTTGCTCCATGAGTGGGAGAGGAGAGGGTGCTCCGTTGGTCCCCAGGCACTCGTCGTGGTAGCACGAGAGACACGGGTCATGAGGGGGTCGTCAAAGCGTTTCTTAATTTCTCTGCGTGCAGCACAAGGAGAACTTTGACTGTGCACTCGGAACTCGGCCAGAGTGGCTGGAGGGATCTTTGTCTGCTGGACTTGCTGCATAATTTTTATACCCAAATACATCATGTTGAGCGGTGTAAGATTTGAGTCATCGCTGAGATTGATCTGAGTCAGTGAGGTGTGTAGAACGGTATCTTTTCATGAAGGTCACCAAGATATATCTCTGTAGCTTTCATGCATTTTGTTCCTTGGTGAAATAATCACCACTTTTTCACTCTGAAAATACTGATTATGGTCTGTTAACCTCAGCAGGGCCCATTCCGAGAAGTAGTAACACAGCTGGAGAGACTCAACAATAAGTGTGAGAAAAATATCCTCTGCGGCTTTCAGTCGGGCATCAAACCACTGGTCCGTTTAAAAAAATATTTCAGGGTATCCCACTGGTTGGACAAGCGTTTCACAACACGGCTTAACGACGAAGGAGTTTGGGAGGGCCTCAGTACTTTGTGGGATTCAACATGACAAAACTCTTAAAAATTCCCAGGGCTCTGCAACGCGCTTAGCGCCGTTTGTAAAATATCCATACATGTCTCTGGCTAAGTCCTCGCACTGACAAGGAAGCTGTTTGAAGGCCTCATTTGCACAAATATTTAATGAGGTGCAAATGCGCCGCTGCGCCGTGACACCAGGAAAATCATCTTTGAGCTTCCTGGAGACAGAGTGTTCTTTCCTGTCATTGTGTTGCAGCCATCTGACAAAAGCCAAAATCAACGAGGTTGTTCTTCAATCTGAATTCTATCATGATACAGAATTTTGTCAAAATCCATCCAAGATGTCCTGCGTTTTCCTGCGAACAGACAAGCTACTGCCAGCTTTAGCGCCAACGCTAACATCTGCTAACACCTCCTAACCGCATCCCAAGTTTAGCCATTACGAATGAAGTTGATGCTGTAATTTGTGGTCTTTCATGTGGTCAACAAACTATATTTTCACCGCTAAGTATTTTTGGTACAACTCCGGTTGAGAAAGCAGACATCTGACGCTGACATGCTGCTAAATGACTTCAGCTCTGCTCTATCTCCTCAGACCTTGAGGAAGGAAACATGTGACATGAGCTCTCTGTTCAGCTCTACTTCTACTTCCAGCTGTATTCCCGTCTCCAGATATGCACCAGGTTTACTCATGAAGCGTTTGAACAGCTTATACCCATCTGTGCAGCGGTGTGACGATTAAACCCACCCGAGGCACTGCGGGTCACTGACAGGAAGTGTGCGGAGGTCAACAGTTTGTAGTGAGGGGGTGGAAACAGAAACGCATTTGCAACGGTGTGTTTTCTTTTGGAAACAAAGTCACAGAGAAGCAAGGCTGAAATAACAGATCTCAGAGCGCAAAAGTGATGCTAGGTTAGTTAGAAATTCAAAGAAACATGAAGGGAGATTTCCATGTGAACTCAAAGGAAGGGGGCCCAAATGAGAAGCTCTTAGAAAAATTGGAATAAAAGTTTCCTGCGCAGGCCTCATCCCTCAACACATCAACAAGAGTGACATCTGATGACAGCCAGAAAAGACATCTTGCAGCCGCACGCCACAGGAAAGCTGCACAACATAGTTATTTCATGCTGGGCCACAGGAATGATAAAAATTTACAATGTGGTAACAGTGTTTACGCAAACCAACACCAATGTGCCTTCTTTTTCGCACAGTTATGGACGAGGGCCCCACCAATAGATCGGAGTGGTTGTTACATGAACGCTATTCTGAGCCAGAAGTCATTTCAGACCTCAGACCTCAAGTATCTGAAGGTTTTGCTTCCTTTGTGATGCCTTGAAAGTTAATCTTCGGACCTCTGGATGTAAGTACTACAGGGTTCCCTGCTAAAACCCTTATATTAAAGACTGTCCAAACATAAGCGTTAGCTAAGCGGTGTAATAAACCTGCCTTTACAAATGGGGTGTGGATGAAGTAGAGTTACACTTACGCATACATTAAGCAAATCCTTGACACATCACGGAGTAGAAAGCACTCAAAAGTTTACCAAGGTGAACTTTTGGCCTGTGATGCTTTGGTGATTGTGTCTGAATTAAAGCTGCAAGCAGTGATGGGTGGACCCTCGCCCTCCTACACATTGCAGTTTGTGGCTGTTCCATAGAGCGAAAGGGAGACATTACTCCTGACCTGTCGGCAGGTATCTGAGGGTTGTGTAACGAAGTCATTTCATTAACTACAAATCAGTTTTAAACTCGCAAATTGTTTTGAATTCTAAGGATTAATGAAATGAACAAAGGCATTCTTGCTCACATAGTTTCTTTTAACTCGTTTAACCAGCGTCGTGATTTTATGTCTTAAGCTTAACACTGCCATCTATCTCTGGGTTGTAAAATCTGTGTACCTACATATGAATTTAAAAGTAGATTTCGTAAATTTGAGGTGACTGGACGTTTCATTTTAAGTTACAACTCCAAAAATGAGGAGCGCAGAATATCTTGATTACAATCATTAAAAACTGTCTTTCTGTCCATGAAACTTCCAGAGAGAATAATCAAGCAACATCACCCGGTTACAACGTGACTGTTGTTGTTAAAGTCACAATGTGAAAATACGTTATTGTTTTTTTGTTGCCCCAGGCAACAATAGCCCCTACCTGAGCAAGTCCTTTGCCACCCTGCCATTTCCTTTAAAAACTCTTCACATGGACCCACTACCAAATTCTTAAGGGGTTTCTGACCACTTTTGATGGACCCTACTAGGAGGAGGAAATCACAGGGAACAAAAACGTTGAATTTCTGCACCCACTAGGTGGTGTTATTACTTATCTAACCCAACCCAGGCTTTGACCCTCCATGAAGTTTTCTGTAAATCAGGCCTCACAGTGTTAGTGTAATCCTGCTGAACCTCTGATTAAAAAGAAGCCCTAAAGCACAGAGTTGATAACTGTTGTTTTACTGACACTGCAAAACCCCAGATGATGGTCTCATTTATTTCTCAGTGTTTACACGTGAAAATTATGATTATACGCTTTCACTGACGTATTCTCTGGCCTACTGTAATACTGTAACAGTTGCATAATGGTCTGTCATTGTTTCAGTTTGGTCTTAGTTGAGTTTTGTTTTTGTATCTATTCCTCATGGTGTCCCCATTGTAGTCACATCTGGTTTGCTTTATTTCCTGGTTTTGTTTTGTTTTTTTTGTATTGTGTTTAACCAATTTGTCGTCGTGTCACGAGCTGAGTTCAAGTCCTCTTGTTCATCTTCTCTGGGCCCTCGTCTCACATTTACGTCCGCCTGCTGCCGCGCAACGACAAACTGTGACAAATGCGCGAGAAACAAATGCATCTGAACTTCAAAGCCCCTGCATTCATGTGATTTATATCGTGTATTAGCCAAACGCTTGCAGGACTCATCTACTTCCTGCCATCTGTGTTGGATAAATGATAATATGGTCAGACACAGCTCGAAAACACACCTCCTAAGTTGTGACTCACACACTTCAGATGAGTCGGGTTGGTTGGCTGGCGGACGTGCCAGTGCTCTGCGTGCTGTATTGGATCACCAACTTGGCACTGAATGAACACCCCCCCCCCCCACACACACACACACACACACACACACACTACACCCAGCAAATCAGATCAATATGTAGGTGCTGCTGGAGGGTGTGTCTGTGCTCAGAGTTGCATCAAGGACAGTAGATAGATTGTTCCTCTGAGCGGACGGTTAAAGGTTGACGAAAGTGAATGCCACAGAGGTTTATTGGAACATACCCAGTGACTCATCCTTCTTTTAGCCCCCCCCCCCCCCCCGCCACAACCCAACTTTTCAGTGAGAGACACACTTGAGTATGTGTGTGTGTGTGTGTGTGTAGCATCAATCCTGTCTTCACGCTCCGTGCCCTCTCTAACCCCATTTCATTGAGCTTGTGTAACTTTTTTTCCCTCAGTTTCCTCAAAGTCTCCTCAAGTAATATCCCTGTTTCTGCTCCGCTCTCTTACTACACCGTTTGTATCAACACGAGGAATGTCTCAGTCACACAAACTTGACGGTGCATTTATTAAGAGTCTTTGGATACTGGTTAAAAAAAAAAAATGCTGATTTTAAGCAACTGGCTCCTTTCCTTTTGCCAGTACACACGTTTGCCTCCCTGTTCTCTCCAGTTGTGTCAGGTTTGACAAGAGGAACACAAACTTCAAGCTGCCAGCCAGCTTGCAGACGGGTAAAATTGCATTTCTGGTTGTTGCATCTATCAGTTTTAGACCTGTGTCTGAGATGTTTCAATCTGTCGGTGGGATTACATGTTGGTCCATAGTTACATCTGGATTGGGACTACTGCTATTGTCCCAGTAACTGGGGGATTACCAATTCATTTTGTGTAGTATGTCTGTGTGACGGCCTTCTGTATAGCAGGGCCTGCTGTGTGTGGGTGTTTTTTCTTGCAGGTATCCTGCTGGTAGGCGGAGTCCTCTAACTGGGAGCACCTGGCCAGTCTCCCAGTGGGTTATTAAGAACCGTCCCCTCAGCCCTTCTGCTGTTCATTCCTCTTGATCCACCATGTTTCTGTTTGTTTGGCGTCGGCCTCATTATTGGTTTAGGTTGCTCCATCCAACACTTTACACTCACTATTTTCCACTCATCCATCCACAGACACACTGATGGTACTGATTTACACACCTCATACCTTTAAGATAGTTATGTTGCAATTTCTTTATTAAATAAATGTATATCCTATTTTTGATCCACTACTGTGCATCTCCACCTTCTGTCATGGCTCATGAGCCGGGTCGTGACAATCTGCCCTTTGCCACACGAGATGACCAATATGCCCCCTTAAAGCTGGTTGCTGTCGCACACCAAACAAGTCAACTAACTGTTAACATTCATGCATAGACTATGATAGAAAAATTCACAATTCTTGAAACTGAGACCTTATAAAGTTTGTCTGCTATATCCTTGAAGGCGCAGACTAAGTGGGGACTAGGTTCCGGGTTCGAGTCCCGGCTCCAGCATGGATCTTTCTGTGTGGAGTCTGCATGTTCTCCCTGTTCCTGTGTGGGTTCTCTCTGGTACTCCAGCTTCCTCCCACAGTCCAAAGACATCAAGAGGGGACGAGGCTGATTGATACTCTAAATTGACCGTAGGTGTGACTGTGAGTGTGAATGGTTGTCTGTCTCTATGTGTTGGTCCTGTGATGGACTGGTGACCTGTCCAGGGTGAACCCCGCCTCTCGCCTGAAGGCTGCTGGGATAGGCTCCACCCCCTCCCCTGTGACCCTTAACAGGGTAAGTGGAAGAAAATGGACGGATGGACAGACGGATACACGGATGTTTGTCGCAATGACAGATTTTAGTTGAGAAAAATGTACAAAAAAACTCTTTTCTGTGAAAACACCAGTGTCACTTCATACATATCCACTTGGAAGAGGAATCAGGACCTCAGGACCCACCTGGCGCTTCAGGAGATATTCAAAACCGCAGCGTGAACCTCAAGTCTCTCACCTTAGTGGTTGCTCTTCAGCGCCATCAGGGAGAGTGGCATAAAATGACACAATCCTAACCCAGGCCTTAAAGTGAATATTTAATTTGACACTTCTCATTAAAAATGTGACATTTCTACATCAGCCCACACTCTCCAATAACCCTCCTGTGCGCTTGGGGGACCTGCTAGTGAAAAGGATGTCACGCTAACTAAAAGCGGGCCCTGCAAAAACAAGTCTTGTTGATACAGTCATCCGAGCCAACTGGATAACACATTAAGCACCAGCCTGGTTAGCCACTGCTGCACTGGGACCAGCTGTGCACGTGGCAAACAGAAACCGCAGTGGAACAACAACAGAAGCTAACACTAATAGATATTACACTCCCCCCGTGGAAGTGATTTACCTGGCTGAGGCTCTAACTTATTAATTATCCCGTCATTTTTGTTTAGAATGATTAGCGCTGAGCTGCTGGGTCGGTGGTTCACGCTGGGGTTGAGTTGCAGCTGCTAGTTAGTGACATAATGTCGCCATGAACAGACACAAACGCTAGCTCACCTGTGTTTTTCTTCAACACAAGAGGACTATTCTCTGTGAGTGTCTGGCCAGATGTGTTGGGGTCAAAGGTTAGATTCAGGTTGGTTCGTGAATCCGGCCCCTGTTGACTTCACCCTCACAAGGCAATGTTACTATCAATGTTGTACTCTCTTCTTCGACCCTTCCTTCTCTGGTGTAGATTCACAAGTACAGAAGTACTTCACCTAAACAGTGTAATTTACCTCTCAAGTACTCATAAATACAAGTCCTGAATTCACATTCTTTGTTTTTTTCCCCTTCTGCACTGCTTTAAGTCCCTTTCCACTGAGAAAGAATCCTTTATTTTGGATTGTTGTTTTGAATTGAATTCTTCTGTGCATTCTCACCTACATTTTTTTTCTCCAAACCCCAACTCCCAAACTGTGATTATGACCCACCTGCCCCTCCCCCCTCCCTCCTCTGTCTTACATCGTGGGCCAGATCGGTCTCAGTCCTGTGTCAGTCCAGTAAGTATCGTAGACCACCATGCTCTAGAGACAGCTAGACCCGGAAACAATTTGTTCTATTTAGGAATAAAACTTTATTGACTTTACAGCTTCAGTCTTTCTGGTAGAACAGCTGTTTCTATTGTTAGTGGGTGGCAAAAATATGCAGCGACACCCTTCAAAATAATCCGTCTTTGCTTGACTCCATATTATTCACCTACACTGTAAGTTCCAGTAACAATTGTGAGACAGAAACAAGTCCCTGAGTTGTCTGGGTAGATGTGCGTCTCATATTGTGAAAGTGTTTCTCTGCATGGGTGGAGGTGCCATAGACAAGCTACAAATCTTAGACTTCAGCTTCTGCCACATACTTTTATTAAACCAATGATGACTCGAGTGCAAATATGTGTACATGTGTGCGGCATCAAAATTCTCTGGCTGTGTGCACATCCAACCCATATTTTGGCCAGGTGCAGAATGAAAATACTTGCAATACTTGTCAGAAAGGCAAGAAAAAAAAATGTAGCGTCCAAGATTTTGACTGGATACAGGGAAAAGCTTTAACCTGATTGGGTCTTCATCTAAGATCAAAACCCTACCTCAGACATGTTTTGAAAATTAAGTTACATTGATGTTAAAGCTTTTAAATGCAAGCGGCTCAAAATTTTTCCTCCATCCATTTTCTACCTCTTATCCTGTTAAAGGTTGCGGGGGGGGGGGGGGGGGTGTGGAGCCTATCCCAGCAGCCTTCAGGCGAGAGGCGGGGTTCACCCCGGACGGGTCACCAGTCCAGAGAACCCACGCAGGCACAGGGAGAACATGCAGACTCCACCCAGAAAGATCCCTTGCTCAAGCAGGGGCTCGAACCCGGAACCTTCTTGCTGTGAGGCGACAGTGCTGAACACTGCACCGCCGTGCCGCCCTATTTTTCTTCCATTATACCTTGAAATAACAGAAACGATAATGACTAAAATAAAGTAGTCAAATAGGGAGATAAGGGAAATGATACAAGCTGTTGGGATAAGAGATGTTTCTGATTTTGTAACATTCAATTTGTGGATGAACTTCAGTTATGCCTTTTTAAATTGGCCTACCTCACGATCTCCTTTTCCCGATGTTTGACCCCAGCGTTCCGTGGAGGTTCTTTGGCCCCGGCGGGGTTTTGTATTGACAAGTCCTGGACGAAACAGAGGTGTCCACTTATCATGCATACCTTTGCGTCAACACTTGAAACCTGAGGGGGAAGCCGGTTGCCTGGAAGATATTGCTCTGCTCTACACTTGTTATTATCTCCCCCTCATCTGCAGCTCCTCGGAACATCAGACTATCATCATGTGTATCGCAGACGAAGGCGCTGAACAAAAACAGTTGGCTTTGGTAAAAGAGTAAAGCCCTCTATACATTTGTTACTATCATAACACCTGACTGAAAAAAAAAACAGCTTCTCCCCAGTAAAATAAGTACTACTGCCCCCAGATTTAAAGATACTCTTCAGTAAACCACCTCATTACACATAAATGCACATAAAGATTCACATAATTCTCCAGCAGGTGAAATACACATCTACAACATGCAAAATACCATCAGACATGAATCGTGCCAGTCCCTTGTGTTCAGTGTAAAAGTAAATGAATGTTGAACAGCGTTGTGACCTGACATAAAATGACTTATTACTGAAAAATTAACATCTCCAGCCGCGACAGTAACATGAAGCTCCCGCATCTGTTGATTTGCTAAGTCTAGGATTCATCGCATTGAAAATTGCAGAAATATGTGTTACACATTTGGACTCCCTTGCAGTTTTAAGCCTTGAAACTGAAAACGGAAAACCGCGAGACCCTCTACTTGTATCTGCTCATCTTCGAGCTTTTTTGTTCGCATCGGTTTTGCTGTGACAGGTGAGAATGCTCCTTCTCGTTCACTCGTTCCCCTCAGCTGGGTGTTTCAAGCCAGTAATCTGGCGATGCTATCGTCCTTGATCTGCGCCCAAGAGGAACAAGCGGGGCCTATTCTTGATGCCCAGGCATGTCTGAGCTGCAGACAAAGCAGGGGGCCGGTATTTACGATCACAGACCTGTGATGAAAATGATAAAGTATCATTTTAAGCTTATGTTACAACCATCCACATCAAACCTTTGAATAACAGACTCTCCTGGGTTCGGGTAATAAAAATGACATGACATCAGAGACAGTAGATGTTCTGTCAAAAGCGTATTTTGTGTAAAAGTGTGCAGGGTGCGAAGCTGAAATCGCTTGCAAACACAAAAAGTCAGCAAATTAGCTTGTTTATGCCCAGTCAGGCCTATAAAACCTGAACCTGGCTGTTAAACGTGGTGTTGTTGTTGTTGTTTTTCCTAACCAGTCGTCCCTCAGGAACGCCTGCAGCTCGTTATAGATTTTAACACCCACATGTTGGATTTGCCAACCAACATTTTACTGGGACTAGATTTGCCAGGAGGTCAGAAGATTGCATGACCTTGACACAGGGAGATCAGCTGACTTGCTGGGAGGAGGACTTGTTTCCAGATGTGTTTGATGGGGAACATGGACGTGAACATGGAACATTCATGTCGCGTCAAAAGTTAGAGAAAATAGTCCTGGACAGAAGGAAACATGGTTCATATGGGCAAGTGGAAATCTACCTGCGCATAATCTAGCTAACATTCGACTACAGTTAAAGATGGCATGAGACCATCCCTGCTGTACCCCCTGAGACGGACCTGAGTGAAGTCTAGGTTTGCGTCTTCAAAAGTGACACAGATTGACTTGTAGAACTGGGTTTTACAGTTTCAGCTCTGCAGTTACCCGATTAAGGTTCTCGGTAGTCGTGCCCGTCAGCTGATACTACCAGTTTGACCAGCACCTCGAGTTCATTGAGGTTTTTGGACTTCTCTGGAAAGACACCTTCAGCCAAGGCTGATCTGACATGGGGGGGGTACATCAAAAGGCATTTGTTTGGGCGTTTCAGATTCAGAAAACTTTATTTATTCCTGTTGGAGGCAATTAAGGAAGCAGAGAACGGTACAGCTGGTTACACAACAACATAAATTAGGTGAGGAAGTGCAGTGGAACAGTCTATACATCCCAGAGTTAGCCGCGGTTCCCTTGTAAAATGCATAATAGAAGAAGTAGCGCACAATAGATAAGTAGGATATATACATTATTGCACTGAGAAGTGCTTTTGCAAATATTGCGGTATGTAGAGAATTAATCGTAACATAATTACACGCCGTAGCCTGCGACCGGATGGCAGCCTCTCAAATGCCGGGAAGACAGCATGACGACCTGTTTGACGACCTTCTTTCGAATAAGTCCGTAGACACTGACCTCCCTCTTCTCCCGCCAGGCATTTTGTACAGGGTTTACTGGAAATGTTTTTTTCTATGTCTTAAAAAGCCATCCAGAAGTTTGTGTTACGGCCTAAATTGAAATACTCATTTGAGTTTCAGCTCCCAAACTTTGCCTCGTGACGCCTGAACCGTACTGCATACACGCAACACAGATGACTCCCTGAATGGGACTGGTTATGCCTTGAACGGGGAGACAGGGAAGACAGACAGCAAATGTGGGGAAAGATCGTGGGGGGAATCGCACGCAGGAAATGGAACATAATGTCTGAAGGGATATCCACTGTTTTTGTCGCCATGACGGCTGGCCAGGTTCAGCTTGACCCGCTTATCCTTGGTGATACAACGGTGGAACTCAATGTACAACCTCCCAAAGTTAACACCAGTAACAGTTAAACAAGAATCCCTCACGAACTAAGGACACACGCCAGTAGCAAAGCGCAAAATTAAAAAAACAAGCAAACGCATAAAAATGCCGGTGTGTTTATTTTGTCCTTTTAGGGCTCCTGTAGATGTTAGAGGACCTGAATAGAAGAAAGTGTCATTCTAAGCTCATGAAAACAGTTATTCTTAGTGTAAGGAATATTCCACCTCTGTCTGTTAATCCTAATCCTAAATAATACGGACTGGAGCTTTAAAAGATTTGACATCTGATGTCAAGTGAGGCAGAGGGTCTTGAGTGGCCACGGCGTGCAAGGCAGCCTCAAAGGCTTTTACTGGGATTCTTTTTTTTTTTGTGTGTAAAGTTATCAGTCCAGCATCACGCGCAGTCTTGTTGTGATATTTACGATTGCTTTAGCTCTTTTTGTACCTTTTCTATCAATCCACAGACACGGACAGCAATAACCTGCAGTAGAAGACTGAAATAAATACATTTTAAAATGAAATCCCGACGCACACACAGGGATGAGGCAGATTTGAAAGCCAGCCTTCATCCAGAGAGAGAGAGAGAGACAGAGAGAGAGACTATGATTGCTTCAGGGCTAACCAGGTAAAGGGTTGGCCAGTTTCAGGCACCATTTGGTGGATGTTCAACCTGTTCACGAAGGTTAAACATCCACCAAATGGTGCCTGAAACCGACATGCAGCACTTCCAATGCAAAAGCTCTAATATTTAAGGTAGCACACTGGTACCGCTATTCTGACCCAAAATGATCATGTTGTTTCAATCAAAGATCACATTTAAAAATATAAATAAATAGAGAACTGGCCGGTACAGGATTGTCTGATGAGGTGACATCACTAGGTACCGTTTTTATTTCCCCCCCTAGCTTTAGGGTGTTAAATCGCCGTAGTAAAAAACAGCTGTCGGACCACACTGAGACCCTGGACTGGGTGTTTGTGGTGGGAACATGATCTGACATCAATCTTACAAAAGTACTCGCTGTACTGGGATGGGAACGAGTGAAGTCATGCCCATGTGAGAACCCGATTCAGCGGCGCTGCTGTTACTGATATATTTCATCGCGCGGGAAAATCAGGAGCGACAAACGCACCTCAGCCATCACATCTCAACATGGCCAACATTCCCTCTGCGTTATCTGCCGTGAGAATGAGCTGCACCGCTGCGATGTCGACTCCACCTGCTCGCTGACATCTCAGACCTCTCTCTGGAATGCCTCACACAATAACAGGGCCGGCCGAGCGCTACACATCATGTGGCTAATCTGTAATCTCCATGTCAACACTCCAGCCCTGACAGTGCTCTTTTTTTTTTTTTTTCTTTTTACACTCCGGCTCATTCCATTGTGTTGGTTTGACTTCAGGAGCGCATGGAAACGTTGACATAGTCAGACGAACGCAGCCAAAGGGTTACAGTTGTACGCTGGCAGGAAGCGTCTTTGTACGAGTGGAAATGTTGCTGCTGCTCATTTGGCTCCCAAACAGAAGGAAGATTGTTGCTGCTGACGAAACTCCGATAACGTTCGAGCCGACCTGAAAACTGCAACTGCCTCACTTTTTAAGTAAACACCAACTGGCAAAGGCAGATTTGGTGCAGATTTTCCTCCTTTTTACAGTTGATAAGACGGCTTTGCAGCTTCTCTCTGGAAAGTGAAAGTAATCTTCTAGAGCTTCTTGAGTGGCGTTTTGTTTGAACATTAAAATTGGTGTGGGATGGCACTAAATATCGTGGCTGGGATAAGGGTTCGTACTGACTTTCTGCTCGGGACTGGGAGGAATGAATGAATGAGCTGCATTTGGGGCTTACAGACCACGGCTGCGTTTCATTAGTCCTCCGCCTTGTCCTGGGGGGGATCCCCGCTGCTACGACAAGTTTTTTGTGTGTGTGTGTGTGTGTGTTTGTGGTTACTTTTGTTTTTCTTTGGTTCTCTGAAACCCGAGTGAACTTCATGAGACTTATCTTTGAATCGTTCAGGTGGCGGGTCAAAAACAAAAGTCATTTCAGGGCAAATGTCGCCCATAATCGTCATTTCCCATCCCTGACTTATTCGATGCGAGTTTTCAAAGTTTGTAAATGAACCAAGCAGATGGGATCAGGTTGAAAAAGTGAAGTCTGAGCAAACAATACGCAAAGTGTAAGCAACAATAACAAACATGGTCCTGCTCACCAACCTTTTGGCCTCCAAACGGATGCAGCAGAAACATCATGCAAAGGGCCGCGGGCGAGTAGAAGTACTTATGAAACACCGGGATTGCTTTTAAAACTTGTTTTAAGATTCACACTTTCCAGTTCAAGCGTCTCGCATGAAAGTTTTGACGCTGAAACCGCGACAAGACCAAGACAACGAGACGCAACCACATCCAAACAAAACGGACACGTAGACACGGTGCGCTGCGGTGACCTGCACCACCGAGGGACTCTGCCGCTGTAAGTACATCCAAAAAAAGGCCAAAACTTGCTTATGTCTTTGATTTTATTTATTTATGTTTTCAGCGAAAGCTCGTGTGTCGCGACGTTCTCATTCCTCGTAAATATAAGCGTCAAGGAGCTGTCGGGGTATGTAGAAAGTGAGGCTGTATTTCTACTGAAGGAAACTTAAAAATTCTGGAATATAATTTACTTTCACATGCTGCTTGGATGTTCCTGCCACCCACCCAAAGCTTTTACAAGAAGAGGACAGCGCTCCGGTATGTACTAAGAGGCAGCAGAATTTCCTCTCACATGGTGTCTTGCCAATGTGTGCAACTGTGTGTGAGGAGAGTTAGGGTGGGGGTTTGGCAGCGGGCCGTGTGGGCACTTTCCTGCTGTTTCGTGCAACTATCCAAAAAAACAAAGGATTTCTTGGAAACGGGGCCTGGCGCTCATCGGGTCTGAACTCTTCTGGGCACACATTGACGCTAAATCCTGGGATGAGGGGATGAGATCAGCCGGTCCCTTCAGGATGTCAGCGAACATTAGGTCACGTCTTAGATATGTGACTCCCTGCATGAGCATGGAGGGGGGGGGGGGGACAAAAAAACTATGATGCTGAGGACTTGTTTTATGCACATGACGCTGTTATTGTACCGGAGAGGAGGCATTAAACATGCTTCTTGCCAGCATGCACTGGTTCACAAATGTGTGCCGGTTGTGGTTACACGTGTAGACACGCTGGAGACACTCG
Source organism: Aulostomus chinensis (assembly GCF_037954235.1). Lineage (NCBI taxonomy): Eukaryota > Metazoa > Chordata > Actinopteri > Syngnathiformes > Aulostomidae > Aulostomus > Aulostomus chinensis. The sequence continues at coordinate 11,216,391 of NC_141343.1, forward strand.
GCTGCTTGCTGTTTGCTATGCTAAATAGCATCTGTCAACTGTTTTCCAAGCAGAAAATTAATTCAGCGCTTTATAGCACCGCTTAGCTGACGCTGTTTGTGCATGTGTTGTGCCTGCATGTGTTTCCAAGACCTTTGAGGATTACCGCATGTAAAGGTCTTTCACTGCAGCACTGTAAAGCCCCCCCCCCCCCCCCCCCACATTCCCCCACCCCCAGACACCTCAATCCCAATTCAGAGGCTCACAGCAGGTCTCTTCATAAAGCATCATGCTAACACTTAAAGATCAGCGCCGGGTAACGCTCCTGCTGCGTCACCTACGAGTCAACAAACACCCTGAGTTTAGAGAGGGAGCCCAGTTGAGGGAATTTGTGCCAACTCATCACTATTTCTTCGTAACAGAGCGGTGAAGAAACAGGTATTTTCTTGTCTAATTCTTCTGGGTGGATTTCACCAAATCACGAACTGCATTGATTGGATGGCGCAGTAGAAGCTCCAATACGCTGCGACACGACTTCAGCTTTCCTTCAAATTTGCCCTGCATCCCTTGGGCAACTGCATTCAAGAGTATTTCCATAAATACTGAATGTACATTTACGCACATCACATTTTGATGGCAGACACCATTTCACACAATTGCAGGCTTGTCTGGACGTTCTTTTACTTGTACATGAACTGGCTTGCTTATCAAGATTATCAGTGCTGATTCGTCAGTGAACTGAGCCATCAAATCTTGAAAGTTTCAATTTGTATGATTAAAATGAATTGCAATTCCATTGCATATATTTCTGGTAACGGTTAACGTCCACGAAAAATCAATCTATTTTCTACCGCTCATCCTGTTAAGGGTCGCGGGGGAGGGGGGGGTGGAGCCTATCCCAGCAGCCTTCAGGCGAGAGGCGGGGTTCACCCTGGACAGGTCACCAGTCCATCACAGGACCAACACATAGAGACAGACAACCATTCACACTCACAGCCACACCTACGGTCAATTTAGAGTATCAATCAGCCTCGTCCTCTCTTGATGTCTTTGGACTGTGGGAGGAAGCTGGAGTACCAGAGAGAACCCACGCAGGAACAGGGAGAACATGGAGACTCACACAGAAAGATCCTGTGATGGAGCCGGGACTGGAACCTGGAACCTTCTTGCTGTGAGGCCACAGTGCTGACCACTGCACCACCGTGCCTCCCTCCAAGAGAATTTTCTATTTTACTATTTTATGTATATTTACGTGCGATTTACGTCTCTCTCTCTCTCCAGCCTTGCCCTTGTCACAGTCCATCTGGAATCCAAGCATTTCTGACTTTTTTGTGACTTATACTTGATACCGAGCAAGTTCAAATCCTCGGCTTGTACTGAACACAGCGCAGAGATAAATCTCATCAAATCTCTCGCTACAGAGCTGTAGACCGGCCATTTCAACCTGCGTACCGGCAGTGTTTGTTTTTTAAAAGCTCCGGTTTTATAAAAAAAAAACACAAAAAAAAACAATATATAAAACAGGAAAGCAGAAAAAAAAAAGCTGAAATATCTTTTCATATCATGAAATATCATAAGCTAGAGTTGCGGTTGGTTATCCTTTTAATTTGTTTTCTCCTTCGTCACTCTTCCCCTATGACATCCCCAGCATGTTTTCTGTGCTTTACCAGCTGTCATGAGAGTAAATCCAGATAAGAAACACACAGGTTCCTATATTTAGGCACGATAAACATGATGACATCACATAAAAGCTGAACTTTTCTGTGCTATGCAGTATCCCTCGTCTGTGCCATGGCTGCTATGAGCTGTGTGACTTATATTGGTAGTATTAAGGACTGCATGAACACCACAAATGGAGCGCTTTTTTTGTGGTCGTCCCCTTCTTAAAATAATCGCCTGTCATTTTTTTGAAAACACACACACAAAAAAAAAACAAAACTGGCAGAATACGTGCCATACAACTCCAGCCTCGAACATTTCTGCGTTTTATCTTTGTCTGAACGGATGAAATCATCAGTTGCCGGGTAGCGTCCGGTGGAAGTGTGCTACAGAACAGGCATGCATTGCTGGCGGGACCATTAGGACCCTGTACTTCCTGACGCTGCCCTCAAATTAAAGCATAAAATTAAATGTCTGGATTGCAGTGATAGACTAAAAATGAATACGATAGCCTTACAAGTAGTCCACAATAAAAGACCTTTAAAAAAAAAAAAGCGTTCTTTCCGCAGAGAGGACTTCTAATTCGAAACAGACATGGGAAGTCTTGAGTGTTTGTAATATTTGTGATATATTAGCATAAAGTGTAATCTTGTGGTATGATGTCAAAGGTAGTCATTTCCATAAAAAGGGGGCGGTTCCTTGTCTTCAGATGACGCCCCCCCCCCCCCCCCCCCAATCTTAGAAGGAGGTGTGTTAGAGCTGCCTATGAACGCATCTTGGTAGCGTAGTCGTGAACAGCTGTCTTCTCCTCAAGTCCAGCCCGTCTCCAGCCCTGTGTGGAACGGACAGTGGTGTGACAGGATGGAGGACACGAGCAGTGGACCGCAGCCTGCTGCTTCCCTGTCTTTGAGAAGTCTGGAACAAGTCCTGCTCGTCTTTTGACAACAGCTGATTTGAAACTTAGTGAGTTTGTGTGTGCGTGTGTGTGTGTTACACCTCATAGGGATGCAGTGTTCTACACGTGGAACCAGCGACAGGTTTGCCCTCTCAAACCGCCGAGGTGTCAGGGGTCTGTAAGCTTTAAGGACTCACTACCATGCGAACCCGATCTCCAAGTGCTGCTGTTCCCCCTGAACATGTGCACTAACCGCTGCTGGAGCTCCGAGACCGGTTCAACATGCTCGTCTTGTGGGTCCCGGTGGGCTTCTTCCTCGGTTTCATCATCTCGCAGACGTGGAGCGTTCAGATGTCGTGGGAAAACTGGGCGGCCGAGCTGCGCAGACGAGGGAACGAGTTGGACAAACCAAACACTCAGCCACACATCGTCTTCATCCTCGTGGACGACCAAGGCTTCAGGGACGTCGGCTACCACGGCTCCGAGATTAAAACCCCGACTCTGGACCGGCTGGCGGCGCAGGGAGTCAAATTGGAGAACTACTACGTGCAGCCGCTCTGCAGCCCGTCGAGGAGCCAGCTCATGACCGGCAGGTACGGCTCTCCACGCACCGTTTCCTGGGGGAACAGAGTGGGCTGGCTGCACCTGCCAGAGCTCTTTCATAGTTGAAATGAAGCCTCGTTCCTGTCGAGTGTGTCCGCGTAGACGCCCTCGCTGACAAAAACGAGCGTTGAGGGACGTAGGCGACTGTTACCGGTGGAAAGACCTTCACTCGCTGCCTCTGATTCGGGAACTTTGCACCGAAATTGTCATGACAGTAGAAGAGATAATTAAACAGTTTCAAACTCAAGAACTCATTGTCATCCATTAATTTCCCTATTTTTTTTTCCCCCAATTTTTTTTTTTTTCGAAAAATGTTTCTCAGCGTATCAATGGTAGAAGTGAAAAGGTTTGTTTTGAATTTGCTTCTATTTTTCCCCAAGTGTCGTTCTACCGATTTGCCATAAGATTCCCAACATCAGAATGAATCGACATTCCTGTGTCAACGTTCATATTTGAACGCAGAAACATATCGAAGTGATCACGGTGTGATGTCGCAAGGCTGTCAGTCAAACAAAGATGCTATTTTTTATTTTTTTTTAAGTCGGTAGAATCCCATTAGCATGCTGGGACATCTCTGCGGCACATTAATACGCCGTTTATCATCTCCTGCCATGATTTTGATACAATTCAGAACTATTTTTCAGCCCTTGGGTACATCCCCAATGTTCATTGTGAAGTAGAGATGTCGAAATATTTCAAGATATTGAGAAACGACGCTCTTCATCTAGAAAGACCTTACTTTAACGACTGAACTTCTTAAGTACCGCGACATACTGACGGCGCTGAATTCATGGTTACCTTCATACGACAACTGAATGGACAATCTGAACAAAAACAAAGGTGCAAAAAAGAAAATAGAACGTGAGATGGGGAATACAGGAACCGATTTTGTACTTTCTGCAGATGGAGCTCTTACTCTGTTCTCCACCAGCGACTGATTGGGAGGCTAAAAAGTTGTCCTTTTTAAAACTACGGAATTTTACTACCCTGCTCAGAAAAACCCCTCAAAATATCCACATCTGGACAAACCTCTCGATAAAGCCTGTAAAATGTGATGGAGCGTGTTGGAAGAGATCCGCTAGGAACGCTGGCGAGGTGCTTTTCTCTGTGAGTGTTAGCATACAGGAGAAGCGCGCTGATTTGGAGTCCAATTTTCTCCTTCTGACAAATCTTGCGAGCGTTCCAGGTTCAAGGATGATCGGGGCACGTCATCTGGTAGGGTGACGCTTTACAGACATCTTAATGTTCCCAACTGGCTGTGACTCTCTCTGATCAAAAACGGAATCCTTGTTGTGCGAACAGCAATGGAATATTGAGCAAAAGGTCTGGCATACTACCCAAGCATATTCGGTTAATGTAGACAAGTTTAGAGCGGAGAAGTGAGACGGACTGGACTTGTTCTCGGCCCGCTCGCGATTTGTGCTAGTAGAGCATCCGAACAAGCTCTTCTGCTTGATTTTGCTCCTTTTCTGTCTCAATAGATCTGCGTACGCAAAAGCAGGAAGGAACAGCAGGAAGCCGTCGAGAGCGACTGAGTGGCAGGAGTGGGAAACGCGTACAGTATCGTGTGTTTTTGCGAGGGCGGACGTAGTCTGGATTTGTAGTTTGTTTACCGGGCAGCTTCTCTTTGGTTGTGATGCTCTGTAACCCCCCCCCCCCCCCCCCATCTGTCCTGCTCCTTAGCAGAGAAAAGAAGAAAAAACAACGTCCTGTAGGAGGGCGGCTGGGCATTGTTTCATTCCTGCAGACATCCGAGATGATGAGAAGCACAACTACCGCTGCTCTTTTTTTTTTTCTCCAGTCTGAGCAGGGAAAAATGCTGCAGTGATCGTCCACGTGGAACTGTAGGTGTGGACGCACCGATGTCTCTCGCTTTGTAGCCTTGAATGGATGGTTACAAAGGTGTGTGTGTGTGTGTGTGTGTGTGTGTGTGTGTGTGTGTGTGTGTGAGAGAACTGAAGGACCACGATCCATCTGTGCTAACATCAGAACATCAGCTTGCTCCGTCAGCTCTCTGGCACACTTGCAGAGACTTGTCAAGGCAAATATCAGGACTAAGGAATGAATCCAAAACATAAGCAGCGCATAAAAGCCTGATTACTTTTTTTTTTTTTTTTTACAGGCTGTTTCGACCGGTTCCCATGGTAACCACCGGCATCTGAACCCAGCTGCATGCTCGCTGCATGTAATCAGATTTTATTATTACTTTTCTATTTCTCTTTGGCCTCTGCTACAGCCGGCCGGTCTGTGTGTTTCTCTGCTGTCTTGTAAGGTCACCGACCAAATATGGACAACCACATGCAAGATCAGCAGCCGTCGGTAAAATAATAGAATTTTTCGGTAGCAAACTATATTAACCTGCACACCAGAGTGAGAACTGGCAGAACAGCGTGTAGATTTGAGTCAGCACAGCATCAGACTGTAAATCCCCACCTGCAGTGATACGGCATCTCGGTCTCCATTGTCGGCACAGATATCACAAACACTGATACTTTGGTAACTCTGGTATCACGTCGATGCCAAAACTCTGAGAACATGACGGTGCTCGTGAGACTATGATGCATTAATTACTGGTGGAGATACAGGACGTTAGAAACAGATGGGAAGATAGTGACAATCAATCTGGTATCTGGACTGTTGGAATGTCAGTCATATTGGCACCAAATTAAAAATCAAGTCAGTTTTGTTTGTAGGCACCAAATCACAACCAAAGTTCTCTCATGACTCTTTACCAGTAGAGCAGGTCCAGTCCCACACTCCTTCAATGAACCTCCACCCAACAGTTCTCCATCAGCAAGCACATCCTGCAACAGCGGCGACCAAAACCTTCCTTTTAACAGGCGGGAACGTGGAGCAGATCCAGGATCAGTGGGGACGGACATCTGCTTTGACCGGTTGGAGGGAAAGAGAGCAGGAGAGCAGGGCAGAGACAAAGACAGATAATGGAGGAAGACAGATATGCAGAAGGAAAGAGATAAAGAGAGAGAGAAAGGCGAGAGACTGATGGACAGACGGGGACGTGAGCAGGTGGAGCTACGGGTGGCAGCTTGAGCCTCTTCAGGTCTGCAGCCTCCTCCAGCAGCAGCAGTCAGGGATCGAAATTTTTCCGTGCTGATACCCTGATGGCCATAGCTGTCAATTACTTACAAATCTAGAGAAACAATATTTGTCACAGTGGCCCGTTCTTTCAAATTAAAAGCGACTTACATTGCGATGAAGTCTGATGGGTTGCGAGCGGTGTACTGTTGAGTTGAGTGGCAACGTGAAGGAGACCCGGTTTCTTTTTTCCCGTTTGACGAGGCATCTTTGAAACGCGTGTCAAACATCTAAAGTGCTACGTCGATCGCTGTGCTCCTTTTGAGTTTGTTTGTAACGTAACGTTTTTGTTATGACAATGAGAAACAGTTGACGTAGATCAGTTACATCAGATGCCAGATCGGTCGGCGGCGTTTGTTGTCTTCGGGAAACCTTTATGCTAGAAATACGAATGAGGTGGAACTGAATGTGCCAGCTCGATGCGCTGAGCACAACGTGAACAGGCATTAAAATCTTCTACTTTTTAAAAAAAATCTCAAATCAGCTGTTTCTGGATTGCTGAGTACAGGGCTGGATAAAGAAGACATGGATGATACCGCTTGAAAATTTGTAAACGGTGGATTTGGACCGTTCTGCTGTTGTTAGCCATCGCTGACCGTAGCTTCAAGCTAAATTTTCGTGATCGGCTGATGCAGGAGGGAAAAGATGTTTTGTGAGCTCAAAGCAGCAAATTTTTGATGGAAGTATTGCTTTCATATGAGGCAATAAGTAGTATTTACAGTAGTAGTAAATACAGATGCACCTTTTTCAGTTCCAGTATTATTCTGATACACATCTACTGGTACTGATTCCAATACCAGAGTTTATTTTTCTTGAACATTATTATTATTATTGTGGTTGAGATTATGCTTTTTCTTGGAAAAGAGAAAAAAATAAAATAGATAAAAATGCATTTACATTAAATCTACGTAGCTCAGAATAATTGGCTGCAGTAGTTTTGTATGGATTAGGGTTGTGTTTCATGTTATTTTACAGCAGTTTTATGGTCCAGTGCAAGCTATCGTGTGGAATTTGGATCGTTTTTCAATCAGCATGTTAATTTAACGTCTGATCATGCATCAAGTCAGCTGATATGAGAGTAACATCGGTGTCTACATCTGTGCGTGATATTTATGATCCAATATCCCATCTGCAGTATTTCTCCTTCTTCTTTGGGGTCATGAACCTCGCAACTAAGGGCGCGTTTCCACCGGCTCACTTCAGCTCGGGTCTGTTTGGCCCCGTTTCCACCGGCTCACTTCAGCTCGGGTCTGTTTGGCCCCGTTTCCACCGGCTCACTTCAGCTCGGGTCTGTTTGGCCCCGTTTCCACCGGCTCACTTCAGCTCGGGTCTGTTTGGCCCCGTTTCCACCGGCCCCAACACGGTACTAACCGTCACCATTTTGGTCCCTGCTCCGCTGGGGTTCCAAGCGAGCCAAGCGGGGACTAAACTGTGACGTAAACACGTAGCGGGGCGCTGATTGGGTAATTCACCCGCTTACGTCGTCTACTTGGTATCATCTTGGCCTCGGTGGAATACTGGTCGATCGCTTGGTGGAGTCTTTCATTCTTTTCTTGGCTGTTCTGTTTCACCACTTGAAGCCTTGCCCGTCTGTCGTCCCTCACTTTTAGTTGAAGCAAAAACCACAGACAGAGCAACAGGCAGAACGCTGCCTCCGTGTCCTCCATTGTTGTTGTTGTGTCACACACAAATGACGCCGGGGAACTCTCGGCCGGTGACTCCACCCACGCTGACGTGGTACCCAGTGCTGGTGGGAACGCACCCTAAATGTCCGTGTAAGTGTCTTTGGTTTAATTATCCAAAGTAGTAGGTTCAGCTGTTACCGGCTGTTCTGGGCTACCAGCGCGATGACCAGACTACCCCTGTTTCAACCCCACTGCTGTGCCGCTGATGTTTCCTGAGAGAGACAGGTGGATTGCCAAAGGCGAGACCGAAAAATTGGAAAAATTATCCAGGAATGCTTGCAGTATATGACAAATATTTCTGAACCCTTCAACTTGTTTTTCACAGGTTATTGATTTTGACAATGGAGCTGTTTTGTCACGTAAACGCTCTCCTGAAGTGTCAAAGATAAATGACAGGCACGTCTTCTTACCTGTCTTAGCGAGTCGCTGGATGGACTCCCTAAGTTTCTTCACATGAACGCCACATTTTGCTCTCACATTTGCGTTTGAACGTCTAGACACTTGGGCTCTTTTAGATTACCGCTGCTCTTCAACAACCAATAAATTACAGGAGGGTTAACATTTCCATTTACAGTGGAGACAATATTGAAGCACACATATGGTCTTAATTTGATCCTCCGGCTCAACCCCGCCCATCTTTTTTCCATTGACCGCAAGCGTTTAATGTCAGGCCAACCTTGTCAGGAAAAGAAGAAAAAAAACTGGTTTAAAATTCAATTAAATGTCATTATTGAGCTTCTGCAACAAGAGGAACTGACCTGGATTCCAAAAAGTTCTCCTGTCATTCTTGAACAGAAGCCTGCTCTAAATCACACGGAGGGAAGGGTTGCTTGTTTCTGTCGTTGTAGCTCCCATCTGGCCACATTCATCTCCCACTTGTCTCAAGTTTCTTCGTCATCTCGCTCACTCAAACCATGTCCCTTCCCCCTGGCAGGTGAGTCAGAGGAAGGTGAAGTTATACCCGATGAATCGAAAAAGTGGGTATTTTAGTTGAAGGATAAGAAAAGTTTGGCTGAGATTGTATGAAAACGAAGGTCTGTTGAAAAGTGAGAACCTTAAATGGCTGAATTGAAGTAAGATCTCAAAGGGTGCGGCGACACGCTGACTGGCCAAATATCCCAAGGTGAACCTGATGGTAAGTGGAGCAGCAACAACAGAGAAAGTCCTGGCTTGGGTAGCAGTATTTCTGTGAAACCTCTCAAACCTCAGCGGCCAGTGCACTTGTCTTGCAGGACTCAAGCAATTGCCTTCTCTCTGGGATTTGAGTTTAATGACGTGTGTGATTCGTTGGCCTTGTGGCTCAGCAGTTGTACAAATAAACCAGAGATAGCGGGATTAAACCAGCCTCTGAGACTCCCATGTTTTCATCTCGCAATTCATCAGCATTCCAGGTGGGTAGGACATGGCAGCGAGCCACTGTCTGCTAGAAGTATTTCTCAGCCTGCGCCTGGCTGGAGTCCATGCTGGATCAAGGATGGGGAAATGCCTGACCCCAGAGCTTTGGCCCTTCTGTTTGGACTTTCAGTTGGTCCCCTGCTTGGCTTTAAAAGAAGATACAAATCAGTCGGAGTGGCAAGCAAGGAGGGAAGGAATGTCCCCTTAGTGCCGTAGTTATTGCAGTCTTTATTTTTGGGCCTCATAAATAAAGGTCCTTCAACTGTCCTTCAGGTGCTACAAAACATGTTAAGACTAGAGATCCCTTGCAAACCCCATCGCAGGTCAAAGAGAGACAAAGCTGGTTCAGGGGGAACAGCTTCCCCATCAAGGCTTTGAGCCGGTTTGAATGATTTGTGGGGGGATCAGAGGCTGCACTTAGCATGACATTCTCATTACACGGCTGTAACCTTTTGGTATGTCAACGGAAAGAAACCTTCAGGAGCAGGGGCTCCGGAGGGTTCAAATCTTTAAACATATAAACACACGCACACACAGTTGAAAAGCCTCTCCCTCTCCATCCTATTGCTGTCTTGGCTCGAAGGCAACATCAACTGCTTGACAATTAATCCTAAATTAAACAAAGTGCTGAAATGGAAAAGTGAATATCCTAAATGGCAGATAGTAGAGTAGAGCATGACATCTAAAAGTCATTTTAATAGACATTTATGGGAAAATAATAGGGTTAAATTACTACCTACTTCACTTGTGGAAAATGTAGAGATTATGAAACGATTTTACAAGTACTTGATGCATTCAGTTAATTATGTAGATCCTTTTTTTCAATAAGTGGATTGAAGGCTTCTCTTTTTCTTCCAAAGAAGCACATTCCTGTCCCGGGCTCACTTGACATCTTGTTTCTGATGCTTTCGCTGTCCCGCAAACACATGTTGCCCGTACGCCTCCTCGCAGTTCATTGCATCCACGTCTTGTTGTCGCCTAATGACAGACGGACGGTGCCTCCCCCAGCGTTGGTGTTTGTAGCTGGGTTTCAGAGCTCATCCTGTCCAGACCACCTAATGACAAAAAAAACCTTCTTCCCATCGCCATATGAAACCAAGACTCCTCCGTGGCTCCCATCAGGGTTGGTGTGGTCTCATTTTGAAATCACTGACCTCACCTCAAAGACTTGCAGTGAATAGAAGTATCAAATTCAGAATACTGCCATATTATTTTTATGATTATAATCCTCATGAGTTAAATGTTTCCAAGGTCCTGGGAACCAGTTTTTTAATCCATGAGAGTTGGTTTGCCAAGTTCTCTTATTTATTTCCAAAGGCCGCAGAGGCATTGAACCCAGATGGCATTTTGCATAGCGTAGTGACAGCGTAATTCTCTGGGTGTCTTCTCCCGCAGTGTCCGGCGTTGGTGGCTACGTCAACGGACGTCACTGGTCAGGGTTTCCTGAGGACATCCATTTGCAAACCCCCCCCCCCCCCCCCCGCCCCTTAAAGGTGTATGGCCCTTCAGGCGCGTTCTTGCTCTCATTTAAGCTTTCCTTGCGTGTGGTTTTCAATGTTTAAATACATTTGAATTCGCCGAATAAATAAACTCTGCAGGACAAACTAGTTTTAATAACAAGTGAGCACTTAAACCACGAGAGTTTACACAAAGAATTAGAAGTTATTAATAACTAATGAAAAAAAAGGCTGACATTTGATTTAATATCTATTTATTACAGCTTAGGGCGTTAATGGCTGAAGAAAAAAATCGGGAGACAGAAATGCTTTAATCTGAATTCACTTCCCCACGGTAATTTACCACTGCCGACATACAACAGGCAGTCAAGGCTCCCACTGTCAAAAATATATATAGCGGTGAGGAAATTTCTTACCTCTTCCTTGAACGTATGCAAATTTTTGTTGCAGCATGTCTAAATTTAATTAACAGCATGCGACAATGTGTCATCAGTATGGAACTTGGAAAAAAACAACAACATTGGAGCAAAAGATATAAAGCAGTAACCATAGAAACACCGCCCTCCATATTGCTTTCTACCAAGAGTATATAAAGGCCCCTTTTAACGGCTTTCCTGTACACTGCCAAAAAAAACACGGAAAAAAAGCACAAAGGCAACTCCTTATCTACCCACAGTAGGGACAGGGTCAAGCAGCTTTTTTTGGATATGTTGTGCGCAATGATAAAAAATGTCTACGATATCACATCGCGCCTGTTTTAGTAGTCGTCCTCGGAAGATGGCCGCTCAGTGCAGCACAGCTCGCCAAACCTTCGGGGGATCTCAGCTTCAGGGGCAGTGTGCATGTTTGTATTTGCAATGATACGTAACTTGGTAATATGGTCTTACTGTACTGTTTTGTTGAATTTAGGACTTTGGGGATAGATCGCTGTGCTCACAGCTCTGCTAAGACACACAAGATTGTGTCAGCCTTGAAGGACCGGTGCAACTGGGTTGGATAATGCTAAGCTTCCACTTCTCCTTCAGTGGAATCCTTCTTTCTGGCAACCAAACGCTCACTTTCACTCTCATTCCCCGATGACAGCTTAACTGTGCACCGGAGACCTCAGAGAGAGGGCAGAGGTGGAGAAGGGTGAAGAGGCTTCTGACGCAGTCCTCTTGTGATCTATTCGCGAAAGCAGACATGCAGAGCGGCAGGGAGTGAAGTCAGAGATTACTGTCGTTGTTTCCAAAGTCCCAGCTGGTTTGCCTCATCGTCTGCCAAAACACCGAACGTCATGGTCTCAAGAAATATGAAGTTGCTTGGCTGTGAACCCACTCGTTCTCCTCAGCTCGTGCTTGTTCTGACTGTGTTTCAAACTGGCGTAAATCTGTCTGTAACAGGGGGTGGGTCGTCCTTTGAGAAATGTTACTTTCAGGGCAGTTAGAGACTTTTATGGACGGCCGCTCTTTTTTTTAAAAACAATTTTCGAATAGGTCAGTTACCGTAAGTTATTTCCTCTGTATCGGAGAGATCATGAGATCTCAGTTGTTGATGGATTGTGATTAAATATCGGAAAGATCATAATATTTAGATTGAGGGAAAATTAGATTTTGGAACTGACCCAGATCGAGATGACATCATACCACCTTGGTAGCAGCATGTGCTCTCAGAGTGTCTGTTTTATTGATTTTGAGAAGTAAAGACCACCGACATCGATCATTTTGGCATGGAAAGAAATATATAAAGTGAAAATGAAAAAAATAAAAACTTTTGAATCAGAAAATTTCTTAGCAGCTTGATGAATTGGAGCGATAATCAGAACGATCCATTGACGTATTTCACATATTTCCGGGGAGTCTGGTTGTGTACTAAAATGTCAACACATTTATCAATCACCTTCTTACCGTCATGCAAGCAGGCTGACATGTTTGATTTTTTGTCATTAAATGACACCCAAGTTTCTGAATTCAACAAACATAATAATTATTCTCAGCTTGTTAAACATAGAGACATTTGCGCGTGTTTCATACTTACAATCAATGATGTGGTCCATCTTAGTCTGCTGCCAAAGTGGCCGTTGCAAGATTTTTACCTCGAGGTCACAAGTGTTTCCTGTCTGGTCTTGAACGATGGGTCCCCTGCTTTTCCTCTGGCCTCCAGCCTCCACCCGCTATCACCCATCCACACCATGTCATGGCTACGCTTACCAGCAGCTGAACACGAGGCAGTGTCTGGATCACCAGACGATAAACGCTCAGCCAAAGACCTGCGCTCTAACCCACAGCACAACGGTGGTGTGTGGGGACCGTGGTACAAAGATGAGAGGGAGGAGCAAGAGGCGGACGAGAGGTTCAATAACCTGCTCATCGGCCATTTTGGTAAAAGGAGATGGAAAAAGAAACCTACGAACAGAAAGCTCAAAAGGAGTTCAGAAGAGTAACCAACGTTGTTTGTGAAAGACTCAAGTTGCTTTTTCTCAGGGACTTACACTTCCAACTGCAGGATCGTCCTCTCTAGGTATTTGAACTTCAGTCAGTTTAACTTGACCCAGTGTAGGGATGGAACAAAACCCAAAATTCAGGAGTTGGTACCAATACCACTGCATTTGCACACTTCTCAGTACCATTTTTCCATCCATCCATCCATCCATCCATTTTCTTCCACTTATTCCTGTTAAGGGTCGCGGGGGGGCTGGAGTCTGTCCCAGTGGCTATGGGCGAGAGGCGCCAGTCCATCACAGGGCCAACACACAGCCAGACAACCATTCACACTCACAGAGTATCAATCAGCCTCGTCCTCTCTTGATGTCTTTGGACTGTGGGAGGAAGCTGGAGTACCAGAGAGAACCCACACAGGAACAGGAGAACATGGAGACTCACACAGAAAGATCCCGTGCTCGAGCCGGGACTCGAACCCGGAACCTTCTTGCTGTGAGGCGACAGTGCTGACCACTGCACCACCGCGCCGCCTTCAGTACCAACTCCTGAATACCATTTTCAATATTCTACAATAAAACACCAATGAACTAACACTTCAACATAAACTCTTGCGCACTGGCACAAAAATGACAGTTTTCGCTTGGTACGATGGTAAATGTTCAGGTTATTGATTCTGGTATCAACTTGGTGCCAAAGAATCGCATCTTGTGACAACTCAACTCCAACGTGTAACACATAAGAGAGAAGGACATTTTGAAATGCCTCAAGAAAATAAAGAAGAAATCCACTCATTCAAAGACTACTGTCACTCACGCCCAGACGCAACTGTGACCTCATGTTAACGTAAAGGGCATTGAAAGAATGTTTATTTTTCTAGATTCTGTTGCATGCGTGGACTGTTGCATCTCCTCTGTTTTTTTTTGCTGTTTCTCTTTTCTAGTTAGCAAATCTTTATCGGCAGTCACCAAAAAGTTTGGCGACAGAAATCTTTACGTTGTGATTACTGCGACCAGATGCAGGGTGAACGTGATCCTGGGTTTACAAGCGCAGTCAGCCTGACCTGATAGATTGTGTTCTTTCTGTCTGGTCTGAACGATTGGTCCTCTGCTTTTCCTCTGGCCTTCAGCCTCCACCCGCTATCACCCATCCATGCTATCTCACGGCTCCGTTAACCAGCAGTTGAACACGAGGCAGTGTCAGGATCACTAGTCTATAAACGCTCCTGTGTCTGCTTGAGTGTGTTTGCGTTGGAAGGAGTTCATGATGATTGGACTGAATAATGTATCAATGTGTGATTTTAAATACAAAGTTTTAATTTTTCCAACTACACAACATGTTTCCTTCAAAGAGTCTGAGAGAAGTCTAGTCTTGTTTGTATTATGACATTGTTAAATCCCACAGTAGTACTGTATGTGACATGATGTATATAACCTCATGCAGTAAGTGCCTTTTATCTGGACCAGCTTGTAACAGAACTGTGCAGCTCTTGACAGCTACAGTACAGAAAAAAGACTTTTCAGCATTTCCAGAAACACAGCCAACCAGTAAATGCCATTCAGTGGATTACAAGTAGGGGCTCAATACCATCAGCTGTAACGTGATGGCTGACTGAAACATCTGGCTTAGTGTTTCCCTCAGGTACAGTAATGAATTTCTTGTGCAAAAATAATGGATACATACTTAACGGTACTTAGTACCCCTTAGTCGGGGTACACAGATACTTCAGGGGCAATCTTGAATCCTATCAGTTCTTTCTGACGACAGCCTCTGTGAGCAAGGGACAGTATTTCTGGGTTCCACTGCTGCCACTGGATATTCGGTCGAAGACTTCCGTGTTCCGTCTGTCCCTCGTTGCTGACAGTCCATATGACAAACTGACACGTTTGTATCGAGTTGAAGGACAACAAATGCAAGCAGAGTGTTTCAAAAATAGCCATTTTACACTCAGTTCACATGTTCAAACCATTACCATGCTTTGTCGTTTTTCTGAACTTGCAATTCAAGGAAGGCATTCCATCGCTTTTGCACTCTACACAGACTGTTTACATGGGCACAACCGAGGCCAGCTCAAGGAATCCAGAAGCTTTCCTGTCCTGACATTTTCTCCCTTGCCTACAGATTCTGTATTTATATGCAGAATCTGTTAATAGAGATTATGTAGAGGGGATATTAAAAAAAAAAAAACCATTGTATATTCTCACAAAGTCTTCCATCAAAATAAACTATTGTTTTATGGTTTTTATTCCTGTGTTCTGTGAAGACCTGCATCCACTCCTCCCCTGACTGGATCTCACTTTGAATGCCTGAACGGTACTTCGGCACCAATTAGTTGAAGCCAGTCAGAGACAGAGTCAGGGCGTGGGGGGATCCAGTATGTCCTCTTGGGAAGGAAGCCCTTTAGCAATGAATATGTTGCCTAACTTGTTCATATATTCATGGACAGTGTTAACAATGTGTTTTAACTGATGTATTTTGCAGGTATCAGATCCACACCGGTCTTCAACACTCAATCATCCGAGCATCTCAACCCAACTGTCTACCCTTGGAGAACGTCACTCTGCCCCAGAAGCTTAAGCAAGCGGGATACTCCACACACATGGTGGGAAAGTGGCACCTGGGCTTCTACAAGCGTGGCTGCATGCCCACCCAGCGTGGTTTTGATAGTTTCTTTGGTTCCTTGCTGGGAAGTGGGGATTATTACAGCCACTATAAATGTGATGGTCCCGGCATGTGTGGCTATGATTTGTATGAAGGTGAAGAGGCTGCATGGGAACAAGACCGCGGCATGTACTCCACCGTGATGTTTACTCGAAAGGCTATCGGCATCTTAGCTAAACACAACCCCCGCAGGCCCCTGTTTCTCTATTTAGCCTATCAGGCTGTTCATTCACCACTGCAGGTTCCTGCCCGCTACGTGGAGCGCTATAAGGGCATTCCAAATCTGCACCGTCGGAAATATGCCGCAATGGTTTCCTGCCTGGATGAAGCAATCCACAACCTCACAATAGCACTAAAACGGTTGGGTTATTATGACAACACAGTTCTAATTTACTCATCAGATAATGGAGGCCAACCATTAGCTGGTGCAAGCAACTGGCCCCTTAGAGGAAGTAAGGCCACATACTGGGAGGGGGGCATCAGGGCAGTAGGCTTTGTTCACAGTCCCCTGTTGGTGAACAAAGGGACAAAATGTCGATCATTGGTCCACATCACTGACTGGTTCCCCACACTGGTGACCCTGGGTGAAGGAACTTTAGATGAGGATCTGAATCTGGATGGGTATGATGTCTGGGAGGCCATCAGTGAGGGCCGCCCATCGCCCCGCCAGGACATTCTTCACAATATTGATCCAATCTACATCAAAGCAAAGAATGGTTCATGGAAAGCTGGTTATGGATTATGGAACACAGCCATCCAGGCTGCACTGCGGGTGGGCCATTGGAAGCTCCTGACAGGGGTCCCTGGGTACAGTGACTGGGTGCCTCCCCAGACCTTCTCCAACCAGCGGCTGACCAATCGCTGGCACAACGAACGCGTCCGTTGGGACCGAGGCAAATCCCTCTGGCTGTTTAACATAACTGCTGACCCTTTTGAAAGGGTGGACTTGTCTCAGCGCTACCCTCACATTGTGAAGAAAATGCTCATGAGGCTTGCACAGTACAACAAAACCGCAGTTCCAGTACGCTACCCGGCCAAAGACCTGCGCTCTAACCCACAGTACAACGGTGGTGTGTGGGGACCGTGGTACAAAGATGAGAGGGAGGAGCAAGAGGCGGACGAGAGGTTCAATAACCTGTTCATCAGCCATTTTGGTAAAAGGAGATGGAAAAAGAAACCTACGAACAGAAAGCTCAAAAGGAGTTCAGAAGAGTAACCAACGTTGTTTGTGAAAGACTCAAGTTGCTTTTTCTCAGGGACTTACACTTCCAACTGCAGGATCGTCCTCTCTAGGTATTTGAACTTCAGTCAGTTTAACTTGACCCAGTGTAGGGATGGAACAAAACCCCAAATTCAGGAGTTGGTACCAATACCACTGCATTTGCACACTTCTCAGTACCATTTTCAATATTCTAAAATAAAACACCAATGAACTAACACTTCAACATAAACTCTTGCGCACTGGCACAAAAATGACAGTTTTCGCTTGGTACGATGGTAAATGTTCAGGTTATTGAATCTGGTATCAACTTGGTGCCAAAGAATCGCATCTTGTGACAACTCAACTCCAACGTGTAACAAATAAGAGAGAAGGACATTTTGAAATGCCTCAAGAAAATAAAGAAGAAATCCACTCATTCAAAGACTACTGTCACTCACGCCCAGACACAACTGTGACCTCATGTTAACGTAAAGGGCATTGAAAGAATGTTTATTTTTCTAGATTCTGTTGCATGCGTGGACTGTTGCATCTCCTCTGTTTTTTTTGCTGTTTCTCTTTTCTAGTTAGCAAATCTTTATCGACAGTCACCAAAAATTTTGGCGACAGAAATAAAGGAAAACCGAGTTCTATATGTTGTGATTACTGCGACCAGATGCAAGGCGAATGTGATCCTGGGTTTACAAGCACAGTCAGCCTGACCTGATAGATTGTGTTCTCTCCTGTAGATAAAGTCTGGTCTGGCACCAGGCCAACATGAATGTAAGACAAACAAAATAAAAGCCCCAGATACGAGCTCTTTGTCTCCTGCAATCTCTCCACTCCATCTGGTTTGCATTTGGTTACTGCCAGAGTTCTGTTTCTCTCGCCACAATAAGTATGCTTGTAACTGTACAAGCTCTAATATCTGTTTCATGTTTAGAAGCTGACACTCTGCCCCTGAGTACATTTATTCACGAAAAATACAATAAAAAATAAGATCTGAACAGCGATAAAGGCATGACTGCTTTTTTGCGGTCAGCAAAATGCCTGTACCTGTCATGACGGTCCATGTAAACAGCCAGGATCAAAGGAATAAAAAGAAATGAGACTTAACATAAAGGGAACTTAATGATGTATGGAACTATGTTGTTAACGTGCTATTGCTATTTTTCACCCATAAAACACCAAATAATTGGTTTAAAAGAGTTGCTGACTGACATCAGGCATTCAGGAGATTTCCATATCGTTGATTTGTCTTCCAAACAGGCCAAAGCGTTGAAGCACTTTACCATAAAGGTCCATTGATAATGGTTAGTTAATGATTCCGTTATTTGTAAAAGTGAAGAATAAGCTTTTTCTCAAGAAAATCAACCAGCTATTACACAATAGCCTGGTGCAATTACTCAAATTCCATTGGCTGCTGGGAAGCCAATCAAAAGGCTCGTTCACCTTTTAAATGAATGCACCGGAAATTTTAAACCGAATTATTATGTTTTAATTTTTCACCTTGTGCCATAAATATGCCACGATATTTTTTATGAATGAAGCCATTTTAAAACTCAATAAGTGGTCTGTTTATCCAATTGCTTTGTAAATTTGCTATGTTTTGTTAGGTTGGGTAAAACGTTAGCAGACAGAAGAACTCCAGCCTCTCTCTGGAGGATGATGTTGGAAATCTTATGTATGCTGTTAATTTTCTCTGCATCTTAAATAGACATGTTGTTTTCAACAGCAATGCACGACCCAGTCTGACGAATAAAAGGCGGGTTCCGAGGAAATGCCTTCAGAAAAGCGTGCCTGAACAGCAGCAGCTTAGTAGGCGCTCCATCAATGAGCTAACGTGCTTCACGTGGCCAGGTTCTCTCCCTCCTCTGAATCACTCACTCTGAAGCAGAGGCCCGTTGTCTTCCTCATCGGTTCCCAGGGAAAGAGACATTTCGGGTTCCCTGCCAGAGCTGCTACCTTCATGACCCGACCCCGGGAAGTTGGACAGATGGATGGATTAGGTCATGTTTAACATGCAATAACAGGCAAATCTTTCAAGTATGAGCACAGCCAGTCGGACAGTGGGAATATAGGACTCTATATCATCGCCGTCAGCTTTCTATCCTAAATGTTGCTGCCTCATTTTAGTTCTCTCTCTCATCTCTCCTCTTGTTGTCATGCCAAACAAAACCAAAAAAAACCAAAAAAAAAACACTTTTATTGAACTTGCCCCTCCCTCTCGTGAATACCCTCATGTTTCCATGACAGCGTAGGACACACTTTTAAACAGGTTGTGGACCAGAGCATCTCAAACACAAAGTAAAACATTTATTTAAAAAGCTCTTTCTTCTAACTTCTCCTTGTATTTGCAACCATGTTCACTGTGATACTGGGTAGCTCAACTCAGGCTCGGTGGATGTTTCCAAAGTCTCTAATTAACGGCTTCATGACATTATATTTTTCCCTGCTGCGGCTCCTTCAAGCTAAGGTGACTCACTATCGCCTCCGGAGGAAGAAAGTGATATTACGTAACACAAAGTTGTAGCCCTAAGTTGTTGAAGTGCTTATTAATTTGTTGTCCTGAACGGTCTGGTGGGAATAGCCACACAAAAACAGGAAAATGTTGTGGCTTGGATTTTTGGAAGCCGCAGTTGCCTGAAGCAGCTGTCTGCCACTAAGTCCAATGAGGATCTCATCCAGTGGCGGCCCTAAGCAATTTGGTGCCCCAAGCAAGATTTTTCCTGGAGCCCCCTGGCCGTGGTCGTGGTGCACGACGCATTCGCCATGCGGGGGGCTTGACTACATGCCTTAATGTCTCACACGCATTTTCACAAACATTCGATTCAAATAATGATGTATTGGTTCAACCAATACAAATGTTTGGTGGTCGCTCACCGGCGATTGCCTGGTTGAAGGGGCTGCCTCTGGTCTTATCCCTCATCTACATCCTGGCTTATATATATATATATATATATATATATATATATATATATATATATATATACACATAATGTATATGTATGTGTGTGTTATCAGGTTATCACATTACCACCTTTGTCCAAAGTTTTGATACGTTGCATTTCGGTTGGAAAAAAACGGGCTGATTGTTCAAATTTCCATGCAGAATGCGTGACGTCGGACAGCTGTCTTTTGTGACTGGGCTGCAGTGGGAGTCTCAAGAACATTGTGGTTGTGGTCAAATGTGAGTTAGTTACAAACACATGAAACAGCAGCTTGAAAGACGGGGGCTTTCCCGCTGAGAGAGGGCCAAGCTGAACTTTACAGCACGCAGTTTTCAATCCCGTTCTCCCTTAAGGTGACGCCGTGCCAGGTTCTGATCTCAGACTGAGCAGGCAGAAATGTTCACTGTGGCATTCATGTTAGCAGCTTATGCTGTTATGAAAATGGTTCTTACCATCCTTAAGCTCGGTAAACCCAGAGGGGTTGAGGCTTTTTCGCAAATTCCTGACACTGATTTATGTTAAGATTGTACCCATGGGAACCCGGGTCTACCTGGATGAACCCAGTTTTAGTCTCTTAACATACACGTGATGCCTTCCTGGATTATGAGCCCTGCTGAGAATTAGAGAAGATCAGATTGACGTTGTCGATTGTTGTGCTGAATTTCCGTTCCCGTGGGCCATGTAGGAACAGTCGAACCCGGGATTCTTTGGGAATTCACATTTGCTTTCAGTTATGGGCATTTGCACCCCTCCTATGGGCATTTTCTTCCCCGTAACTGAGCTGTAAGGCAACATAGCCTCATCACCTTTAAAAAGACAATCCGTTCTGAATCCGTTTGATTTGGGGAAAATCAGAAGAATTGATCTAAATGAAAAGTGGCAGGAAGATTGTGTTGGTTTTCTTTCAGCTGAGCGAATGGTATAGATCAGGATTATGGTGCAAACTGGATGAATTATGTGTGCAACTGGACGGAGCCGACCTCCTGGCTGCCAAGAACTACACACTAAACACTATGACTCACTTAGGCCGGGACTCTTAAAGATCTTTCCCTCAAATCATGCGGTGGAGAACAAGACAAATACCAAGTAGCCGTTGCCAAAAGAATCAGAAATAATTCAGAATCCATGAAATATTTTGTGAACACCGTATAAAACGCCAGAACGCATTTAACGCTTGCAATCTCTGCAGTCGGAGAATTATGTTCTGCAGACCTCTGCCTTCCAGCTTTTCTTCAGTCGTGTGACATTCCATTTGGAGGAGGTCGTTGAGATTCTGAACGATAAGACAAGTACATGTGTGACAGTGACGGTGCAAGAAGAGCCACCTCAGAGGAGGAAGAGAAACGTATGAGTTTATACCAAGTAGAATAATTCCTCCTGTACTATTGCGTGTAAGGGAAGACAGAATAATGCCTCGCTTGATGGACAGGCTCTTGGCTAGATGTCCAGCTCCAACCATGGGGATTTCCTGTAATGAGCAATTTCAACCATGCAAAACTGGAACGTCTCAAGCCCCTCCCCAGGACCCCTCCCTTAATATCCTAATATTGCTCCCTCCATTTTTTATTTGACTCTCGTTGGTTTTATTTCATTTTCACCCTCTTTTCTCTCATCCACGCAGTCGGACTATGTAACAAACACCATTCCTTTTTCTAAATTTTGCATTTTCTGTTTTACACACATGGGATATGCCAGTCTTTTTTTTTTTTTTTTTTTAACTTTAGGAGAAGTAATTCGACAAATATGCAGCGTATTTGATGGATGTGTCTGAAGGCCAGGTTTGTAACGCCAATTTTGGAGTTCCCACATCATCTCATCTGTTCACAGTTTGACGCCAACAGCTAACAAGCGATGCATCTCTTGGGTAAATTCCTGAAATACATCCCAAATCTTGATAAATCACATCATAATAAGGCAAGGAAGGAGTAGAGTGTTAAGCCCCTTTCACACTGCACCAAAAATGTGGGTCAACACAGGGTTTTGGGCACTCTGAAAGGGTCGACTCAGCATTTCGACCCACGTCGACCAACTCGCTGAGCGACCCGGATGTTTAGCGGCTCGGCTCGGCTGGCCTGCAGTGTGAAAAAGACAACCCGCGTCGTCTCAGGTTTCACGCAACCTTCCTGTCGCATCCCGATTTTGTCACTGTGCCGCCTGTCCGGCTTCTTCGGCTCCCTTCCAGACGAGCCAAAAACTCCATCCTCTTTCGCCGCATTAGCGCTCGGACATTTTCCAATCTGCGCCGAGTTTGTATGCTTTGCAAAAGAGACGACATTGCAATGCACGCAACGACAATGCTAACATTCGACTCGACGACGTCCACGTTGTTTGTTTCCCTCTCAGTGTTCCGGCACGCGTTTATGTGTAATGAGACGTCAGCGCGATGACGTACGAGAGAGAAAAACACAGGCACGCAGCCCTCACAGCGGGAGTTCTGACCCGGGTCTTCTGGAAGCTTGAATGCGCCCTGATGCCGAGCAAACGCGGGTCCAAAAACACGCGTTGACAGGCATTTTTCAGCGTGAAAGGAGTATAAGTATAATTACTTAATTACTGCTTATGTGTAAGTTAGAGGATGATTCATTTTCGTTACAGCCATGCACATAGCTCAGGCGGAATATTAAAGTTTTTAGTATAAGGGGGAAAAAAACTAAGAATATTTTAGAATACTGAGTGCACGTGAACGTGTCTGTTTCTTTTTGCGTCTGGCGTTATTGTGGTAATGTACCCGCTGAGGTCTGCGTGAAGGTTCAGATCCGGGGGGGCTTGGCTGGTGCGCCAGCTGTGTTGCAAGCCGCCGCGCGCCGTCCATCCCAGGCATCTTGTCAAATTGCCACCAACTCCACCTCTGAAAACTATTCTTCTCTTTTCTTACTTCTCATTTTCCCCTGCGAAGCCTCTCACAGCAATTTTCCTCCGTTCTCCCACTCGGAATCAATCACCTGCGGGGGATTATACGCTCTACCGCAGCCAAAACAGCTAGCCACGTCTTTCAAACACAATGACTTCATAATGAGGGTGTTGCGCACAATAAAAGTGAACACTTTCAAACATGAAATTAACACTTGTCATGTTAGTAGTTTTACAATTACACACAGAAGCTGCTGGGCACACCGGCCATGTTAGGATTTCTCCAAATTGAAACCATACGTTCCAAACGCCAGATTGCTTTTTTTGAACCTTTATATTAAAACGCACCCAGAGTTTGATGTAAAGCAGCTGCTTTTTTGTTGTTGTTGTTGTTGTTGTTGTTGTTGATGTAATTAGAAGCAACATGCTGTATAATCTTTTTAATACTATTATGGCTTATTTTGTCACGGTCCTGTCCGGAACAATTAGATATTTAGTGATCAACTTTTAGTTTTGGTGTCTGTTAGTTCGCGCCATCAAGAACTCTTCAGAGAGACCTATTTTCTCTGGTCTTACTCTGAATATACACCAGGTACGGCCGCGTCGAGTTTCCTGATCACGTCCCTCCCCCGCACAGCTGCGTAGCCCACAGGCAGTGTTTCAGTTGCTTACTCAGATTCTGTTGATTTAGACTTTGTCTCTTTGTTTATTTGCTCAGTTGCTGTCATAGTCGTACTGTACACTTTTATATCCGTTTTTGAGGTCAAGAGTTTGCACGCTGGCCGTGATCAGCCCCTGTGACTGCAGCGTGGCCCGAACAGGTCACACACCTTGTCTAAAAATAGGAGTTATTACTGTCGTTCCCGTTTTATTTTGAAATTACCTCCCTCTTGTGTGTGTTTGCTGTTGTCTGACTTTGTGTCTGGTCTATGAGGTGAAATCCCAAGCACCGCAAAGCCATTTTTACATCCGCCAAGGCTTTTGAGGCTGACCTTTGACCTCGAATGATAAACCCAGCAATAAACGATTACTTTATTACTTATACATAGGTTCCTTCTCAGCTTATGAATATTTCAAATAGTTCATTAAATATTCTTGGTGAATTCTCCTCGTATTATTTTTGATTTATGGTAGAATGGGTTCAGGGAAACCTTGCTGCCTCATATATTGTACAGAGCTGGGAAGGGAGATTTGATCTCATGTGGAGACATGCGATATTGCATGCTTTTATGGAAGCCACTTGCAATGGGACCACCCAGGATGCATGTTAAGGACACATGCGAAAACTACTAGCGATGGATGCTAAATCAGTTGCCTGGCAACTCCTGGTTTATTTGGGTGTAATTTGGTGGTTAATTTACAACATGTTGTTAGAGCCTGCCAGCCTATCACAGCAGATACAAACGCCTGAAGTCATGTCTTTAAGCTGAGAAACAAAAAAAAAAAAAACGAATCGTGTTTCCCGGTGTTGTGTGATCGTAGCGGGGATGACAGCGTAAAGTGAGTGACAAAAATGTAAAACGAAGGAAATCATAAATCCTCTCCTCCCTCCCCCTTCACCTCAGTGTGTGTAGTCGAAGGGCTGGGGGGGGGGGGCTTAAAGACCCATCTGTCAGATCCAGTTGGAGTTGATGTAGCACAGCTGGACCTTCACCTCCTCTTCAACCTGATTAAATCTCGGATCACGTCACTACAGCGTGATTGATTGGTGGCTAAACTATTGTTTTTTTAGACACATTGCAGGAACACAAGACACACAAGACAGGCAGAATCAGAGTTTGGTCTAAAGTCCAAGGGATTTATCCTGAGAAACATCTGAGTAAGTTTCACAATGACAGTATGGCATTTTTTTTTTTCACCTGTAATTGGTTTAATCTGGTCTGAAACAGCACACAAAAGCTAGAACCAGCGTCCTGCCACCCAGTCAGGTTGCAGTTTGGGCTTTTTTTTTTTGTTTGTTTCAAAAGTGAATCAGACATTTGTGTGAAATTAAGTCACGGTATATGAACTGTGACAAAAAAAAGATGTGTTTTAAGTTGTCTTTGATGCAGCACGGAGGTGCAGTGGTCAGCACTGTGGCCTCACAGCAAGAAGGTTCCAGGTTCCAGTCCCGGCTCCATCACAGGATCTTTCTGTGTGGAGTCTCCATGTTCTCCCTGTTCCTGTGTGGGTTCTCTCTGGTACTCCAGCTTCCTCCCACAGTCCAAAGACATCAAGAGGGGACGAGGCTGATTGATACTCTAAATTGACCGTAGGTGTGACTGTGAGTGTGAATGTTTGTCTGTCTCTATGTCTTGGCCCTGTGATGGACTGGTGACTGATGTTACGCTGACTTGTCGCGGCGGAAACGGCGCTCGAGCCAGAAGGCTGTGTGTTAGCGGCTGCTTCAGCTTTGCTAAAGCTATGCTAGGCATTACGCTGCTCTGGAGTTCCTCCTCCTGCTGTATTTGTCGCTTTGCATGGCAGCTGTCTCCTGCTTCACATGCAGTTACCTTTTTTTTAGATATGTCGCAGTTAGTTGTGCTGTCATTAGCATTAGCAAAGTGGGCACAGGCCGTCAACCACTGTGTCCCATCAGGTGCGTCTGCACGATATTTAAAAAAAAAAAAAAAAAATTTAATGGAAAAAACTATTTAACTACTTTTTTTTGTTCTGTTCTGTTTGTCTTTACACAAGTAAACATGTATTCCATTAGATCAGAACTGCTGTGTTCAGGTTTGGCCAAAACAAGTTTTAACCGCAGATGGGGATAAACTACTACATGTTCTCAACATAATTCAATAACGCAGGTTGAAAATGAAGAGCGGATGCGGGCACTACGAACTAAGAACCAGAATGCAGATTACTTTTGATGGAAACTATAAAACTGTGCAGATTCATGTGAAAGAATATCAATTCTGCCTTTCCAACTTTTCGGTACCATCCTTCTGTTCTTCAAGTCTCAAAAATGATTCCCTTTTCAGATCAGCAGAGGAGAAATCGAAGAGGACGAAAGGAGAGTACCTGAATTTGAAGTGAGAGGAAAGAGGGAAGGGAAATGACATAGCAGATCTCCAGGCGTCCTCGTTTGAGTGCAGGGAGGTCAGCAGGATATGGGAAGGGGGTGGGGCAGGGTGGGGGGGCGGGGGGGGCGTGCTGATTCCCGCCATATGGTGTCAGGCTGGGCCTCTCAGCTGTTCTCTGAGCTGGCAGGAACCACCGTTCCCTGTAAATCTCCCTTTTTCAACAATGAAGAAAACCGACTGGACATATGTAAACCCGAAACCTCTCAACCTGTCACATGACAGGAGATGTGTGAAGGAAATTAGATTCATTACACGCCGGCGTCAGGCTCCCCCACGGTTGTTTCATCACATCGGTGTGTTTCTGTGTGTGTCTTACATGATGCAGTGGTTTTTAATTACTGACGTGCAAAGACTTCTCTCATGTGAGAGGCTACTTCTGCCTCCAGTGCTGCAGACGCAGGATCTGTGCTCGTGGGTGTGGGCGGTGCTTGGCCTAGCTTGCAGCAGCCTCGCAAAAACGACCTACGTTTGGGAAACTCGTTGATATATTAATATTTGTTGTATAGCTTCACACAGTTGGTGATTGCAGATGAAGAAATCTGCCATGTTTTACCATCCTAAAACTCGCCGTTATTGGTTCGCTACAAGCAAGCTCAGAGTTTTGTCGCTGTGTCATTTAATGACTTCAAAACTCAAGAATCGGAAGGGTAGAGGAATGCCTCCGAATAAAAGTTCCTCCTCGCCGCCGTCACCAAGATCTCACCCGTGAGGGAATTGTTGGGTCTCACTAGACACAGGGAGCATGTGGTCTCTTTTCTGGTTAGGTTTAACAACAACTAAAAAAATTAGGTAGGGTTAGAAAAAGATTCTTGTTTGTCCACACGTCCAATAAAACCGCGGCAAAACCATGAAGCTTTTTTTTTTTGTCCTGCATGAAGCAGCTTTTCCGCTCAGCACTGAACATGAGTCTCCTGCGCTCTAACCAATCAGGCAATCCCCCGCTCCCTCCACCTTCGTACCTGGATTCTCACCGTCCTGCGGTCATAATTATTGCAGCCACTAGATGGCGTAACTCATTTATACATGGTTATAGATTATTTTCCAAACCAGAATCTAATCACTCACTCTAAAGAATCCTTATACGTGTTTGAGCGATTGTAGGCTAACAAAGTAATTTGCAGGGATTAATACATTTTTCTGGGTCAGATTTGTTTCAAGAAATTAAAAAAAAACAAACAAAAAACAACAACATTGTTCCAAATGTAGGATCGTTCGTGTTCTTGCAGGGTACTTTTAGGAAGAGGAGTAGTCGAGGGGTCTCGAACCCTAACCCCTGAAACTGAGATGCCAGTTTACCTGTTTGAATGACAGGGTTGCACTTTTCAGGATGGGTGCCACGCTGGTTAGCATTCTCTGTCGTGAACTCCTACATAAAATGATTGCCCAATACAGCGTGAAGTCAGTGTGAAGCCGCGCCTCAATGAAAGTTGATTCTTTTTTTCAACTTTTGGGTCGCGGCACCGCTGTGGCCCAAACCCCCTGCGGATAAATCAAGCAATTTCCATTCAAGTGAATGAGAGAAGCTACGTTTTAGCTTGCAGTAATTGGGTCTGACTTGAGCCTTCATCCGACACGCCGGCCCTTTAAGTCTAACGTGTGGTCTCTCTCTGAAAAGACCGCTGACTCGACCCAGCGTCATGATATTTCTACCGTGATGAGCCCTCGCAGACCTACGTGTGTCACGGTGGGTTATATAACTCGGCTATGTGTGAGAAGTCTTGAGAGCAGCAGGAACGGCTCGGCTGGGTCGTCCCACTGACCTTCTCTCCAGGCCTCTCCCACCTCCAGATGGGAAGTTTGGATCATCTCTTCGTATGAACTCAACATTCTGAGTCTGCAGCTCACGCCAAGACTGAGAGAGGAAAAAATGTACTGCTGTATGTTGCCGTATAAATCCCCAGAATTCAATTCCCCTATGTGTGCAATGATGCACGGTAACATGAAACCACTTTTGAGCTGCAGAAGGGGAAAACCATTTTGTCACTCCGCAGTGTGTTCTGTTATTTTAGCATTGCTGGCTCTCAAATATGCACAGCGTCTCCTTACAGGAACCCTCACAAAGGTGGCAACACGTCTGAAACACGGCCATCCAGCTACTCAGCTGAAGAGGGCTTGTTATTTATCATGTAGAGCAGCTCAGCTCTGTCAGTGTGGACTTTTGTACACACATCTACTATGTACAAACATACACACACACACACACACACGCGCGCGCACGCACGCACCGCACGCACACACGGGAGGGTTTGGGAACTTCAACATCTGCATGAACAAAATTACTTCCAGGTTTTCCAATCAGACTGGAGGAAGAGCGCCATCTCCTTGTAATTACCCATATAACATACAGTCCTTAAAACACACACACACACACACACACACACACTCACACACACCATACAGTGTAAATTCTTTTTTCATTGATTCAAACTTAATCGAATATCCCGCAGACTTCAAATAATTTTTCTTTCCTGATCATTCATTTGGATGCCCCAGAAAACAAACAAACAAACAAACAACAACAACAACTCTGTAGTGTTTTTTTTTTTTAATTTATCTAATAAAGATTTCTCTGGACTCACTGAGAATAGTTAATCATTTTTATAATATATGCGAAGTTGTGAAACGTCAGTGGTGAATTTACTCGGGATTATGAGAAGCTTTACAGAGAAGCTATAAGCAGAAGAAGAAGAGGAGGAAAGAGAAGAATTCTTTATTCGTCTCATGTACATTGTGTAGCGAAATGTGTCCTCTGCATGCGCCCCATCCTCTGTGGAGCAGCGAGCAGCTTCAGAACGTGCGAGCTCAACGCAGGAAGGACCTGGGACGGCCAGGCCTCCAGCCTTGGACCGGGTTCCAGATAAGCTTTCCGGAGCTTTACTTTGAAATTTGTGTAATACACCGGAAGTCCGTTCATTTCCTGTGGAAACCTCCATGATCTGTGAGCGTACTATTTTCCCCAGGTGATTTGAGAAAGAAGAAGAAGAAGAAGAACAACAACAAAAACTTCAGAGAGACTGTGGGCTGTGAAATAGCAACAACAACAAAAAAAGGCTCGGTGTGAGCTAGCAGGCAAACAGGTTTTTCTATTGGAACACGGAAGCGAACACCTGATATTCCTGAAAATTACACCCAGGATTTGGAGAAAAATCTTTCATTTACTGTCTGTTTGTTGAGCTTTCAAATATTTCATTGAATCATGAAGTCATTCAAACTTTCTTC
This sequence comes from Aulostomus chinensis, assembly GCF_037954235.1. Lineage (NCBI taxonomy): Eukaryota > Metazoa > Chordata > Actinopteri > Syngnathiformes > Aulostomidae > Aulostomus > Aulostomus chinensis. Next base: position 11,245,521 of record NC_141343.1, read on the forward strand.
TTCTATTCGCAGCCAAAAGCTGATACTAAGGGCTTTTACTAATGAAATTAGAAACAGCTGTTTGATGTTCAACAGATAAGTGGAAACCCCCCCCCCCCCCCCTTATGGCTGCAGTTTTGGTTAATTTGGTACAGATGATTGCTTCTGGGGCCTGAACCAGATTCGGTGGACGATGATCTAAAACAATAAATACAAAACCCTCTGCGGTGACACAACAGCACCCTGAGTTACTCACATATCCATTTCCTTGTCTTATCGCTAGAGGGCGGCAGAGGGCTGAATGCTCCCAGAGGGGGCTGGGAGTTTTAAAAAGAACTCCTCACACAATGACAGCGACAGCGCCGCTCGCAGAGAGGAACTTCCTCTCTGGGTCCTGGGTCCGGAAGCTGAGTGAGACTGTACGACAACAATTAACTGTTTCATACATTTTATTTGATAATTTAAACTGTTATGAGATGAAAAACAACACACACACACACACACACACACATGATGAGCCAGCCATTTAAAAACTACATTTCAGATGAATTCCAACCCCAGATAGACAGATAGACAGATAGATAGATAGATAGATAGACAGATAGACAGATAGATAGATAGATAGACAGATGGATAGATAGACAGATAGATAGATAGACAGATGGATAGATAGACAGATAGATAGATAGACAGATGGATAGATAGACAGATAGATAGATAGACAGATAGACAGATAGGTAGATAGACAGATAGATAGATGGATAGATAGACAGATAGATAGACAGATGGATAGATAGACAGATAGATAGATAGATAGACAGATGGATAGATAGACAGATAGATAGATAGACAGATGGATAGATAGACAGATAGATAGATAGACAGATAGACAGATAGGTAGATAGACAGATAGATAGATGATAGATAGACAGATAGATAGATAGACAGATGGATAGATAGACAGATGGATAGATAGACAGATGGATAGATAGACAGATAGATAGACAGGTGTGTGTAAGAAGAAAAATTAATGACAGGTTTTGCCTTTCTCGCCCTCTGAATGACAGCGTGTCAGTGTTGTCGTAAACCAGCGACGGTGGTGACGTTCACCGTCCTCATAGTCGTCACATCTGCTGCAGCCTCTCCACAGGGAGAAACCAACGCCGCTTCCTCTGCGCTGGATTAGATCAGATTATGGGCTAAACAGGATTAATGGAGCTCCGGTTAACAGCAGGACTGAAGGGTGAAGCCAGCGAGGCTCTTCCTGAGGTGAATCTTTCCTTGGAGGACTCTGCATTCCTTCAGAGTCGAACTTCTGAAACCCCGCTCTATCAAAGATAACATTCGCGATTCACTTTTCTTTTCTTCTCTCTCTTTTTTTTTTTTTACAGTTTACTCGCTAATTTACGTTCAGAGCTGTCAGGCATCCTGAGGGGGCCGTCGGAGAACGACTGCTACTTCATGCTGACCTTTGCCCCTTGAAATACAAAGCAATACTGCGGGGTGATCATGTTTAGTTCTATTGTTCTGGGATTAAGATAAAATTAAAAAAAAACACTTGTATTTAAGTAATTCTTGTTTAAAAAATGAACTATGGCAGAAAAGACATTTCTTGTGTTTATTTGGTTTCTTTTTTTTTGGGGGGGGGGGGGGGGGTTGAGATCCCTGTTAGTATCTTTCAATGTGCATTTTTAAATGTTCCTCTACAAAACGCCCCTGACCCCAGTGTTGGCCTTTGAGATTTGACAAGAGCGACGTGTTCCTGAGATTAAAAAGCCACGTAGAGGGAACTGAAAAGAGAAAAGAAACCTTTTTTGAACTTGAGGGACACTTTTAAATCGATAAGGAATTTTATCCGGTGTCCTCTGTCTGAACTTCCCTTGTGCCTCGCCCTCGTAGTTCGTCTGGAAGGCTAGAAGCTGGTCCGACCCCAGGGCCTTGAGCCGGGTCCTGGAGCGAACCTGTGGTGCCTTGGCAAATTTGTTGTTAGAACTGATAGTTAAGCTGACCGTGGCGGTGCCGGCGTTGTCAAGGTGCGTTTGTGCAGGATGTTCTAATTCGGTATGACTGGTAGTGGCCAATTTGATAAGTAGGACTGTTTGGGGGGGGGCTCAGATGTTCAGATCTGACTCGACCTCATCTCACAGCCAACCTTGCACGTGTGGTGGACGTCAACCGTTTCTGAGTCTTCGGCCTGCTTCTCTTGTCCCATGAAATTCCTCTCCACGCATTTTCAGTGAGAATCTCGGGTGAAAATAACGACTAATTGTTTTGATTGTGAGCGAAATTCGACACGCACGTTGAAGCCGCCTCAGAAAGAGAGAAGAGAAAAGGAGGATGAGGCGAAGGGAGGTCAGGTTGGCGCCAGTTGGTCCCTCCACACTGCCTCTAGATGGCGGCCTTGTGCAGCAAATCCAACCAGGAAGCGCGCTGAAGAATATCTGTTCCGTCAAGGGACTCACCACGTAACAAGTAAAAACCGGAAGTCATGTTATTGCTCATCCAAAATAAAATACGTCGAGGTTACTTTTCACAAGTTATCCACGGACGCACTTTATTTTAAATTATTTCTCCAAATTTGAGAGTGCAATGGTGATTTTTTTTTGCGTTTTTTAATTGTTGGATTGTTTTATTGTTTTAGTCCATATATTCCTCCTTGTTCGACGCATTATATAGTCAATATTTATGATCACTTTTAGTTAACCTTCACAGGTAAACTTGCTGGATATCAATACATGTACTTGCTTTTACTGCTAAATACAGGTGACAGAACAGAAGAAGTAAATTCACTGCAGAATTATATTTGGTCGAGTCATTTTCTTTTAAACATGCAGTAGATAAGACAAATATCATTCTGCTCTTTTTTCTTGCTTTCTTACTTCAACTCTTCTTTGTGCTTTACTTTTTGTCTTGCCTTTGGGGAAAAAAATGAATTACACTCTCAAGTGTCTTACATCGCAATTGGCACGGTTTTCCCTGAAGGTACGCTTTATTTTGAAGTTCACGTACCGGAAGCGCAACTTTCTTCATAAACTCAACCTTGACGGTGGAGAAGTAATCCAAGTGTCAGCGGAGAAATAAACACAACAGCAGGTCGCGACGGAGCTGTCAAGTCCAGGAGGACTCGGTTCTGGACCAGGGGCTGCCGGAAGGACCTGCTTCGTTACGTCCTTACTTACCTACGAACTTCCTCACTTCCTTCACGAGTCACTTTGGGGAACCCCGGGAGGAAAAAGGCTCGAGGAGTACCGAAGCTGCCAGCTCACCTGACTATGGCTTCAACCACCTGCACCAGGTTCACCGACGAATACCAGCTGTACGAGGAGCTGGGCAAGTGAGTCCTCCTCACTCCTTCTATCCTGTTACTCTAAATACCTGACTTTGCTAGCTTGGAGAAGACCTCCGCTTACCTGTTCACACCTGTTCGCTAAAGCGTGAGTGGGCGGGGCCAACACCCATTTAGTATCCTCCGATGTTACGTTCTTTACGGGAGTGAGTCGTTTTGATCGAGTAACTTTTAAGTCTTCCCATATCTGTGTTTGAATGATTCTCCCTCTGTAGGCGGATGCCTGAATCATGACGTCAAATCAGCCAAAAAGTTGTATCCCTTTTGATGCAGGCGCGATTATTGAGGGGCTACACAGTGACGTGAAGTGATTTTTTTTTTAAATGAAATTAAATTTCTTACCTTTTATCCTCCAAGCCTGAATAAAAAGAAAGTTAACAATTCAGATTGTGGTGCTTTAGTCGGCATGATGATGACCCGATAAACTGAAGGCGCGTTTCTCTGTTCATCGGATACCTCCGATAAGAGTCGATCAGTAACGAACGATGTGCTCCAGGAGGGGCTGGAATTCCTGGATTGAACATTTTTGTAACTTTGTAGGGGTTTGAATCGAACCCATCACACAGCCCGTTTGTCTCTCTAAAGGGGGTGGGGTCCCTAATATCACATGGTGTCACCCAAACTCCGAGGGAGACCTCAGAAACCCTCATGCTGTGCTTTTGGTATCACATACATTGAAGACCACAGCCAGGGAGGAGCTGGAAAAACTTGAAAATACCTCAAGTGTATTTGAATCGACTCGCCTGTACTTTACCACGCTGCCCTCAAAGTTATCCAATCCGATGACCGGTAACCCCGGACTGAAGTCGACTAAAGGTCACTGGATGAATTCTGGTCTCGTCCACACACTCACTGAGAGTCCTGACATTCCAGCCGCATACTTTCAGAATGAGCTCTCATTTACCTCCAGGAAGTGACTCCAGAATTCCTCAGGTGCTGAGACACACGTACAAATTTGGATTTGTTGCATTTTGAATAATGAACAGTTTTGTTTTTGTGCCAGGTTCGCTACAGTACATGACCGGCATCCGATGGGTTTATGGATGAAATCCTCTTTCACTTTTTTTTTTTTTTTTTAGAGCTCATTTTAGGTATACGCCCTGCTTTATGTGGTGTTGGTTCAGTAGGTGACGGGAAGGGCCTGATGCTTTGTGGTTCGCCTTGACCCCTGACCTTTAAACGCCTTAAAGAGATAGTTCACCCAAAAATGCCTCCCTCACGCCGATGCAAGGTGTGGTGAACTTTTTTTTTTAGCCGGCAACACTGCTTGTGTTGTCAGGGAAAATTTGTTCAGTTAATCTCCCGAATAATTAAAGTCGAATGGAAACCACTTTTTAAAGTTTTTTTTTTTTTAACTATAAAATGTTTTGGGTTTTTTTATGGATTAAAAAATAAAAGCCTTCACCCGACCTTCCGTCTGCGTAAGGATTTGTAGGTCGTGACTGAAGTTATTTTTTTTCGTGAACTGTCCCTTTCAAGGTCATTTCATGTCATGTTATTTCTTGTCACGGCAAATAAGGTTTCAGACAGTGCGGCAAATTGGGGGTCAGTTTTGGCCCGGCAATATTCCTCCTCCGAGGGTACGCTTACTGCTGCCTCAACTGCTGTGTGAATCCAAGCCGCCAATTTGCCGGCTCGGCGTGAGGTGGGCGGCGGTGTCGATGATGACGCAAACTCAGTTCTCCCGCATCCAACACTCCCGAGGATGTCAACACCGACGCTGCGGGCAGCCGGAGCGGCGAATTGCTGTTTTGAAACCTACAGACTGTCTCAGGGGCTGAATGTTCTTCCGACGCGTCGTCGCTTCAGATGAGCACCCGGGGAGCCGCTGAGATCAGGGAGCTGCTGACCGTCCCTGGCGAGAGGACCGTGGACAACCACCTCACGGGGCTGTGAGGGAGGGCTTGTTGTACGAAAAGGTCGCGGAGGAGCTTGGTCGCCGGTAACGGAACGTCACCAGCGAGTTGAAAAACTTATGAAAAAAAGTACCACCAGGTCTGTGACCGCAATAGCGGCGACAGGTACACTACGAGGTTTGCCAGACTGTCACGGGGACGAATATTCTCCCCACGTACATGTTGAACGCCACTGTTCAGGCGCAACCTCGTGCTGCACGTCACGTCACAAGTTTACGCCCACACAAGTGGCGGCTTTTTTTGGAAGGAGGAATATTACGCCTCCGTTTCACGCGGGCAAGACGGCAAATTCCCGCCTCTACCGGGCCGCAAATTTGGCGCGTTCTCCGTCGAAACAGGGCGATTGATTACCGCAGCTCCGCAGTCTGGAAAGAGTTCCTTAAGTGTTAGAAGCGTGTCTGGAAAGTGTTGCGTGTCGTGACTGATGGCTGTGCTCCGCAGGGGGGCCTTCTCTGTGGTGAGGAGATGCATGAAGATTTCCACAGGGCAGGAATACGCCGCCAAAATCATCAACACCAAGAAGCTGTCAGCCAGGGGTGAGTCAGATGTTCTTCTCGCGGGTGTTTTCTGGGTGTACATCAGTGTGTAAACACAGGAAACTGTTGCTGCAGGTCACTCTGGGACACTTTCTTTTTCTAGTCCCTCTCAAACCAACATGCTTCCTCAAATCTACCCAACTGCATTGCTTTCCATTTTTGGAACGTTTGCTCATCAAATTGGCACCAACATGTAGAGGCTACTTTCATGATTCACGTCGACCTCAAAACCCAGACGAGTCGTACGTGAGTCACAGTGCTGTCGCTCACGTGGACGCGGCACAGCAGTGGAGGTGAACCTGGACCCCTGGAGTCTTTGAGTCCTCTTCTCTCACCCTTATTTTCCCTGCGAGTCAAAGCCGCTGCTGTCTGGAAGCAGAGCTGCCGATGGATCCGACGCGGAACACCAGTGGGTTGATGGGAGGGCGCACAAACACGCAAACAAAAGGCTTGAAGGCTCAGGACAAGCCAGGGCTTGTGGTGTGGTAGAAAATGTTTAGTTGTGTTGTGGGGGTGGGGGTGGGGATGTGATTCCTGCTGCTTGAGCTGCAGAGGTGAGGATGTTTCTAGAAGCTAAGATTGATTCCATTCTCTGATACTTTGGCTGAACACCAACATCCAGACCTGGAAGTGAAAATGAGAAGGAAATGGAAATGTGTGTGTGTGTGGTGTGTGGGGGGGGGGGGGGGGGGGGCAGGAGAGAGAGAGGTTTTATTTAGTCTCATCAACAACGTTGCTCTGGCATTTCTTCAAGGGGACTTTTCAGGAAAGGTCTTTTTTTTTTTTTTTTTTTTACAATTATTTAAAAAAAGAAGTTGTACAGCGGGACATCGTCTGCGCGACATTTTCCCGCGTCATTATAAAGTCCTCCATCGCCATGGAAACAGCTCATTCATGGCTAGAAGGAGGAAGAACTCAAACATATCTTTGAGCAGCATACCACAATTATTATGCCAGACTTATACATACAGGAGTAACTCAAATACAGCAGCCACATACTGTAGTAGCAGTATATATATATATATATATATATATAGTATATATATATATATAAATATATATATATATATATATATATATATATATATATATATATATATATATATATATACTGTGTATATATATATATATATATATATATATACACAGTATATATATATAATATATACTGTGTATATATATATATATATATATATATATATATACACAGTATATATATATATATATATATATTATATATATATATATATATACACAGTATATATATATATATATATATATATTACACAGTGTATATATATATATATATATATATATATATATACACAGTATATATATTTATATATATATATATATATATATACTGTGTATATATATTTATATATATATAATATAAAATAATAGAAATATTGTAATTGCCATATGAAGAAAACTTCCTTACCCTGATGATTTTTATGTCAACATTGTCAAATCTGTTTTTTTTTAAAAAGCACTGCGTTTTTTTGTCTTTTTTTCGATGAAGTGGTTGTGTTGCAGATATTTTCCGTGCATTGCCACTCTGACAGTGTTTTTTTTTCTCTTTTTCTCCAAGTTATGTCGCTGAAAAACATCCTTTTTTTCACCCGAAACCACAACATTCACCATCATCTGGTTTACAGGGTGTCATGTGGTCGCAGCTTGAGGGAAGACATTTTTCGTTCCGCCTGCAGGCCGACTGACGGACACAAGCGTGCTGTCAGTTGCTGATGAATATTGAGGCAGACTGGCTGAGTTGAATGTCACGTTCAATGAGGGGAAACCCCGACTTGCTGCCTGTGCCAGTGCCAGTACCGCTACTGAGTGATGAGAAACCCAAAACAGGAAGCTCTGCGTCTTTGGAGGGGCTTTATGTGGCTGTAAACGTTGGCTCAGTGCTTTCTAGGGCGGCATCCTTCAGGGAACAGCTTTGTGACCTTCATCTAAGCCTCACACACTCGTAACAACACCCTCATCCCCTCTGACAACGAGGAAACTTTATTGTCTCATTTCGCTCCCGCTTGTCTTCAGAATGTCAGCGCGCCACCAGTTGAAGCTTCCTGTCAGAATGCGTTAAAGCAAAGAGACATGTCACCTGTCAGCCGGGGGAGTCCGCAAGTGGTTGCGCAAAAGCTGAGCGACAGAAGAGAAACGACTGAAATAGAATGTTAGATATCGTGGCGTTTAATATGACAGGTCAGCGCGCTTTTATGTTGAAAGGTCGCCGTGTAGTGTGTGACACAGGAAGTAGTGAGGGTTTAATAAAAGCAGTTGTGGCGACCAACACGAACAGTAAAGTTAGTAAGAGACACTTTGGCTTCAAATATGATTTTGCTGGAGTTTAGATGGTGAAGAAAAGCTTGATGTTATAATTGTGTTCCCCCTCAGATGAGTGAAATGTTCTTGTTTGTCGTGTTTTAAAAGCAATAATAACACAATAAGTTGTCAGGCATGATTTTGCATCATTTTGTATTCTTCCCACATTCTTCCTGTTTCGAGAAACGCACATAAATGACACGCCTACCACTATGGTTCATCAAAGAGGCAAAACCGAGCCATTAGCATCAGCTGTTTTTCTCGTATTCTCTCATGAAGTGATAAGATACTTAAAAAAAATGTGATTGCACATCCTCAAAAACAAGTCTTTAAACTGGAATTTATAACGATTTGACATTTATCGTGATAATTATTCTGACTGATCATGAAGAAAAGGTGGTTCATTTTGAATTCGTGGGGCATTAGATTGGATTGGTGAGGGAGACCAATGTTGAGAACTCTCCCTGTCCCTTTGTCTCTTTTTTTTTGTTCCTTGCTTCTCTCTCTCTCTCTCTCTCTCTCTCGCTCTATCTTTGTTCCGCCTTTCTGTATCTGTGTCTTTTCTTTCATCCCAACTGGTCGAGGCAGATGGCCGCCGCCACATAGAGCCCGTGTCTGCTTCATGTTTCCGCCTGCAGATGTGTTTGCTCATTGTTGGGTCTCTTTGAACTAAATTAATTCAAACTGTGTGGTTCTGGACCCGTGCTCTGCGTGGATTATCATCATCCTTTTTACTGGGATTTGGTGTTGCATGAACAGAGTTGACAAGTCCGTTAATGAAGGCAGTTGAGACGAGTATTAGTCATTAATAAAACGCCTTTTCGTCGGACCAGTTGAGAGTGTGTTGAGCTGCAGAAGGAGATGTAGTGAAGTGAAAAGCGTCTTGTGTGACAGAGTGGTGTGTGTGTGTGTGTGTGTGTGTGTGTGTGTGTGTGTGTGTGTGTGTGTGTGTGTGTGAGAGAGAGAGAGAGAGAGAGAGAGAGAGAGAGAGAGAGGAGTAACTAGGCCAGTGGTTAGTGATGCTTGGACTCGGCAGAGTGGAAATGATCACTTGACAAACCCACCAGGCTGTGGAAAAGCTAACTCTGGTGGAGCAGCCAGCCATTCTGTCATTTTTTTTACATTTTTTTTTTTTTTTTTGTGCTTCTGGAAAATACCGGAGGCCCCGGCCGCTCACAGCGAGTTCCTCATTCCCATGGAAACAAACGAGACGGAGGACTAAATATAGTCAGGGGTAATGGAGGCGCTGAAGTATCTTCCACGCTTTGTTCTCCTCTTTTATGAATCACTCAACTCAACAATGAGCAATCACGTTATTTACTGAATTTAAACACACTCATACACACAGTGAGCCTATTGCTTTAAGAAAATGATGTACTCTGGTAGGTGTGTGTGTGTGTGTGTGTGTGTGTGTGTGTGTGTAAAACCATTGGAGTGGCTCAAGTGTGACCGCTGATCTCAACTGCTTTTCATAGAGACCGATAGCACTTAAAATGTGACACCGTCGTAGCTCAACACAGGCTGTTGATGCATCTTAGACTCTGGATAAACTTGACCGCTCCCCGGAGCTCCACGTTGTTACTGTCTCACCTGAATTATAAATGAAATCACCCCCCAGTTAGACAAGCGCTCTTCTTGTTCCTGGAGTAGAATGTTGGTGGTGTTTTTAGAGCAGGATTTGTGACATCACAACTGTTTTGAAAGGTGATCCTGTGCTGCGAGTAGGCACAAGTACAATGTACAGAACCTTAAAGCCTCCGCCTAGAATGGAGTTTCTAGAGACATCGGAAGTATTTGTGGTAATTATTTTATATTTCCGCTCAAACAACACCACATAGTATTTGATGAGTATTTTATATACTTATATACTCAAAAAAAAAATCATCAAAATGCGTATTTTTTGTTTTTTTTTTACACTTTAAAATACTTCCAAATAGGTGTCTTAAGCTCAAAAAAATGTGTTTTTCCAGCCATGCATCACTTCTTTTGACTGCGGAATGTAGAAAAAGAGTCAGATGGGCCAAACTTAGTGGATCCACAGAGGGCCGATGAGAAGCTGAGGTGTTACAATGACGGAATCACCTGACACCAAATGTGTTTGTGTGTTTGCTTAGTTCAGGCCAGTAGACTCCCTCTTCTGGTAAGTGATGCACAGCTGCTGGCGGCAGCCAAAAATATCTCATTAGAATGAGGCGAGGGACCATGAAAAGCCAAAATCAGGCTGCTGTGTAATACAGCAACTGTCAGTGGGAGTGGAGGACTCCCCGCCATTCTCATCCCGGCCTGGCTCATTTCACCATCAATCAACCGGCCGCCTCTTCTCAGTCTCTCCCCGGTTTAATGGAAATTAGTGTCATTTCCCCCTCGACTCTGGCTTAGCATTCTCAAGCTGGAACGCTGAAAGAACGATGTGGGGGAATAGAAGAAAGGATTAACACCTGCAGTAGCAGAGGTCTAAGCAGAAACTAGATGTTAGGGTTACTCAAGCATCAACATGTTCAGAACCAGCGGTGTTGCGGCCGGATGGCAGGTATCGAGTGTTTGATGATGAAGTACATCGACGGCTGCTAAGCTGATTTGTGCGCTATCAACCGCTAAAACAAAGCCCACAGGAGTCCCCTCGACACCACTGATAAGCTACATCGTCTTGTCTCTTGTGGGGGGGGGGGGGGACCCAAAAACAAACACTGGATGGACTTCTGCAGGTTAGTGACACAGACTCTCTGAGGTCAGGGCTGCTGTGCGATAAATCAACCTGGAGATGCGATGCCAGCAAAACAAAAAAACAAAAAAGGGCCACTTTTCATCCACCGGCTTTCGTCAGCTTCAGGACAAGCCGATGTCTGAAGGCTGATATTGACTTTACAGCTTCGAAAGTATGCTACATGCTGTGGCGACACAAGTCAAATCATTTGTTGACTGAAAAAGAATCCATTTATCATTATAAATATCCCGAGTATGGAATGGTTCTAGCTTCTCAGATTGGTCATACATTTTTGTAAATTATATATTTCTAGCTGTTGGACTGATTTTTTTTGTTTTGTTTTGTTTTGTTTTTTGCATGAAATACACTACTTAAAAATCCAGTCGTGACATTTCAAAAGGTGTTTTCCCTGGTATTTCCAACCAGTATTAACTGGTACCAGAACATGGTGAGGCCACTGTCGAAGCACCGGTGAGCTCAGTGAGGAATGCTGCCTGTAACGTGTGGTGTTTATTCTCTCTAACCATCCCCTCATGATGGTGAAGCTGCTTGCACCTCACACAATGCATCTTTATCGTCTGCACCAGACTACAGAGAGTAGCGTGCATAAGAGCGTCAGCAGGTATCAGTATCAAAAAGTAATATTGCTAATGTCAAAACAATACCAGTGCCTGTTCCTAAATATTGAAAGGCATCTTTTGCAGCTGGACGAGCTAGCGCCAGTTCATCCTGTCCCGTTATTGCCCCCTGTTGATTTATGGAATGAAATAGGCTGCGCCTGATGCTGTTCTACCCAAAAACCTTGTTGAAAAGGACGCTGCTGAAACTGAAACTGCAGTGATACATTTACAACACGCAAACTCTTCTTGCGGCCCAATACCACAAGTGGCTGCAGGAAATCTACTCCTCATCATAGCAGGGATGTAAACACACAAATTTTGCAGATGTACTCGGCCCTCCAAAGAGGAAGGCTTGTTTGTATGGCCGCCAGAATGCTTATCTAACAGTTGTGATGGCGCTGTACACTTTCTGCTCTCAAACTGATATTATTTGTCGTCTCGGGCCCTCATACTAGGGTGGGGGGAACATGTTTGTGACTCAAAGACACCAGTTTGTGATCACTCGAAAAGTAAATTACCCGTCGCTACGCTAAAGTATCACGTTAATGGGTCCCTGAACCACCGTAACAGGCTCCTTTCAGCACAAAAAAATAAAGTGTTTATTGTTATTTTTCACAACAGTCACTCTGTTTTGGATTGTCTTAGAATGTCAAGTTGACATGAGGGGAATATCTGGTGTGGTGGTTAGATGATGTCATTCTTCTGGTTTTGTCAAACCAGGAAATTCAGCAAGCATCAAGATGGTTGGTAACTGGATTAGGCAGCACCTCCGTTGTGCGTCAAAGGTTGTGGGACTCTACAGGAAACCAGTCCCTTTGCGTTTAGTCTGATGCCCCATGATCAGGAAGATCACGGACTACAACAGTCTACTGGTCAAAGCTACAAGTGGTAGATTTGGTGCCCCACCCAGTTCATCCCTCGCTCAGGTGTTCACCATCTTTGTGAAGCGTAGGGATAAACTGGAGCATTCCCTCTGGGTTATATTCCAAATCCTCATTTAGCCAAGTAGGCCAACCGCTCAAGGGACAGGCTGCCGGCTTTAATTAGGGCTTCATTGTCTGTCACACAGAGACTGGCTGCTCCCATCTGGAAACGGCATCTTCCAGGAGCGCTCTCCTCCACCTTAATAAACCGTCGCTGCTTCTGTCCTTGTCCCATCCACGCAGTTAATCCTCGATCTGTGGATCTCTGTGTTCTTTACCTGACGGCTACAGAGGTAAATTAGAGAGTGGGTGTGTTGAAGGCCCCCCTAACTCTAGACACGCTCCTCCACAACACCTGTACTTTGTGTAATCTATTCATATAAAGCTTCTCAGGTCAGTAAGCGTGCACATGAAAATAGATTTCATGCACATGAGAGCAAAGAGGTTTTGGAGTCTAATGAGCCTACAAATAAGCCACTGGAACTCTCTGCAAGCAGCCAGAGAAGTCAACAAAATAGTTAATATGACTCCTCGTATCCAGCTACGACTTATGTTCAATGACATCAGGCTCTGAGGATGAGGAAGATGAAACCAGTTTGAAACAACAACGTTAATACGCCCAGAGTCTCTCGCTCATGACCCAGTGTTGTTAAACGACACCGCAGGGGTGACTCCGTGCTAATTAATGATTATTATATCATTAATGAAGTTAACATCATGTCTCAGAAGACATCAGGATCCTTTCGCAACTGTGTAATACGGTTTTTCTAACGCTTGGACGTCATCCGCACCAAAATCAGAGGTGAAACGCTGCCGGAACCCATCCATCCTATCAAAGACACTCGGTCAAGCACTAGTTTTCTCGCCCTCTCCTCACAACATGTTTCCTACTCCTCACACTCATGGAAGACTGCTGCGGCACAAGTGTTGGTGGCTCAGGGAGGCTTAGATGATGCATCGCGGAAAACCAAATCCACCTATATTCCTTGAAGCAGGAAAGGAGCAGGAGAGAGGTATTTTCTGGAAAAGCAACATATTTTGCTCTGGCCCCTCCACATTGAGAGATTGAGATAGGGAATTCTGTTCAATAACAATGTCGTGGGTTGATACTGACATTTTCATGGGAGCATCCCACATGTTTGATGGATTTTTTTTTTTTTTTTTACCTATTCTCAGAATGCCAATCCATTTTTTCCTTACATCATTTTTTTGGGGAATCTGCCTGAACCTGAACCAAAATGTATGGTTTATTTCATGGTAAGAGTCAGTCGCTTGGTAGAATGTCTATTCCTGCACTGGCAACCATTCATTTTTCTTACCTCTGCGTACACGGAAATTGCTTCTCTTTTTCTTCAGTACTCCATAAGAGGGTTGCATATATGCGGGTGGATGTTCACACACACACACACACACACACACACACACACACACGCACATGCACAGCCAAGGTTGAGTACCGCTGATGGTGATACCGCACGTGAATCCTGAGATTCCGCTTTAAAACTGGACTTAATAGGGCAATTGCTTCATCATATTTGTCATATTATATATCAAACATTTATAAGTTTGCATTATTCTGAAGACCACAACATGCAAGGCACCCGATTAAGCTAGCAGCAGACTGTCGCATCTAGGAATGCCGCGGAGTTCCTCGATAGTTAGTCACGCTAATTTGATGAGGACTGCATCTATTCTCAGCCAGACGCCCCGCAGAGGAAACTCTTTTCATTTGATCGTATCTGCGATCTCATTCTGTCAGTCACTAATGAAAGCTTGGGGTCATCATAGGTGTGGGATGGAGCACAGGTTCTCTGTTTTCATTCACCGGCTGATGTCTAGAAGTTTCTTGTGCGTTACGGTACAGGGTGGAAGGAGGAATTGGAATTTTAAAAGTTGTTCCTATAAAATGTTCAATCTTCATCTCGTCTCTCTGATGTCTGTGGAAACTGTTTCAGTAGGAAGGATTCAAACTTTAGTTGGACCCCGAATGGTGGCGCGAAGAGGTGATTGTACCAAAAGAATAGATATGGACAGACAGGCGATAACGACGTTTTTGTGAGATCTCTTGGGAGCAGAAGGGGTGACACAAAAAAAGATGTTTATCTGTAGAGCTGGTGTGTAAAATGAGTTTGAAACAGAGCCATAATTGAGGGTGTGCGTCCAGCACGCTCTGCTGATTTCTCTGTAGAGGCGTGAGTCAAGAGAAGAGACCGGAAGTTTGATCAAGGGTGTTTTCGCACTTGATGAACTCAGATCAATTTGTCAGCATTTTTTCCCCCATAATGGAACGTTCCTGGTGAACTCTGACTTCTCTTGAGAGAACTGTAGTATGGTCCGCTTCTGTGTTGCAGGTCCCTTGTGTGCGCAATGTGAACGCAAAGTGCTGCAGGTTCGTTTCACCCTTTACCATTGTGTTATAGCCCTCTAGGCTTGCGGTAGACAGATCACATGCACCGGGAAGCCCAAGCTCGAAAAACGGCAAGTATAGCACCAGCCATCTTGTTCAAAGTGAAAAATACGAAGAGAACAAATTCCTCTTCCACATGAACTGAATAGATAATAGATAAACACAAAAAGAACCGAGTCCATTTTCTGTCGGTCCATTAGTTGGCGAGAGGACTGAGATTGGTCCTCCTACTGGGGACAATACGTGAACATACCTCAAGTCATCATTTTAGTCCAAAAGATATCATAGGACCTTTTAAACAATATTTAAATTGGTTAACTTTTCTTGTAGGGAAAAAAAAAAAAAAACGCGTCGCGCTAAACAGCTCTACAATTACGAAAGTGCAGACATGATGTTAGTCTGTGGTTGGCGCTAATTAGCAAATGTTTGTGTTGCTCGCACACGATTTCCGTGGTGAATATGACCGACATTTTTGTCACTAAAGTAGGAAGACCTGCTCCACCTCAATAGACATCGAAGCCAAAGGGTTAAGGGTTCTGAAGCTTTTTCACGGCCGAGATCACTGTTGCGCCGCCGGAAAACAGTGATGGGTGAATGTGACAAAACCTACCCGCAATGAATTTTGGCCTGTAAAATTCAAATTGGAAGCAAAGCAAACCCAGGCAGCTGCCTCCTCAGTTTAGAGGAACTGAAATGTCACATCGCAACAAACAAGCACAAGTGTGTGATTATGTGGTCTAATTTGGTTGAATGTGGCGAGTGTGACTGGAACACACTGTGAGAACCCTGAGTTAGAGTTACGTATGTTTGTACAGCTGTAGACGACAATGTTGGGATTCGTATCTTTTTAAAATTTCTCTTCGGCCCATTATCTCGATATCTACTGTATTCTCATGTTGTCCCTAATTTATCTTCTCTCCAGTAAGCATGATCGAATGGTCTGTAAGAAGAACCGATTGCCCAACCCCTGAGCTTCTCCATACGTTGTGCCACCCTCAAGACTTTGGATTAGTTCTGCAATGTATAGCTTTTAATTGCTTTGGCTCACTTTTAGCAAAAAACCTTGGATTTTCTCCCAAATATCTAAGAAGGAGGAGTTTGGAGACTGTCCTGTGAGTCGGTACTAGTATGTACTGCGGTAGGGACGCAAACAACTTTGAGGTTTTTCATCCCACTTGGGTTTTCATTACTTTGTCCATTAACCAGCGTGTGACAAATCCCAGTATCTTCACCTGGTTTATGTTGCCTTCTAGTCTCTGTGAGGACTTTCTCAAATCGTTTGAAGTGTCTGCATGTTCTCCCTGTTCCTGTGTGGGTTCTCTCTGGTACTCCAGCTTCCTCCCACAGTCCAAAGACATCAAGAGGGGACGAGGCTGATTGATACTCTAAATTGACTGTAGGTGTGACTGTGAGTGTGAATGGTTGTCTGTCTCTATGTGTTGGCCCTGTGATGGACTGGCGACCTGTCCAGGGTGAACCCCGCCTCTCCCCTGAAGGCTGCTGGGATAGGCTCCACCCCCTGCGACCCTTAACAGGAATAAGCGGAAGACAATGGATGGATGGATGGATTTGGTAAAGAGATATTTGAGGAGTAAACATGTCATGCTTGGAGGAGCAACTCCATTAAATGTTAGAGCCAGTTCTTGGAGGCCGATAACTCATGAAGGAAACGCCAGTCATCACCAGTTTATGTGCTTTGGCCTGTTAGTTTTGCTACGTAACTCGATTTTAAAATTCTTGAATCGTGATGGATTCCGTCTAGATTTGAGGGAACAGCAGCTGCTTTAATGAACAGCATCGTCTTAAATGGCTCCTAGTTCAATTCCAGCTGCACTTGCCGTGATCATGTCTCAGAGCTCTCGCCTCTCATTAACATGCTGAACGTGGCGACGTTCGTCATCCCACCTGGAATTTTTCTCACTGGGCCGCATTGCCTCCCACTTCACTTCCAGTTTCATGAAGACTCTACTCCAGAACATTCTTTGCTTTCCGTGTTTATTCTGGCGGGGAAAAAAACAAAACAAAAAACCACATTGTAGCTCGGAGACCAGCGGAAATCTCTCAACACTAAAACGGCCAGCTTACACTGTAGTTCCATTCAGGGGATCAACACACGTCTCTATTGTGGAAACCACTTGGTCATAAGTAGAACACGGGAAGTCCTGTAAACCCACATTAACGCGCATCCGTATTTCCTTCACTGGTGAGCTTCCCAGTGTCTCTATTATCTAAGTTCAGTCGTGATTTCATTCAAAGTCGATTCTGGATGCATTCCCAATTTTAGATTGAAAAGAAAGGGGAAATAACGCGAAGGTTTCCGGTGGACTGCGTGTGCCAGTGTTCACCGCTGAAACGTAACACAAGAGTTGCAGCAATACATCACCTGGGTATCAGTATTGGACAGTATTTGACTTGTTGATGACTATCGGCGATCTGCATATAAACTATAAAGTTTTGAAGAAATTCTGTTTCTGAACTATGAATTGACTGAATATGGTCCTCAAATATGGTGTGAAGATCAAGGCCAAGTCTTAAAATAGTTGTAACTTCTGCGACGATTTGTTTTTGTTAGATGGGCAAAAAGTGATGAAGAATAAACATCAGCAAGGACGACATGAAAGAACGTTTAAAATAATTGAAGTAAGATTCATCAGCGCCGGCCAAAATTTGGTTATTATTATTATCATCGGTGCTTATCCCGTTAAGGGTCGCGGGGGGGTGGAGCCTATCCCAGCACCCTTCAGGCGAGAGGCGGGGTTCACCCTGGACAGGTCACCAGTCCATCACAGGGCCAACACATAGAGACAGACAACCATCCACACTCACAGTCACACCTACAGTCAATTTAGAGTATCAATCAGCCTCGTCCCCTCTTGATGTCTTTGGACTGTGGAAGGAAGCTGGAGTACCAGAGAGAACCCACACAGGAACAGGGAGAACATGGAGACTCCACACAGAAAGATCCATGCTGGAGCTGGGACTGGAACCTGGAACCTTCTTGCTGTGAGGCCACAGTGCTGACCACTGCACCACTGTGCCGTAGAAGAATTGTGATTATGAAGTGAATGAGTCGTGACTCTTAAACTTTACTTCGTACAAAACAAACCCTAAATTTAATTTGACTCAGTGAAAGCATATGTTATTGTGTGTATTTGACATTTTAGTTGAACTGCTCGGTCAGGGAGGGATTTGGTTTTAATGTGCTGGTGTTATTTTGTAGTATTTTAGTGTATATTTCTGCTCGGGTCCCTGTAAAAGCTGGATGGTCTATCTTTTTTCTGAATCAACGTCTGAATTTTCAACCTTCTTATTTATTGTAAACAACCTCTTGCAGCGCAAACGGTCCACACTTTGGATGTGGGATTGTGTTCACACGCGTCAACACTGTTAGTACTGAACATAACTGCCGAGTTTGTGGCGTGAACTAACTGCATTGTGTGTGAATTTTGTAAGTGTGACATGCAACCGATGAGCAAGGATTTCTGTGACTGCATCATGAGTCACCGGACTCCCATTTTTGTCTCCTCAGACTATGCAATGGCTTCAAGGCAGTTCGTACTTCCATTCGTTGTATATGTAACTGTCCTTTGGAAACACCCAACAGACCAGCCTTTTTTTATAATCCAAATCTTCAAAAAAGGAGCTTGTAGTCGCTTCGTGAGGGGGACTCTGAAAACGCTGCGTGCAAAAAAAGTGGGACGGGCAAAGAATGTCGCCTGATGCCTACAGTTTCGTCTGAACGAGACAGTCCCAAAGATGAAGAGTGGTCCTTTCACCTCCTGTGTTTCTGTCTTTAGGAGGGGAACCCTCACGCATTCTTGGTCTAGACACTCATTATTTCTTCTGAATGAGGGTGGAGGGTGAGTGAAAAGTCACAGGTCATCTCTCAAACATACACAGACATCTACTGTCACGCTGTCACCCTGTAAGCGCTCTTTTCGTTCCGTGTTAGTTTGGTGAAGAGCGCAGCGGCTGGAGGGAAATAATTGAGGTTGTGTCACCACTGCCACCTCCGTTTGAGATGACTCATTTCTATTAACTGACTCGATGAGCTGCAGGAAAGAAAATCTCTCTTTCTGCGTTCTCATCTGTCCCCTGTGTCCCTAATGAAAGCGGGTTAATGCGGTTTGTCACACAGTGTTGAACTGATTTGTTTGGTTGCCGTATGTATCTTTGGCGCGGGCGACGCCCTCGTAAAAATGAGAGGTTAAAAAGAGCTATTTGAGAAAAGTTGTCTTGAACAAGTCCAGAATAGCGCCCTGCGAACGACGGGTGATCTGTCCAGGGTGTACCTCGCCTCTTGCCCGAAGTCAGCTGGTGTAGGCTCCAGCCGCCCCCGCACCCCCATGTTTACATGCCGTGCAATGGAAGAAATGCGACCATTGTGAGATAAAATTACTGTGTCATGATCTAAAATTACTGTGTCAAGATAATAGGTGGGGCTTTACAAAGCCTCCCTCAGTTTTTATGACAATTCATCTTTTTAACCGGACGACTGACGTCACTACAAACTGATGGGACATTCACGAGCCGTCGCCGTGGTAGCACATTACACATTAGAAACGTCACAGTCCCCACAGCAGCCCGAATCAACACAGTTATTTTACATTCCGGATAAACCGCTCTATTTCAAACTCCTAAAAAAATAAAATTACCAAGCTTTTTTTTTTTTTGGGTGAAGGATAGAATTATGATAAGCTGATTAATCAGTTATATAACCAAGTAATCATTGGAATCACGTTAGTAATTCAAGTCACTGAATATGTATGGGGGGGGGGGACAAGCAGTATTTTGAGCTCTTGGAACTTGTCAGGAACATTTGTGACAATTTTCAGACAATTTATATCGTAATTCGAAGGGATTTTCTATTATTCAACAGTGGAAACGGCAAATTGACTTTTTTTGACATTCTATTCATGATAATCAATTAAACCATATGATAAACAAATTTAGGTACGTATTTTGAAATGATTTTGTGCTGTTATTAGATGTAATTGTCTGTATATTTTGCATTCGAATAATCTGATATCACGCTTCACTGAGCCTGAGCTGCTGCATGAATAAAAGCACATTTTAGGGAGTGCTGGGGTTTATTTAGACTCTTTCAAGTTCACTCGCCCCCGATTCAACGCTCGTGTAAGCAAAAGCAGTTGTGCTGCTCCGCATGAGCGTTCAGGGTGGATTGATTGACAGCAGGCCGCTGGCTGCATCCAATGGTGGATTTATGTTTTTGTGTGCTTGGATATGTAATCCAGGCTTGATAATCTCAGTCTCGTGCTGTCGCTACATCACAGCCAGAGACTCACACTCCTCCTTGGACGCTGTCAGGATTATGACCTGTCCTGCACTGTCGCAGTCACACATCTGCCTGAGCGTCTTCCTGGGGACGAGTGCCCGGATGGATGACGGCTTGGCGGTATTGGGCCAAGCGTCTCTACATGACTCGAAAGCATGACCTCAGTGAAGGAACACGTGGCCTCGGAGGGCCCGGATACGTCAACTGAATGTTGATGTTTGACCCTCTGACTGCAGGGATCAATATACCAGCACGGCCCCAGTTTAGCTGCTCCTGAATGACCAGCAACAGCAGTCAAGTCGAGACCTGCAGGACTGTTCTTTCTGTGACACACACATACCCCTCCCCCCTCCCCCCCAGGGAGCAGGCCGATAGTGTCATCACTCTAATCTCATCGGGTGAATCAGATTAGTAAACTGCGCTAATGTAAATTTGGCATCAGACCATGCTTCCTACCATGTGTGTGTTTGTATTTCTCTTGCAAATACGAACACACACACACACACACACACACACACACACACACACACACACTCACTTACTTCAAGGGCAGTGCAATAAATGAAGTATTTTCCCTGTGTTCCGCTTTTAGAGCTTAATTTAAAACTATTTGTGGAGTGTAAACATTGCTAGGGTTCACTTAAAACCCATGGAGTTATTATCGTATCATATTCAAAAACCTGGCTTTGCTTTCTAAGTGTGTAATAGTTCCTGTCTAGCTCTGAGTATATTTGATCATGACTTTAAAGCTTCAAATAATTAAGGCAAACGAGCTGGAGTTTAAATTTAAGAAGCCAACATCAAGTCTGGTTACATTTATAGACTTAACCACACAAATTTTTTTTTTTTCCCATTGCGAGTTGGGCTTTCTGTCAGCATGTCACGGTCACACACTAGCTAGCTGTGAAATGATCAAATGTATCTGAATCTGTGAGTCGAGGGTTTTGTCATCGTGAGAGATACGTCTGTCAAAATGTGCGCTTTGAAAACTTATTTTGGGGTCTGTGCTCGCTTTAAGAAGGCCTGTATGGTGGCTAGCAGCCAGTTAGCACACGATGCTTTGTTTAACTTGTAGACTTTTCACTACTCTCCTGTAATCTTTGTGTTTCCCTTCTATAGAACCTGCTTAGCTACCTGGATGGGTGAGCTGGAACCTTATTGATTTTATGGGTTAAAAAGTAATGAATGAATGTTTCTGTTTAATGGTTTTTTGTTGTTGTTTTTTTTGAGTCGACCAAAACTCCATCTGTCATGTTGACTGGTGGATGCGTCGACTTGATTAATATTCCTACATAATATCTTTGAGTCACGTGTTGCTAGTTTTGACAAAATTCCATATCCAATAGTAACTGCGATTGCCTAGATCGACGATATGCTTCAGATTTATTGTTGTTTCCTGCTGTGAGTTTTCTGATGTATTCTAAAAATAGGTTTCCCTCTGTGAGGTATCAATCCCTCCTCGAGTAATTACAGCAATTACTCGAGCTGGGAAAAACAACATGCCCATCCCGAGTTGTGTTGAATGAGAAGTTGTCTGGATGAGCAGCACTTGAGAAAGCTACCACCAGTGATACTGTATCCCAAACACACACACACACACACACACACACACACACACACACGTCTTAATCTGCTCTAGTGAAATGACACGTAGATGAAAGAAGGGTTTAAAATAGCAAAAGGTGGTCACAGGTGTGAAACGGGAAAAAGGCGAGGAGGGGGAAATCATAGCGTAGGACAGAGAAGAGATGAAAGTGAGATGTGACGGCGTGTGGGTGGCGGTAAATAAAGGTCGCCGGCAGGGGATGATTCTCAGAGCCATATGTGCTGCCTGGGGTCTGAAACACACTTTGTGTTTCCTTCTCGACAAAACCGCCACTTACTGTTTTTCACAGGATTTATATCCTTCACGGTTATATATCATATAAGAATTAGCAGCAGAGGGTACACATACGACCCATCTGATGCTAAAAGAGCACTAGTTTTTCAAGGCCTGTGATGGTTAATCTTTTAAACCCCGGATGACTGCACCAATAACTATTAACCTACATGTCTTGTTGTATCCAGACACATAGGTTTAGTAAATGTGCCTAGAGAGAAATACATTGGAATGTGGCGACACCCTTTTTTGCATTTTTCAGGGTGATTGCAGCTGAGGCTTTTTGCCAGAACAAGTCTTCGTTTGCTGGGGAGTTACAGGAGAGCGTGCAAAAAGGCAGGAGTCTTTCAGGTTTCGTAGAATGAACGAATACGTTGTTTTGCAGGTCATAGTCACCTTAACATTTGTGCCAGTGTCACTATTTTGATAATTTTCCAGTCAATGATTCATAACCCCATCACTTTCTTTGTATTCCGGTGTCACAAATTTTGAGAAGTGAATAGAGACAAAAGGTTTCTTTTCTCTTTTTTTTTTTTTTTTTTTTTTTTTTATGTGGGCATGCTACTACAAGTTCTAGCAGAGTAATGAAATGGGATCCAGAAAGTCCAGTTGATGGAACATTCCTCAACTGGTCTCCAACACGCTGCACAACACTTCTCACGTGTGTTGCAAAGATTGTATCAAGCAGACACAACAGCGGCTGAAAAGTGTGAACCTCTACAAGACTGCTGGGGGGGGAGGGGAGGGGGGGGGGGAGTTCACATTAGAGACAGGGGCCACAGATCTGAGTACTCTTTTTACACCCAAGACCAAGTAATTTGATTACTGTGAAAACGTTCCAGAGACTGCTTGAAAAGGCGGTCTCAGGCAAAGTTTGCGTGAACTCCGGTAGCTTCCGCAATAGGTTTGAAAGCAGCCATGCAAAATCAAGGAAGTGGGCTGCTACAGTCAACAAGCTTGCAGACGAGCACAAGTGGCGGGCAACAAGTTGAGTCCCCTCCTGCCCCCTCTGAAACCTTTGTGTTGGTGCACCAGGCCAATTTACACTTGTGAACTGCGAGGCAGGCGAGAGGGTTTTTCGGCGGCGTTGCCCTCAGCTGACGATGCTGGTGCTTGCTTCTTCGTCCTGTGTATTGGATTGCAAATCATAGGTGCGTATTTTAGGACTACCTCTACGATGATCCTTTGTCCTCCAATAAAGGAAAATGAACTTGGAGAATCAAATATACTCTTTCAAAGCCAATGGAATTAAATGCTCATAACAGTTTAATTCTCGTCAAAAGTAAAACAAGGTAAATGAAATTTGATCGATTCATTGATTTATCAAAATTGAATGGATGTCGCAGAGGTACTTTTGATTTCCCAAGAATTGGGTAGGATTCCAGAAATGATTGTAGGATTTTATACATATTTCTACTACAGAGGAAATGAGAAGAGCATTTAATATCCAGGAATTTGGAATAGAAAAAAAAGTTGATCACCCCTAACACTTTGATGAAGGTATTAAAACAGACCACCAGACTTCACTTAGGTAAGGCCATTGAAAGCACTCACGCAAGGCCGCCGCCATGTCCACTCTGTGGCCATCGCTGGTTTTTAGTCATCAGCAGGCTTAGGTCTAGAGTTTAGGTGTCAGGACAGCAACCTTTCCAAATCCCCTCTTATCTGATTCATCTCAGAGCCACAACGGTCACTCTCTTGTCCAGACTCAGGCGAGAGGAGGGGGAGAACCCGTAAGGCCCAGGCTTTTTCGTGAGTCTGAGAAGAAAGAGGGAGGCGTTTCCTGCTTCCCCAGCATCAAACTGCACCCTTTCAATAACCACAAATATATGATAATTTAATTTCCCCGTTTGTTTTGTTGTATTAAAGCATAAGCTTGACGGGCAGAAGAGTAGATTTGTTTCAATGATGGACGGATAGGCTGGTAGCGCTTCGCTGGCTCTCAGCTCCCTCCACCTTCACCCTCTTGAGAGCATCAAAGAAGTGCAAAGCGAAAGCAGTCATGAGTGGGGAGGTTGTTGAGGGAACATTCTCTATAAATACACGGTTGCTTGAAACATGTCAAGATGTGAAAACAGAATGGTTGCTTTCACACACTTGCATGTGCTGATCCTTTTTCAGCGGCTGCAGGACAAAGAGAACATCAGAAATCTCAAAGCTGGTTCAGAGTCCTCAACTCTACATTTTTGATTTGGTTTCTTAATTTGTTTTCAGCGCTATTAATGTTGTTTAGCGTTCCCCTCATCAGCTCAGACATCCACAACCTGGTTAATTGCCACCTGGCCCAGAAAGCATCCATCCATTTTCTTCCGCTTATCCTGTTAAGGGTCACAGGGGGTGGAGCCTATCCCAGCAGCCTTCAGGCGAGAGGCGGGGTTCACCCTGGACAGATCACCAGTCCATCACAGGACCAACACATAGAGACAGACAACCATTCAAACTCACAGTCACACCTACAGTCAATTTAGAGTATCAATCAGCCTCGTCCCCTCTTGATGTCTTTGGACTGTGGGAGGAAGCTGGAGTACCAGAGAGAACCCACACAGGAACAGGGAGAACATGGAGACTCCACACAGAGAGAACCCACACAGGAACAGGGAGAACATGGAGACTACACCCAGAAAGACCCCATGCCTGAGCTGGGACTCAAACCTGGAACCTTCTTGCTGTGAGGCGACAGTGCTAACCACTGCACCACTGTGCCGCGCTGCCATATGCTCTCAAAAGAAAATCGTCTCCAGTGTGAGTCATCCCAGGCCCAATCCAGCAACCCCATCATGGCCCGTGCTGAATAAGACCACCGTGGGGTTATAATTTGGTTTGTTACCAGTCTTTTTTTCTGATTCCTACCGCTATTTTAAAATGTATTAGCATTATCATGTTAAGGTGAACTTGAAAATGTATTTGAGAATTGGATGGGGAAGGTACTAGGGCAGATACTGAGATGACCAACTGGTCCCTGGTCATCCCAGTCTGAGTAAACCACCAAAAAAATGACCAAGAACCTCGGCCTCAGTCGCATCTATGAACAACTGATGTGGGTTGTTGTTGATCACTACTTGATACTTGAATATTGTTCCCAGGATCAATAGAGTCTTGCTCTTGCTCAACAAATGGGAAATCAATGAGTCCCGTATCAAAGACGAAGCGATCTAAATGGTTGGCATTTGGAACCCTGCTGTCCTCGTCATTCCTGTCCTAACGTGACACGATGGTGACTTCTCAGAAAGGAGAGTGCTGACATCTTTCTGTTCTCAAGACATTTCAGGATGGTGCTTCTTTTTTTTCTTTTTTTTACCAGCTGCAAGCTAAAGCTTTGTCTTGCCCACATCTAAATATGATTAAATCCATCCTAAATCTCGATTTAAAACAGCGGTGTCAGTTTTATGACCTGACGATGTACTGCTTGCAAAAGGTTCGAGAGCGAAACCTCCGGAGTGAAAAAGAGAATGTCATGTAACGAAGAAAGAAGCTGCCAGGAACCAGAACGGGAACCCTCCAGGAAGGCTTTTCCTGCGGCGAGAGTGCAGTAGCCTACGTACATGCCTTAGCTGTGAGTTAACTATTACATAATTATATACGCTGTATACAACTCTCGAATTAGTAAAGCTTCTGATTGCATGAGAGAATAAATCTGTGCTAGTTTGATGGTCGTGGTGCAGTCGAGGGGACGCACCTGACTTTTTTTTGCCAGTGTCTTGAGATGTTACATTAGAGGAACAGTGTGGAGATTTAGTGGAATCTTCTAAATAAGCACCCACTGCTAGCAAAATTATGAATTCATTATCTTAGAATTAGAACCCCGATTGCCCAGAACTGAAAAAAAAAACTACCCACTAGGCAACCTTTGAATTATCCTTGGAGTTGCTTTCTTTACAAGCTCGAGTGTTGAGGTTTGATTTGACTGTGTTTTACTCTTTTCTTACCACTGTATTTCTCGCTGAATGAATTCACACAGCAACTGCACAGTCTTACATTGTTTGGCCCAGACGATCGCTGAATCTGGCCAACCAGCCGTCATGGCAACCGCAGAAAGAGACGTCCCTGTGACATGTTTGAGTTCTGTTGGAATGACAACACGGGCTGCTACTGAGATCTAAACCCCATGCCTATCTCCACTCAGAAAATAAGCATTTAAAACTCTGGCTTTATTTGTAAGTGTTTTTTTTTTGTTTTGTTTTGTTTTTTGCAACCAAATCATTGTAAAATCCGTGTTGTTATTTCAGTCGTCATCAAGATCCTGTACTGGCCCTAAAAATCCATCAGATGTGCTCTAGTAAAACCGCTATCTGAGAAGTAAATAAGGCTACAGTCGGCTGGAACTAAATGTCGCTCTGCATCGATGTGAACTGATAATCACTGATGATTATGTATGTGTTCCCCACTCAGGAACAGCTGCCACATCAGAGCCTCAGTGAGGCGGGGGTGAAAGACAGTTGAGGAGCTGTTAAAACGGTTTGACACCTTGTCTTCATCACCCCACTCTGCTCTCTTGCCATATATATATATATATATATATATATATATATGTATATATATATATATGTATATATATGTATATATATATATATATGTATATATATATGTATGTATATATATATATATATATATGTGTATGTATATATGTGTATATATATATATGTATGTATATATGTGTATATATATATATATGTATATATGTGTATATATATATATATATGTATATATGTGTATATATATATATATATATATATGTATATATGTGTATATGTATATGTGATATAATATTGTTGAGATATTTATACATCACAGTAAAACTAGAAATACCACAATGTGGTGTCTGTGACGCTGATATTGACCTTTGACCACTAAACTCTTTTCAGTTCCTCCCTGAGTCCAAGTGACCATCTGTGCCAAATTTGAACTCCGTCCCTCAAGGTGTTCCTGAGGTGTTGCATTCACGAGAGTGAGATGGACAGGCGGACGACCTTAAAGCGTAATCTTTCTGCATTTAAAGAGGAAAAAAAACAAACAAAAAAACCCAGAAATCAATCATTATTCCCAATTTTTTAAACATTTTTATAATAATATTGTCAAGATGCGACTTTTGGAATTCGTGTCTTAGAATATGCGCAGTCATGGTAAAAGAGCAGACTTAGCTGGTTCTTTTAATTTAATTGAAATTGCACCAAAAAAAGCCCATCTCAGAATATTTAATAGATGGTTGTGATATAAGTTGATACATATTAAATTACATTTCTTGTGAAAAACCACATAAGTGTGTACTTCACTTGCCCTGGGGAAAAGTCCAACTTGTCAACAGGGGAACACAGCTGGTCGAACAGCTTGGCTTGTCCACTTCCTGTTTACATCAACGTCAGCTCACATGCTGTAACTACAGGCTGGCTGTTTCCCAGCAGAATGAGGGCAGCCAACATCATTCTTCTCTCTGATTGTCCAGGAATCTGTGGAGATGCATTTAAACATTACTGCCTTTTATTAATAGTCCTTTGAATGTTAAGATCAGCATCTTGTTTATGTGGTCTGGGTGCCTTCACATCGCACATAATCCTGCCAGATTACCATTCATCAAACTGAGCAATTAAGTGTGTGTGTGTGTGTGTGTGTGTGTGTGTGTGTGTGTGTGTGTGTGTGTGTGTGTGTGTGTGTGACACGTGTGTCAGCAGGCTGGATTGTGACATGGGTTGTGTGAGATGTGGGATTATGACGGATGTGCTACTGACTGCTCATGACGGGGGTCAGAGTGTCTGGCAGGCTGTGATAGCGAGTAGAGCGTTGACAGCAGTTTCCTCGTGGCAGCAGCACCTGCCTACCCACACATGGAGCGGACATATCAACCTCCATCGCAGCGCGAAAGACTTAGGGGATGGGGGGGGGGGGGGCAAATGCAAAGATCAGATGGCCACCAAGCCAAGCCTCAGTGAATCTACATTTTCCTCCCAGAGCTTTTAAGGCTTCCTTTATTGCTCCAATCCTCAAATTTTTCATCGCCACAAAGTTTTCAAATTTACATTTAAAAAAAAAAAAAAAAAGAAGTAAACTTGGTTCATGCTTGTGAAACTTAAAAGTTATAGCATCTTAACTTTCGTCTCCTCCTGCTGGAATCGAGAATAATTACAACAAAACAGAATAAAGATTTCAATATGTCACCAGCGGTAAAATAGCCCGAAACATGTTGAATTACATGTTGTGTCAAGTTTTTTTGCTAATGCAGAGGTGGTGTTGGATTTTTTTTGTTTGTTGTTTTTTTGTTTTTGTAAATAGCAACATAACTGCTTTTTTTCCCTCATCGTCGTCACAGACACAAAATTTAAGAACTCCATCCGGTGAGAAATGGCGGTGATAAACTCAGTGAGTAGCGTGAGAACCATTTGGAAACTGTTGTGTTTCATTGTTGGTAATGAGCTCCCACCACTCTTCGTACGTGTTTCTGTGATTGGAAGCGCCAGAGGTGCTGTGCAGATTCACCTGAGTTTTATGATCACATATTAACATCTATCAGCG
Source organism: Aulostomus chinensis (assembly GCF_037954235.1). Taxonomy (NCBI): domain Eukaryota; kingdom Metazoa; phylum Chordata; class Actinopteri; order Syngnathiformes; family Aulostomidae; genus Aulostomus; species Aulostomus chinensis. The sequence continues at coordinate 11,273,962 of NC_141343.1, forward strand.
ATGATTAATACCCATGTCATGTAACTCGGGAGTCAATGCCAATTCCCTTGGCAGATGTTGGCGCGTGTTCGCAGGTTGTTGTTTTTTTTGGCAAGTGGGAGAGGCGCTCTGTAAATGTGTTTATTTTTCGCTGTTTTTGCTGTCGAATAGAGAACTCATCATCTCCCCCTCCTCTATTTCCACCTCTGTTTCCGTATGTGTGCTCTCGTGTGTGGACACCGACTTATTTTTAGCCTCAAAAATGTTGCGCAAGTGGCAAGCATTCAGTGGCTCACCTGTGGGTTTGTTTATTCGTCCATACTTGCATTTGTCTCTGTGGTGGGAAATTCAGAGTTACTCCTCTGGTTCTCCAGCGTCATTGTTCTGCTCCTTCCAGCCACGTGTATCAGGCAGATAAACAGATGCTGACTTCCTGCTCTATGCTTTGACTCTGAGCCGAGGAAGAAGGCGTGCCATTCATAGAAAGCTGACTTCTGTTTTTGAATGAGGTTTTTGTTTTTTTTTTTTAGACTCAAGATTCATTTTGACATGTTTTGTTACCTTTGCTGTCCTTGGTCGCTCCTGTCTGCAGTGCGATGTGTGGGTTGGAGCAATGGCTCCTGCTGGAACATCCCCCACAGTTCAGTGGGTCAGAGCGATTGACCTGCAACTGAACATTAGTTCTTGTGTGTGTGTTCCTCTAAAGTCCATAGTCTGGTTCCTTGCAGCTTCTAAACACAACACACCCAACTCAATGGCACCAGAAGCATATGCGCACCCACCCCTTATAGCATGAACACTCATCCAGTTCTTGCTAGAACAAGCTAACAGCTGGTTAGGACTTGACAACTGCCCCTGTTCCTCCCCGAACTCTGCATCAATCTTCATCCTCAGCCTCTTCTTTAGTGCTAAAAAGTGGGTGAAAGCCAAACTGAGATTCACTCCTTTTCTAGGACGGGCTCTATCTACTTGTTGTTTCTCTTAAGTAGAGCGGTATTTTCTTTTTCTGCGCTGCTCTGTGTGCGTCGGCCATTTACTTAAACCTGAATTTGTCTAGTTGCTGTGTTCACACGTGCGCTTCACACGTGCGCTTTGCTATGCGCCCGCTGAGAAATGTCCACATGAACAACGACATGGAAACGCATGCAGAGGGCAGTGGCTCTGTAGACACCACCGCCACAACGCATGTCTAGAGGCCTATAAGGAATGGTTGAGACAGATTCATTTTGTCTAAGTCTTTTTTTTTTTTTTGCTTTTCCCTGGAAGGAAATACTGCAGACTACCTTTCAAGCGCCTGACATGAAAGATTCCTGCAGTGCCTAGACGGGATTCCTAAGAAGTAGCACACAAATATTAGCTGAGTGACTCATTTTTGACATAAACAACTACCAAGTGCTGAGCTGAGTTGAGGTTTTCTTCATCTTGTTTCCTCCCCATCCCCTAGCCGAGGCTCTCCCCGCTGGCGTCACCTGTCTACCGGTGGTGGCATGTGTTTTTTTGAGGACCAAGACATGATCAGGTTCCAAGGGGGATGAAAAAAGAGGGAATTTGAGGGGGGTTCTTTGTCTCGTGGTACCAAACTCTATTAGTCACCTTCTATTTTAATAGCAGCAAGTGAAAATGGTTGTTACACCGACTAGGTTTTCAAAGGTCAGGAGCTTGAAAGAACATTTGTACCCTTCTTCTACATTTAAATGAGGTAATGTTAGGATAAGCTGATCCCTTCTTTGTTTGTTCTGACAGGAGTGTGTGGCGCTGGTGTGTGCGCGTGTGTGCGCGTGTGTTACGTGAACCTGCAGGCGCTGGAGGCGGAGCCAGATGTGCTGTTTTACACTTCTGTGGAGGCGTTTTCATTTGATCAGTTGGCTGCTTTCAAAATAGCTGCTGCCCTCATTTTGCTGCGTCTAATTACGACATTCTGCAGCTCATCTGGGCTTTCTAAATGGGCCATTTTCACATTCAAGACCGAGACACAGCAACAGGTTGAAGGACCACTAAATGATGTGTTTTTGGGTAAAACTGTCACAGAATAGAGGTAGGCTGTTGGTAAATATGAAGCCTGATGAGTTTCTTCATGATGAACTGACCTGTTATCCGTCTGTCTGCAACATCGCACCGCTGGACTGTGACGAATTAGCTTAGCCATGTGGAACGTGAGAGAGAGGACCATGACCCATTTCGCCTTGTAAGTTTAACTCAATTTTCGGGCTAGATTGATGCGGATAGAGATCTCCTGTAACATTTGTGACTATCTCTTCTTTTTTTTTATCAGTTTTCTCTCTAATAGGACGTTGCTGCTTTCCAAGCTGTCGTGGTCATCGCTCCGCCCTCTTTGCTGAGCTAGGGAGCGCTGTGGAGTAGTGGTTCTCAACCTTTTGAAGTTGCAACGCCCATGAATATTTAGGTCGGTGTTTGGGTGCCTGGATGCTCCCTGCACTTTTTTTTGTCCACATACGAAATAAAAAATTCCATCATGGTTGTGTTGTTTTAGATTTAGGCTATTTAGATAACCACACCATGACCATAAATATTTGGGCCTAAAAGAATATAGGTGTACATTCTCATATTAACAAGGTAGCTGGGCCGTCAGTTAAGAGCTTTTTTTCTTAGTTTTAGAGTGGATAAAATCTATTCCAAGACCACTCATATTACTGTTCCAGGCAGGTGAATGTTAAAAAACACGGTTTCTTTTTTTTCACACAACCATTTGGCAAGCCCCCCAAAAATGATCTTGCTTCTTTTTTGGGGGTATCAGGCTACAGGTTGAGAACCACTGCCGTGGACCCTCACACACATGGAATTGTTAACTGCTTCTTTTCATTTGACGGCGGTCGGTTTTGCCAAACACCCACCCCAACTGACCAGAGGAGGCACTAATGCAGCTTTGTTTTGGCTTGTTTTGCTTTGGCCGTTGGGGCGGCCAATCAAGGAGGCGAGGAGGGATTCGAACCGGTGATTCCTGTGTTGGTCAACAACATAATGCTCCCCCGTCATTAGTTACTGTAGTATCATGCAAAAATTACTTGTTTGCGATCAGCTTCAATCCAAGATGGTGGAAGTAATGCTCAAATCTCCTCAGGCACATCAGAAAACCTCACACTTAAAGAATGCATACGTAAACTAGGTGTTTTAGGATGTAGACTTCCTAAAGCAGTTAAAGGTTGTCAAGTAGCTGATATGAACATCAGGGGATGGAGGGAGGAGACGGAGAGCAGCTGTCTCCAGTCAGCTGGAGATGGAGAGAACACCACTCAGGCTGTAAATCCGGTTACATCACAGATTAACAACGAACCAGTCAACGGATGGAGGGACTGATGTGGAGGATGGGAGCAAGGTTCACCTGGTGACCAGGATTATAGGTCCAGTAAAAGCACATCCCATTGGTCTGGTTAGGATTAGACTTGGGAAGCGAGGTGCGTCGGGGGGATTACCGGGCAGTAGGAGCCCGTCTGATTGGGGCTGGTGGGGATTGATCGCTACCATCTCTGTGTAGCTGCAGTCCTGTGGACCAGTAGATGTTTCACTCACACCCACCATGCTTGGATGGCTTGTACGGTTGTAGTTGATCAAACCACCGACTGGATTTTGAATCGAAGCCGGCTGCCTCACACACACTTCACATTCTGACCCCTTTGAGCTTTCACAGTATGCGTACAACTGCGAACCATGAATCTCACTGGTCAGATCAAGTTTAAGGCCGATCATCCATGAATGAAATCCTCTTTCTGCATGGGACCTGCTGTAACAACCCAGACACATCAAATACACAATTTAGTCTCATACATATGAACACAGTTTGGAGAAATAAGCGTGGAAATTTGACTTCGGTCAGATAGTAAACTGGAGAACTTTCGAATTTTCAGCAACCCTTTTTTTTTTTTTCCCTTCTAATTTTGTAGATGTACCAAGCATCACCAGGCCCTCAGAACTTCACTTCCAGGAGCTGCCAGAGCTCGTGTTTCTAATTATTTAATTCTGAAATGGGAATCTGTTATTTTGGTGGTCTTTGACACTTTTCATTAAAGCAGTTCATTACCACCTCTGTTGTGGAGGTCCCATGGATTGTTTTTCTTTTTGCGTGTCTGTGGAATAATAGCAAAACTCCCAGGCCCATCTTTAGGAGAATAGCACATGACCACTTTTGTTTATTTGAAGAAAAAAAAACAACAACATTTATTCCAATCAGTTTTGGAAGACGTGTGAATAAGGAGACGCAGTCGAGGGTTATTGCTGCCCTCCATAGATTAATGGCAGCTCTCCATTTATAATCTAAATGCACACTTCAAAGGGAAAGAGCTTGTTTAATTGATTTTTAATGCCTTTTTTCTGTAATTAATCTAAACGAATCAGTTATTTTGTCAACTCTGATATTTTTTTTGATTGTTTCCATTATGTCTGTATAACATAGAGCATATGTGTCGTGCACTTGATCAGGCCTTGGAAGTCCCCTGTAGGGAAAACATGGATCATCTCCAGTATATTTTCCCCCTCTAAGTTCCACCTTTGGCTACATTCCAAGCTAACATATTCATCAAACTGAATGTTCTGTGGGAGAGGAAAGATCAGCTCGAGCAGAGGGTTTGGTTTGCCAGGAGGAAGATGTTGGAAAAGGGATTCCATCTGTTTCCCTGTTTTTGAAGTTGTGGATTGTAAAAGAGATTGAAATAGTCTGAACCCGCCACTGGTTAAGTCTCTTTTTATTCTACTTCGTCCTCAAAGTGTTTATAAAAGCTTTAATGGGGAATGAACTCTACTTTTCCGCATCATACAGATGTGCTATGCTCCTCCATTTCCATTAACGCTCTTCTACTCATCTGGAGCCACAGAGCTCAGAAGTGACTAATGCCTGATAGTTTTACTCCTCGCCTGCTCCCAGCGAGGGGCCGTGTCGCTTAGCGAGAGGTGGGCGTTGTGTGTTCAATATGTGTGCAGCAGTTTGACGGATTTCAGGAGCGCCAGCGCGACAGTCACGTTATCTTTTTGTCCCTTTAGATCACCAGAAGCTGGAGCGAGAGGCCAGGATCTGCCGACTGCTGAAGCATCCCAACATCGGTAACGTCTATTCCTGTTTCCTCTTCCTGAAGTTGACGTCCATCCATGTAGTTCCAAATATAAAGATGTCCTGTGGATATACAACATTTATTACGAGTGCATTTTGTGCACTGCATCAACATTTTTCTTCAAAGTGCTCTTGACAACGCGCACATGTAAAGTTTTTCTGATTAGTAGTGGCCAATTAAACGTTCATTATGTTTTACAACAACGCATTATTGGACAGTTCTATATAACAGGGGGTGTTATCAAAATAAATCAAATGACCTAATCTAGATCTGACATTTATCAAGAACTAATTTAAAGGCCCATTAACACACACTATGATCGCTTCATACCATCCCCACTATCGGCCCTACAGTTGGAAGAGATGGGCTTCAGCATAAGAAGGGGAACTGAATGTAGACGTGTAATCTGGCAGCTTTGTTTGGTCCCCAAAAAGACAGTTTCAGGCAATAAATTTTACCTAAAGCTCTGTTGTTGCGGCCAAGTGGTTGAGCAACTTTACCCAATACATAGTTTATGTAAACCATTGGTTTACATGGGATGGGGTCATGATAAGGTTAGTGTTTGTACCAGAACATGAAAACAACATCTCTCTCAGTCACGTGCTCTCTCTCTCTCTCTCTCTCTCTCTCTCTCTCTCTCACACACACACCTTTGTACTTATATCTTTGTGAGGACTTTCATTGATGTAATACATTCCCTAGCCCCTCACCCTAAACCTAACCATCTCAACTGACCCTAACCTTGACCCTAACCTAACCAGATCCTAATTCTAACCTCGACCCTAAAACCAAGTCGTTACCTTCAAACGGCCCTTTGAAGAATTTAAGCAACCGAGTGAGGACATTTTTGGAAAGTGAGGACATTTTAGCCAGTCCTCACTTTCCAAAAATGTCCTCCCTCTGTTGCTTAAATACGTATTCAAGTCCTCAATAAGTAGCAAGTACAAGAACACACACACACAGAGGCATGGAGGCAACACACCACTAATTATCACTGCTAATGACTACAACTAACATGAAAACCGCCACCAATTTGTGATTTTGTCCATGTTTTACGGGCGCATCAAACTACTGGATGACTGGGGGGGTTATTTGGTTCGTCGGGTGTATTGTTTGCCGGTCAAAGTGTCAGAACTTAACCGAGACATCACATTGGCTTTAATAGGTGGTTTGTTAACCGCTACATAAAAAGAGCTCTACAAATAACAGCAGGGTTGGAAGTCACACACTAAAACTATGCGTGACGCTGTGATTTAGTTTGTGTTTTTTAAGGGAGATGATTTTAATCCCTGCAACGGACTGGCGACACTTAATGAATAATGGATGGATGGATGGATAATTCTAATTTCATGTTGCTTCTTTTAAATCTGCTTTACTCATAATTGTACGCTGTGTCCTGCTTTTAAAATCATGATTCAGTTGCAAGTGAACCTGACATAACCGCAACAAATCGCCAGAGATGATTTTTCAGGTTGCCAGGTAACCTGCCATCGAGCTTTTGTCCGAAAATATCATTTGCACTCTTGTAGTCATTAGGCTTTCGGCCAATCACAAACCACAGCGTGAAAGCCATAAAATACAATTACAAGTGGTCATGTGTGTGATTACCGAGGTACAACAGCTGAAAAAAGTCCAACACTGGTTTGAACACATATTTACTGTATATGATGTTGCCATGCATCACAAAAAGTCAACACAGCGCCATTTTGGTGTTTGCTCCATCAGGCTTACATGTATGTCCCGTAACCAACAGGCGGTGGTGCGACTGTGACGTTAATTCATCTCAGAAATGTGTTCGGACTGCGGCTCTCGTCAAACATCACGTTTGGAAAAGACCTGACCGTGTGCCTCACCAGTTCAGTTCCAGCTGTTTGTTGTTCAGTGGCCGTGTATCAAAATGGCCACATCATTAGGGTTTAAAAAAAACAACTTTTGTTGCCACCAGGCGGCTCTTTGACTAATCTGCCCAAAAGGTAATGAATTCTTCCTCGGCCCAAGGCTCCAACTGTCCACCACGTGTGAAAATCTGCCCTATGATTTAAGTCCCGCTGACTGACCAATGACACGGAAAACACAAACTCCTCACTGGAGGTGAAATAATATTTTGTGACATCCCACTTACAGAGCGTCATCACTCCTTCCTTTTGAGGATGGCCTGTTTTCTGTCTACCAGTTCGTGACTTGCTCCTACCAGCCACTTAAATTCTCGTTACTAAGTCACTCAGACGTCATTACAAGGTCGTGGTGGGTCTGACTCTTTCAGATGTAATTCAAAAGGAGGAGAAGTGATAATTCCCACGGAAAGATGGTACATTTTTAGTATGTCTAACATGATCAGGACCATCAACCTTTGTGAAAGGTTTTTCAGAGGAACCTGCCTCCCATGCAGTTCTCTTTACCCTTTTTAGGCGCTAGTTGATCGAAATATGTAAAATCCCAACTCAGATCAGTTTAATTGCTTCAATCAGGAAGACTGTTCATCATCTTTCCCCAGTTTCCACAGGGACACCGTCTCCCTCTCTCTAACTAGTGATGAAATGTCCCTAGCTAATGACATAAGTCTGGCTCCGTCTCCTTTGTACAGATTGAACGAAAAAATCGAGTTGCCGCTTTTCCCGGTGAAGCAGTATGCCACGGCAACTGACCGGTTATGAATCGGAAACACGCGAAGCTGACGGGCTAGGCTGGTTCTGCTGATTGTCCATCCGGTTCAGGTCACTAGCCAGGCAATCAGTGTTCCCCGAGCCTGAAACTGCCTTAATAGGATAAAATAATGCCTGTCACTGACTTCTCCACCTGACTAAAAACATTCATGTTCACAAATTTGCACCTGTGGTTATTGACTTTGATCAGAAACAGCAGAAGAGCCACGTGTCTCTAAAAGAACCAGCCCAGCTCAGCAACAATTCCCGAACCTCTTAACCACGGATGTCCAAACTGGTCCAGTAAGGGCCGGTGTGGCTGCAGGTTTTCATTCCAACCAAGCAAATGGGCTGTGTGGACACAGCTTAGTTGATTTAAGTAGAATCAGGTGTTGCTTTTGCTCGGGTGGAATGAAAACCTGCAGCCACACCGGCCCTTACTGGACCAGTTTGGACACCCCTGCTCTTAACCATCATTCTTACTGAGGAGTGACAAACGCCAGCTGGTATTCCGGCTTCAATTTGTGGCTAATTAAGTTTCGGCTGCCAGTTCTGCTTCGGTGATGCTGTCTCTGTCCTTCACAGTGCGTCTCCACGACAGCATATCGGAGGAGGGATTCCACTACCTGGTCTTTGACTTGTAAGTACAATGTCCTCATTTTGCAGATCTGCCCATTCAAACCACCACCACCTCCCACACAGACAGACATACACATGCTCCAGAGAGGAGGCACCTGACAGCTGCCAGTCACATGCCCTGTTAGCGAGGTATCATGGGAGATGTGACACGGCAGGCTTACTTGTCTTTGCTCCATCTGTCCTCGCAAATGCCATCCCGGTGTTCACTCTCAGATGCATCACCAGGAGCTCTCAGGAGCTCGAGATATACGACAGAGCAATGATGTGAGCTGACGCAGATGGCAGAAAGATGACTTCAGTCACCCGTCTGCCGCCGCCGCTGCTTTTGTCTCTGAGATTGAAATCATTTTATGTTCATCGCGTACAACGTTTTACTTTCCAAGTGTCCACAAGTGTTTGCGATAGAGTCCAACTTCAGACAGACGCACTTACAACTTCTAATTGAGGCCTTTACCTGCAGCCTGAACATTCCGTATCATAAATAATAAAATAAAATCATTAAAAAACAAAACCAAACAGAATTTGGCTCAAGCATCCACTGGGACACAAATTAGAGCTGAAAACATTTTGGTGGTCATTGTCATCGAATGTGAGTGCAGTGTCCCACGACCAAATTTAGGTAATTTCTTCCAATTTGGTATGACAATGGGGGGGCATTTAAAAAAAAAAAAATTTCAAGCTTTCACAGGGACGCCCAGATACTTTGTGGTTTCAGACCTGCTGTTCTTAAAAGAGACGTGACGGGAGCGTAGCATTCTCGATACGGATATACTCTTCATTTTAGGGTCACTTCCTCACTGCTGAGAACACACCAGCAGTCCTGCGTTGTCTCACTACACCATAGATGCCGCGGTGTTGATATGAAACCCTCTTAAGATAGAAGTGGAGTTGATTTCCACAGCAATGGAAAAGATTTTACTGTGAAACATGAAGTCATAGTTGGGTTTTTTTTGGAGGGGGGGGGGGGGGTTTGACCTACTTTTTAATTTCTAGTCACATTTTCAAGGGAAACGGGGGAAACACTAGTTAATTCATAAAAGCCCGTTAGCCATGAAAGGGCTCTGTTTATTCTTATCATCACAGTCATAATAAATGTAATAATTGGAACGAGCAAGTGTTTGCTTCAAACACAAAAAGTTGCTGTGTAGATTTGAAAAGATGGCCATTTGCTTGGCTGGGCGGGTCGAAAGGTTGACTGGCATCATTGAATGAATGGAGCTTTAACTGTTTCAGCAACCAAATGTCAGGATAACTCTACCACTGCAATTTTGTCTCTTTGAGGTTTCCTTTTCTCATTTCCCAAATTCACCGCACAAACACAAGATCAATCCCTGTAAGACTGAACGAGGATGACAGCCGAAATTCAGGATGAGTACAGCAAAAGCCCGCACGCACAAGATTTTCGGCCTACGTCCGGTGTCATGTATCAAAGCAGACGTGGCCCAGTCGAGAACGTATGATTCCCTTTCACACCAGACCAACACCCACTAACATCTGGCTTTTGTCTCCGGTGTGAGAAGGTACGACCAGCGTTCATTCCAGGATGAGGCGACGTGACTCTGCAGTATTTGCGATATCGATCATCTCCAGTTCTGATCGCCGGTGATGGAAATGTCACACCCTCCCCCCCCCCCGCTTTTTTTAACAGCACAGCTCACCTATACACCTATATAAATTTGAGAGAAACGCAAAAACTGTTACTAACACTTAACGTTTCGCACGGAGGCTTCAACACCGTCAGAGGCGGCATCCTGCAGACGAAAAGAGATGTGGCGGATTCATTTTACTAGCTTGCACGGCAGGTAATAGCTAGCAGTTCCACATCCAACGCGACTCAACTGCGGAAAACAGGCAGAAAGGCAAAGCTGTTGGTTGGCAATCGGAAAGATTTACCGACATGAGGACGTTTCACATATCAGTCATTATGTGCAAAATGTGTACTTGTTTTTCTCTTGAATTCATAGCATACCTTCTGCACCTGTTTATGTTTTTTTTTTCCACATTAAGGATATCTTCTTTATTATTTCTTTCATTCTGACTGGGCTTCAGAAAGTCCAACTTTTATGAGCCTTTCCGTTATAAATGTATCCACCCAGCCCAATTTGATGACATCGCTATGACATCATTTGGGCAGTTCTTCAGAATTGAAAGCCTCTCTATATCCTCGGGAGATCCAACGTGTAGCAGTATTTCTCCCGACAAGGAAGGTCACGATGTGTAATAACCGCAGCAGCACCCAACTAGTGTGGTTTGTTCTACATGTCCAGTTAAGGTTTCTCAAACACTTCCAAAATCCCTCTGGAATTGAGTCATAAGCTGATAGAGAACCTCCCTCCAGCTGAATAAACAAAGTTTACACATTGCATGACCACATCTGCCAAATGTTATCGTTGTGATTTCAGCTTGTAGTTGCAGAAGGCCTTTTATCTCACTGCTGACCCAGCTGCTCTGAAACTTAACCTTCTCTGGAAGAGATGTGTTGTTATGCAATTTTATCAATGCCCCCCCCCCCCTCCGTTTCCTCTCCACAAGCTGAATTGAACATCTGTGTTTCCCCTCATCTTTCTTTATCTGACTCTGTTTTTTTTTGTGTCTCCGTCTCCATCAGAGTCACCGGCGGCGAGTTATTCGAGGATATTGTAGCCAGGGAGTACTATAGTGAAGCTGACGCAAGGTCAGTGCCATTCCGCTTATTATGGTCCGTTGGTGTGTACGTGTAATGTGTTTTCCTGCTTCACCATCATGGAAGTGTGTGCGTGTGGTCTGTGAATGTTAATATATGCATGGTGTATTTCTTCTTCCTGTTCTGCCCAACTATGGAGATTGTTTACCCAAGCTCGCTTTCTATCCCTGAAACAGCAAATCCACTCAAATAAGAATCCTGAACTATCGGTGAACTGAAACCACATCTTTTCATTCTAGGTCATAAATCAATCATTTGTTTTCTGACCTTTCTATAGTGAGGGTCAGTGTGTCTGCCGGGGTTATTTTGCTGGTGAAAATGCTGGAATTTGGCTTTGGGTTACATTAATAGCCACTGAGCTTTAGGGTTGCCAACATCCTAAATGGGGGAGAAAAAAAAAACAAAAGAGTGTTAGGAGGGGTATCGGAGGAGAAGCCAGGGATGTGTCTGGAGATAAATAATATAAAGAAAGATAGAAATACTTTTCTTTTTGAAATCATTTTCACATTCAAAAGAATAGATGTGAACATTAAAGGAGACGAGGAGCGTGGTAGATCCCCAAAAAGACGCAGAAATCTACAACCAAAACTCGGGGTGTAAACAATTCGATTGGTATCGCGATTCGTGGTTGCCCTTACGATTCAAGGATGATATTGGTTCATTTAGAACGATTCGATCCGGAACAATTCAGTGACTTGAAATCAGTTCGGTATCTTTTTAGCCAAATATTCTACCAGCATGACTGCGAAATTAATACCTGATTACTAGACAGTGCAGGTGAAGTTTCCTAGATTCCTCTCGTTTGTTTTTTTTGTTTTTTTTTGTAAGGGAATCAGGCATAAATTAGATATAGATATAAACAAACAAAAAGGAAACAAAAATTAATGGCAACTGCGTTCACGTTTTATTTGAATAAAGTGCAACCAACACTTCAGGTTGGATGAACAGGAGGTCGACCTTTTCTGCTCTCATTTTCAATATCCAACACATTTTCAATAAAAGTACAGTGAGTGCAACCAACACTTCGTAGTACACAGGGACCTGAAGGCTCGTAAGAGATCGCAGTAACAACTAAGACACGGTTCCACCCTCCTGCAGAGGCAAGCCTCACTCCTCCGCTGCCTGATCACTCTACCAATTAACCTGTCATCAAGTGCCGCCGCCTCCTCCACAACACGCGCCTTTCTCTGCCACTCACTCTAACACCCCTGCCTGACAGGCTGTAGGCTTCGGTGAGAAGGCTGGCTCAAAGAGGCGAACACCGGCATAGTGCTAGGGGTGTGGTAGAGCTCTTCCGCCCTGTGTCCTGGGACACCAAGTGTGCGTAACATCTGTCCGAATCCCAAGGCAGCCACTGTGAGGCTGAGGGAGGAGGAGGAGGAGGAGGAGGAGGAGGAGGAGGAGGAGGAGGAGGAGGAGGAGGAGGAGGAGGAGGAGGAGGAGGAGGAGGAGGAGGAGGAGGAGGAGGAGGAGGAGGAGGAGGAGGAGGAGGAGGAGGAGGAGGAGGAGGAGGAGGAGGAGGAGGAGGGTTTGCTTTAGGATCTGTCTTAGCGTCGGAATCAACATAATTTCAAGGGTTCATTTCTAGCATTGTGTAAAACAGCAATAAACATGCTAGCCGTCACTATTCAATAGTCTTAGAGACAGATGACTATTTGTCAGATTTTCATGTGTTGATGGTACACAGTCCTGAATGGAAAATACAGGTTTTTAGAGCAATACTCCGCGCAAAAATTGTGATTTGCCTTTAAAAAAACTCCCAGTTTCATGTCTTGAACCATCAAAGACAATTTCTTCCCTACTGCGTTAGCTCTTTGTGAGTCCAGAATGCAGAAAAATCCGGGCACATTTAAAAAACCCCAAAATGGAGCATTGCTGGTTCAGTGCGTTTGTCCAGCCGGGCTGAACTGGAGCTTAGTTTTGCGATTGTGAGCCATGACTCCCCAACTCCGATGTTCCTGCACCTCCCAGCTCTGATGACTCGGTACCAAACCCACCTCTCTCCTCAGGGTCTGGCCTCCAATCGACCAGGTGCTCACACCACTTCTATTTTGATACTCGGGACTTAGATTTGGCCCTGTATGTATGTTTGTACCGTAGAGCTGCAGATGTCATTTGAATGTATGATTGAGTAAATAATCAATAACATTTTGACTATTTGGCCCTCATCATGGCCGTTAGACGCCACATTGCTCTACAGCCTTCTCACTCACACGGCCTGCAGCTCCCCGGTGTCAAAGCTAGCTGAGAGCATCAGAGTGGTAGCTTGTCACTAACACATGCCCTCTGGTGTTTGCATGCAGTCATTGCATTCAGCAGATCCTAGAGGCCGTGCTCCACTGCCATCAGATGGGTGTGGTCCACCGCGACCTCAAGGTAAGCAGAGTTCTTTCATATAAGGTCAGGTGACCTCCAACCATTCCCCCCTCCACACATCTGGTCTGGCGTGTTCTCTGCATCCCTTCCATCCTGTTTCCTGGGTCCTTCTCCACACTCTTCCTGACGTTATATATTATATAGAGAACGTCACTATTGAAAGCTAGGCATGAATAAGATTAATGTTTGCAAACCTTTCATAAATCAGCAACAATTACTCTGGGATAGATAAAACCATCCACCCAACCACCATAATATCACGTGATGAAGCGAAGACCATTATCTATTCCAACCGAGCTGCTCCGCGACTCCAGGCAGTAAATGTATTATGATTGTCAAGGAAGCGTTGATTTAAAATAAGAAAAAACCCAAAACACGCAAGGTTTGAGGTGAAACACTTGGGTAAATTGGAAGGACAATGATTCCAAGCAAACGGCACAAAAGAACGTCTGAAAAAGGAATGCTTGGAATGGAAGGTTTTAAACTGGCCAACAAATCTCCCGCAGAAGAGCTGGAACGCACAGCATCGGCAGAGTCAGTAAGTACCTTGAAACATTTACTGGCTCCGTGTTGCCAAATGTCCTGCAACCAAATATTATTGGAGTTTGAATGTTTTTTTTTGTTTTTTTTTGGGCTTCTTTTGTTTTTATTCAGTATTTCGGCATTTAAAAAAAAATCACAGCTTTCGTCTATAAAAGTTGTTTTTTTTTTTTTCAATGAAAACACACACAATGAACTCCGGATTAGCATTCCATCTGATTTTGGAAAAAAATATTACACTATCCGTTTGACTGATCGAGATAAGTTACTTTATCAAAAATGGTTAATTTGAACTGAATCGGTTTGATGTAAAAAAAAAAAAAAAAGGAGGGGGGAAAAAATGCGCGCCCTTGAGTTTGTGCATCCAGTGGAAAACTCAAATAGCCCCAACTATTTGATTTTTATATGATTTTCTAGCAACAAGCACTTTTATTCAGCGCAAGAGCTCTCCAGCCTACAAGCTCACCTGTGCTAATGTAACTTAATGTTTAATGACAGTTGCCGTAAGGAAAAAGTTGACATATGACCCGATGCAATTGTTTTGAGAAAATTTCCGGTCTTCCGTCTGTTTAATTTTACGGTAAATGGACTCATTTTTATAAAGCACCTCCCTGTCCAGCTCTCTGTTTTCTCTCAGCAGTAGTCAAAGCACTGTAGTCTCATTGGGCGGCGTGGCTCAGGGGTAGAGTGGCCGTCTAGCAACCGAAGGGTCGGTGGTTCGATCCTCGACCCCTCGATGTAAACATTTGCAAGGAAAAATGTCGGTTTTGTGATGTTACATTAATATTACATGTACGATTTAAAACAGCACAAAACGGATCCTGTAAAAGAAACGTCAAATGTTCTGCTTCCGTGCAACTCCGAAGGCACGATTGACTCTGGAGCCAAAGGTGAAAATTGGTCCATGCTGCAGGCCGCACAATATGACAACCACCTCATTCATAGGGATTATAAAATGCAAAATATACATAATAACTAAACAGTCAGCAGTCACATTAATGTGATAATACCCTACAGCACTAGCACGTTTCGGTGCATTGGCACTTGTTCTGAGAGAAAGATTGAATGCAAGCTCAGTGTGTGAGGAGTTAGAGCTTGAAAAACGTCCATTCTAGGAGCATTTTGAATTTATCTACGTGTGATTTCACGTGTGGTTACATCAGGACAAATAAATGTGTTATGATTGCCACATAATCATTTTACAGCCCTAATTACTTGTTGAAAAATGTCATAATTATTCAGTGGCGTGTCCGATTTTACAAGATGGTCGAACAGGTTGACGTTTACAGCATCACAGCTATGTTCTGTAGAAAAGAAAGGAGATGTTTGAGTTCTCTCTACTTGTAGTCGGTCATGATTTTGTTGTTGCCATAGAGACACAGGACTTTATATCAATGTGAATAAATGAGACACAGCCAGTAAACATGTGACAGAAACAGCTCGAGGTTTCGCCAGGCAATGTGACTCAGGAGCAAATACAGAGCTTATTTATTAACTAACCTCTATGTTAGGACTTGAACTGCCGGGCACCATGAGATACCTAAAAACTACCAATGGGTAGAACTGACTGTCAACTTGAATGCATTGATTTTCAAGGTACAAGGTTTATTCATTCATCCATCAATCTGCAAAACATAAAAGTAAATGCTAGTTGTCTCCTGAGTAAAAATCTAGCTAAAATGACATTAAAATAAAACAATAAACTCTGTATTTAGGCAAAACTTCGCAGCTCAGAAGGTGTTTCAAAACAGCACTGATGCTTGGGATGTTTATTGTCGACTTTTGCGTAAGTGCAGTAGCGAGCGGTTCATCCTCCAGCAGAGGGTGGGACGGTCTCCTTTTTTTCATGATGGTTCCGAATCGCTCTCAGATTATGACACGTCAGATCCAGAGCCAGACCTGACGAGTGACGATTCCTCCAGAAGACGAGTTAATACAGCGCCGAACCACAATCAAAGTCAAAGTGTAGAACCACACTCTTTCAATCAATTCAGTTTAAAGAGACCCAACAATTCCCAGTGAGGAAGCACACGTGCAGGCAGGAACACTGCTCCCGCACTCTGTGTGGGAGGCCATCTGCCGCAACCAAGGAGTGAAAGAGTAAGAAAGAGAGAGGGACAGACAGCATCAGAATCCTCTACCTTCGGCGCACTGAGCAAGTGTAGTGCCTATGAACGCCTTCATAACACAATCGCAGCAAAGGTCAAACGCTGGGGGGGCGTCAATATTTTATTTAGACCCATTTTGTTGTCTTGTTTATAAAGCTTCTGCATGGATTAGGCCCAGAGCTGCACAACCAATCAAAATGAATGGCAAATCGCAGTTTCGATCTGCTGCAGTTTTCAGATTGCAGGAAGGTGCCGTGTTCGGTGAAGGTCAATGTGCGTGTGAAAATACCATTTTCAGTTGAATATTGTTGCGCCACAGAGCGTTTGATAGAGATTCCCACAAAACTGCACCGTGATCATTTAGACGAGGTTCCAAATTAAAATGGGAAAAATGGTGCAAAAATGGTGAATGGACTCTTTATGGTATTGCGAATCATACAGCTATTTGCGATCTGAGTCAAAATAATCACAATTAGGTTGTTTTTTTTTTTGTTTTTTTCAAAATTTCGCTGGCCTAATTTGGTCAGGAGACTTTTACGTCTCCAGAAACACCACAGAGCCTTCACATCCCAGAATGCATCACCCCTCATTTGGGGCTCGGAAACGTGAATAAACAGTATGATCTTTTATACCAGGTATTTGTTTTATAACAGAAAACACACACACACTCTGTTTACTATGTACTGGGTGTGCACACTGGTGATTAACGCTCACCATCAGACGTTTACGTGTAATTTTTGTGAAGTAGAGACGTCATTATGTCACATTACGCCCTCGCTGGTCTTGTTTTAACCTCTAATGCCACCTTTTTTCTTATTTGGTTTGCTTCCACAGCTATAATTTGCCAATCAAATGGATGTGGGTGTGTCTGAGGTTTTTGTTTCACCTCAGCAAAAAAAAAAAAAAGCTTGAATCTTGCACTGGTGAGCTGCCCTCATTCTGCGCTCCGATTGGCCCTCACCGTGCGGCCTCCATGGCTCAATGCAAAAACATAAAGACTAAACAAATCCAACCAAAACAAATAAGCAACCACAGAAGTGAAAGGCTCACATTGTCTGTGTGTTCATGTGATTTAATTTCACAAGACACACTCGCATACTCCCAGTTGATCAGGGCTGTAACACACAGCCGTCTTTATAGAGTTGTTGTGTAGTTTGTTGTGGAGCTCCTCTGGGCGGTATCTAATTTTCATACCTTCCTGTGTATTCTTGTCTAAAAAGAATATAAATGTGAGCTGCTAGTAATAGATTTCATTGAGCCCTTCATGACGTCATCTACCCTAAAACAAAATGTTTTTGTTTTATGCAGTTAGCCTGTTTATCTCCAGTATCTTGCTGGATTGCATCAATCATTTCTTCTGTAAACATGAAAAGATCACGAGGAGAGTCTTGCACATCTGAACAAAGACGATTGGCAAGTTGGTTCCATCGAATACAATCACGTGGCTAAGAAATGGAGGATAAATATAGGTAGCAGTGTTACATTGTGAACTCAGGGACCTACAATACAGAGCAGAAACGACTCACCAGGTGTTGTTGTTTTTTTCCTAATTAAATTCCTGGCTAACTTTTGCCTCTACGACATATTTTCTGCAGCATGGACGAAACTTTCATCTCCTAAATCGGTTTCGTAAAGATACATTCGTCTTTTTTTCCCCGAGCGTCTCATCCGAGGAAACCCGCGTACCAGTGTCTCACCCATACTCGCAACGTGACCTTGTGACCTTGTTATTTACGAGCCTAAGACCAGCGTGTGATACCAACCCGCCAGTCTGTGCTCTTCTCCATCGGAGTCCAGACACAAGGGTCAGTGTACCTTTTTCAGCAGTAGTTTTTCAAGCTGAGCCACCGAACAAATCGAGTTTCATTTTTCTCATCAGACACGAAAGCGTTTTTTTTTTAAACTGAATTAAAAGCAAACAAACAAAAAAAAAAGGACAAGTCGGTGTTCAAATAACGGTAGCGTTTCCCTTTTAAAGATTCTAATGTAAAAAGGTGACCTGGAAGTAAATGTTAAAAAAAACAAAAACAAAACTGAGTGGCTGGTCTGGTTATTTTATCAAATAAATAAAACAAATTGTTGAATTTATGTTAAATGACACAAATACTTGGCAATGAAATAACTTTGACTTCAGATGTCCTCAAACAGGAAAATGAAAGGAATCTGTTGTTTGTTACCTCCCCCCCTTTTTATGTGGTTTTTTTACTCAGTTGAATAATCCATGAAAAAAATAAGTGTTTTTGTTTTCGAAAAATGGAAAAAGATTCCAACTGGCGACCCAATCCCTGTTGAGCCCCGCCTCTCGCTCAAAGGCTGCTGGGATAGGCTCCATAAAACATACACAGACCCTCAAGACACGATATTGGCGACTCGTTTACAAAAATCTGTCCACAACTTTGTGCGTAAAATCATGTTTAACCGACAATCAACCAAAACCGGCCAAAGCTCATGGTTGTACAGCACAGCTTCCTGCTGTTAAAACAGAGACAGACAAGTTCTGTACCTTGGTGGGCGACAGACAAACAAAATCGGCAGAGGTTTTGGCCACTTAGCACCTTATCTCTACGGTTTTTGGCATCCTGGACGAAGCCAGCTTGCAGGAAGTCCTTACATTCGTACCTCCAACATGGTAACGATCTTAACGTTCACAAACTAAAATGCTACCTATAAAAGTTTGGGATGTATACAGGACTTCATCAAATAAGCTCTGTGTCACCTGTCTCCATTCACGCAGTATCTTTTCTTGATAGTAATTTTAATAAAAAGTTATAATTATGGAACTATGATGACAAAAATAATTAAGAAGTATCATGTGTTCTCATCTGGTTAGGTTTTAGACATATCCTGATTTGGAGTTGTGACTTAACTCGTCATGGTCACAGTAAATATGAAACAAATCTTTTTATTCTTTTCTTTTTTTTTTTTTTGTAACAGGTATACACCTTACACCAATTTTGAGACGTTGGAGCAAATATGACCCTGACAGCTACAAACAGGCTCCAAAGTCTGGGTTTTGTTCTTTCCCGCCTCCTGCCTAACTGCTTTCACAGCAGTACCTTCTTTTCGAATGTAGACATCAATCCAGTCAGTGTTTCGCTTGAGGGATCAATGCATGAGTGAGCCAAGGACCGTGCAACAGTTCTTTACAGGTTGCTAAAGAGACTTGGGACTTAGGTTCAGTCCAGGTCAGCTCAGCAGGGCTGAACGCTTCGAGCAGGTCAGAGCAGAGCCAAAGATGACATGACACTGTTACTTCTCCTCCTCTCTGCTTCTTTGCATCCCTCCTCCCACCTCTGCCCACAAGCATGCTCTCTTGAAGTGTATGAAACCCTTCTGTAGCCTCCTCTCTAAGCTGCCAGGCACCACAATACGAGAAGATCCTTACGTACACGTTCCTCTGATATGTTTGAATCCACAATTTTAAATGGCACCTTTCCATGCGTGTGAGGCAGCAATTTGTTTTTTTTTTAATGTGTGTGTGTTTTTTTGACTCCAAGCCAGAGAACCTGCTTTTGGCCAGCAAGTTGAAGGGAGCAGCAGTTAAACTGGCAGACTTTGGCTTGGCCATTGAAGTGCAGGGAGACCAGCAGGCCTGGTTTGGTGAGTTCCCAAGACCAGACTATCTGCTGACATTACGGCATGATTTAAAGAGTCGTGTTTTCAGGGTGTTCATTTAATGCAAAACAGGTCAATCCCATCATCACACTTGGTAATGTTTGCATATTTCATACCAACAGATGTGAGGTCCAGTCCATATTAAAATTGTGATCACCCCTTAAACCTAAAAGGCATATCCAGGTATTTTTTTTTAATCGTCCAGTCGTGTTAAATGGAAGATTGCTGATTCATACACCCAGGAAGAGAGGGATCGCATCGCGTACAGGCAGCAAGCATGAGGACAGAGACGTTGAGTTAGTGGCAAATAAGAACACCACGATGCAAATAAAAAAAAGGAGCGATGTAAATCAAAAAAACAAAAAAAAAGCTACAGTGGAAGCCATTCAAGTCTGTAATTGGTCCAGGTAACCAGGGGCCATAATTGTTGATGGACAGGCAGATGAAACGTTGCTTTCAGAAAACTGTTAGGAAGGTCCCATTGTGCCTTTACTTTTAAATGTGCTTAATTTATACAGTCTATCATTTAGAGTCCGGTTTGAGATGAAGCTAATTATGCTTGCACAAAACAGCACGAATGCTGCTGATCAGCCATCCCTCCAAGGCTGCTAATATGCGTCAAAGCTAGCACCGCTAATGCACCTCACCAGTCCTTGTTAATGGCAGCTCTTGCGAGAGGTGTAAAACTAGAACGAAAGCACAGATGGGTTGATATTTAGCAGAGGATTTGGTTCCATTTTACACAGTGGAGAATAGGCGACCCAAATTAAACTCTTAAATTTCCATCAAAAGTTAATGGGGGATGCAGTTGTCTTTAGAAAAACGGTCGCTGTTCGTCCATTTGATCCCTGATAAAGAAGAAGCCCTCTCCTCGGTGTTCATAGCGTGAAGCCGCTCGAGGTTTTTGACCTGGTTGTTGCGGACCAAGCGGCTGTTAACTGTCAGAAACTACAGATAACAAGCAATCAAGCTCACCATATAACCCTAGCTACGTCAGCTCCGTGAAGTTGTGGATTTATCTAATGGAACGTTAGCAAGTTAACTTCACGTTAGCTAAGTTTACACACTGCTATAAACGTGAGAATTAAATCACGTCACAGGAACAAAGCCATCACGCACGATGTCATCTGTGAATGGAATTTCTGCCCATTAGATTAACTGAAGATGACACGATCCTTTGCCGCTTTATGTCAATAACGATGTCTTTTTTTATTATTATTTTGAGAGATTCTATTCGCAGAAATTCCATATACTAGTAAAGTTACCTAAGGTTACCTGCCATGTGGAGTGCGTACAGGTGTGCAGTTCTGCTGCCTGTTCACTCACAGTGACCTACATGGATGAGGTGCTCCACTGCTATAGGCGCTCTTGTCAATTAGGAGGTGGACTGATTTCAGGCTCAGTTCTTCTCCAGTTCCCAGTAGAGAAGAGAACTAGACGTTCACGCCACACCGACCACCATCTGGAGCCGGTTCTCTTTCCCTTCTGGCGAGCCGCTAATCGCATGACGTCTCATTTCCCAGGGGGTTCAACTGTGCTCTGAGGTGTTTAGAAAGTAGGCTTGTGTGTTTCTCCCGTGTCAAGCCGAACTGCAAACCCTTAAAAGGATGTTAACCTGGACTTATGGACGTCTTATAAAAGTCTGAAATGACACTGTTCGTGTGTGCATTTGAGTGTGTGAAAGTGATCTAAGCCACTTTCAGGCACACAAACGGTATGTGCAGCTGTGTTCTGAAGACAGGCTAATGTAAGTGTGTGTGTGTGTGTGTGTGTGTTTATCAGGGTTTGCTGGGACCCCTGGGTACCTGTCTCCAGAGGTGCTGAGGAAAGACCCCTATGGGAAACCTGTTGACATGTGGGCCTGTGGTAAGACTGTCTGTAAGATTGTGTGTGATAGACGATATAAAACACTGGAGAGACTGTTTTTATCGTTTCTATTTGCTTCCCCCAAACCCGTCAAAGCAGACGACCGTCCCCACTGAGCCTGGATCTGCTCCACGTTCCTGCCTGTAAAAAAGCCTTTTCATCGCAGCTGTCGCAAAATGCGCTTCCTCATGGAAAATTGTTAACTGCGAATTAAACCGAATTGACTTGACTTCTACTCCTTCGTGCACAGTTGTGTCCACAAAAGAGGTCAAAGGGCACCCTGCCACCGCTCATTTGAGGGTAGCTTTTCAGAGGAACCTGCACACTCTGTCCAGTTATGGTTGAGCCAGTGAAAAAGTTAGAAGTGCACCTGAAACATGTTGGAAATCTGAGAAGTTTCCTCAGATTTTTGATTGAGATATTGAAGCATTTTTCAGATTAAAAGCATCACTCTGCCCTTTCGGTCCATCGGCCCTGTTTGAGCAATCTCTGGTGCCACGCAGTTGGCGCTATACGCGCTGTGCGTTTGGGGCTCGTGAAGCCTGGTTCGGGTTTATTGAGGGCGTTTGATCAGACCACAAAAAAACGGTGCACAGTTCAAAGAGGCAATCATTAGACACCTCCTTATTCACAGCGTGTTCTGGGCGCGTCACCTCTCAGACCAATCAGAGTGCCTGGTGCCATTCCCATCACAACTCGGGAGAAGTGAGCGCTTCTTACCTGGAGGAACGGACCTCCTGGCGCATGAGCACGTCTTACGTGCATATTTGTTTTTATTTTTGTGGTTGACTTTATGAGGATTGTCTTAATTTCAGTTGTCTCAATATTTTTCACATTGTACCTCTAATGTCTGATTAGATATTCTTCAGACTCAACTAACGGTTGAGGGTGTACTGGCATTATGATGTGACTGTATTATCATTTTAAGATGTCAATAATATCGCTCATCACTGTAAATTCGAAGACAATTTATTGTCCAATAAAAATGTGTTATTGCCACAGGCCTTTCAACAGTTGCTTTGTAATACTAACCTTAATGTCCACATATTTATGATGTAACGCTACATAGCAGCCACATTGAAACCCACCGTCAACGTCTGTCAATGTGAAACATCTGCAAGAAGAGTTTATTCCACGGTGACTCATTAGTGAGACAAACAATGACAAAGCAGAAACCGTTAAGTTTGATGGTTATTTAACCGAAACAGAAAGCGAATTACAAATGTGTGAGCGAGTCAGCGGTCGCTGATACTCGACAATGAGACCGCACACGCGCTTTCTAAAACACACACACACACGCGCTGGTTTACACACACCTGTGGTGAGTCACAGCGTCCACAGAAACAATAGTCGGGCCTCCTGCCAAATAGAAGCCTTTCATCTTTTCTAGGCTGCAAGCCAGCCAATTAGAAACCGCGCTCTTTGGTAACACCAGAGCGCGTGCGTGCACGCACACACACACACACACACACACACACACACACGCTGATCTTTTTTAAGACGCCACATGATTATTCATTATTTATTTCAGTCTTCTGCGGGATTTGATATTTGAGTCATCAACTATGATACTTTTACTTTTTTAAATGTATGTGAGCTGTCACTTTTAAATAGTCTGTTGAGGTAACTGACCACGATGAGTGTGTGTGTGTGTGTGTGTGTGTGTGTGTGTGTAGGTGTGATACTGTACATCCTACTGGTGGGATATCCTCCATTCTGGGACGAGGACCAACACAGACTCTACCAGCAGATTAAAGCTGGAGCCTATGACGTGAGATTTCCACTGACACACACACACACACACACACACACACGCATGAGCAGCAGTCACATTTTAGGTGTGTCTCTTATATCTGTCATTAAGGAGAGAGGTGCAGCACACCAGAGCATCTGCATGTGTAAACATTCCACCAGATGGGTGGGCCGAGGAAGGGGGGGTGGATGGAAATGTTTCAGAGGTATGACGTGGTCATGAGGGAAAGTTTGCCAAGAAGAATTTAGGAAGTCTTATGGAGCATTTGTGGTCAGTGGATAGTCCGCGAGACCCCAGTATGAATTTACATGAAAACCATTTTCGGTTTATCATAGACAGAAGATTTTCATTTCTTTAAATTTTTTTTCAAAATTTCCAGGTTTTTTTTGGTGCCGTTTGATGAAATTTAGGAAATAAAGTAGCTTGTTAAGGTTAATGCAAACCTCATAATGAGTTTAGAATCCAAACACATGATAGAAAGTCCTCCTTCCTGCTGTTTCTCTGTATGAAAAACTTTCCGGCAGAAAACCCTGAATACTTCTGTCCAATTTATTGGAAAGTTTTGCAGTGTTGGAGATGTTCGCATTGGAGTTGGGTTGAATTCCCTGACTTTGTCGGCACACAGAAACGATGAAGAATGGAACATGAAGGAGCTGCGGTTGTTTAGTTGAGATTGGTCACAAATATGAACGCCAGTGAACGCGGATCCTCGCTAAAACACACTGAATATTATACACACGCTCAGATGAAAGCACAACCTGACATTCACATTCGACAAATCCGCTCATCGTATCAATTTGTAAAAATAAAAAAAAAGATAAACAAATTAGCTTCAGTTGACTTTACTTTATCAGGATCCGGAGTAGTCATGGTCCTTAGCAACAGCTACTCCTCCTGAGGTCCACCCAAAATACATCCAGTACAGAAAACATGTAATAACGAAGAAGCAGTAACAAAAATCATCCAAAAAAAAGAATTAACTATGGGACGTTTTTACAACTCTGACTCGGATGACCTGGATGGCCATCAGCGACTCAATTACTGGGAAGCTGGCTCATATCAAAGCAAAGCAACCGCAGCCATAAACTCCAGGTGATTTCACCCTCCTAAAACCCGGGGTGCAATGTACGCCAGTATGGAGTCACAGGAACACATATATTCCAGTATATGCTTCTACCGATTGAAACAAGATAAAAACTACCATTGGCATCAAGAAAAATAAAATTTGCAATGGAATATTTCATGGCAACATTATTTGCAATAATACCATCTCAACATAATTTTAACTACATTGACCTTCAGTCGTGTTTTTGGTAAGCGACTATATTATTAGCACACCACTGTACTAACGTATAATTTAAATCTAAGTGCATTGTGTTATTCAATTTTATCGTAACTGTAGATGTGGACTTCCCTAATCTTTTTAGTAAACTATATAATAAATTATGCATTTCTGTAATTTCGGGTTTAAACCAAGGGCATGGAATTTAAGAACCTGACCAGGTATCTGATGCCGACACACAAAACATGTTCAAACTTCATGGATATGACAGAGTTGGAATAATTGTTGTAAAAAAAAAAAGAAGTACCAAATGTATAGCTGGGTATCAGTTACTATTTGTAAAAACGCCACATTCATCGATCTTCTGTATGGCAGACGAGTCAACAATGAATACCCAGCGTGGGAATGAAAGGCATGATTTTTGTCAAAATGAGTCCAGCAGCAACAGCAAACAGCTGTTAAAACACTAAATACTGTCCTGTATCCAACTTTGCAGTTGTCCTCGAGGACATCCTGCGTGAGGGTTTCTGTGTCTGTCCGGAAAAATATTAAAGTTAAAAGATACTGCTGCAAAAAATGAAAAATAAAAAAAATCAAACTCTGCCTTCGTCAGAGCAGCCGTGACCCGTTGACTCGCCTGAGAGCAACATTCCCTCAAAATGTTTTTTTTTTTTTTTTTATTTTCTTATGAAATAGATTATCATTGATTTTATGATTTATGGACGTATGAAAGTGGGATTCAGTGCACAAAAAGACATTTTGGAGTTTCTCTCATAACTGTGCTGTTTCCATGGAGACACAGGTCTTTATGTCGGTTAGCAAAATGAACCACTGTCCAAAAAATATGGCAGCAGCTGAAAACCGACCAGAAAAACTGCTTGTTCACTGGCTATGGAATATCCAGTAGTGTTAGTTGTACTGGTTTATTCCTGAATAAAACTGCCAGTGTGATGATAAATTGAGAATTATTGTTAGCTGGGTGCAGAAACCCAGGTCTATGGTAACACATCGTGAAGACACGGTGAAGATTTAGCTGTTAAAGCCTGCAGAGAGAGTTCGTCCAATTTGGCGTAGCTGGGATTTCTTGTGTTACTTCTGTGGGGAATAAATGGGTTTAATTTTTGGTAGAACTCTATAAATCCTTTCTTTCTTTCTTTCTTTTTTTTTGTTCTCCTGGGGCAGTTCCCATCTCCAGAGTGGGACACGGTGACCCCAGAGGCCAAAGACCTGATTAACAAAATGTTGACCATCAATCCGGCCAAGAGAGTCACTGCCACAGACGCCCTGAAACACCCCTGGATCTGCGTAAGTGTCCCACGCACCAATCCGGTCATCACTACTGTACTGTTGTCAAAATGTGTAAACACTTTCTCTCTCTCTCTCTCTCTCTCTCTCTCTCTCTCTCTCTCTCTCTCTCTCTCTCTCTCTCTCTCTCTCTCTCTCTCTCTCTCTCTCTCTCTCTCTTTCCCTCTCTCTGTTCACAGCAACGCTCCACTGTGGCGTCCATGATGCACAGACAGGAGACCGTTGAGTGCCTGAAGAAGTTTAACGCCAGAAGGAAACTCAAGGTCAGTGCCAACATGAGCCAGTGAACAAAGCAGACCACCTCCTCCGAAGAAATGCACATCCAACACACTGGACAGAAACCCACAAACTTTTGTGTGAAATGGTACAATCCGCAATCATTCTGGGTCAAATGACCACAGCGGTCCGAAGCATGTCTTCAGTGACAGAAACGTGTTCCACCGGTGGGCGTAATTTTCAACACAGCACTGTTATGCTAACGGTGCATGCTAAGTAGCTTCAAGCAACTTTGCCGGCCTGCTGAGAGTGAATGAAGCCCCAGAACAAGGTGACACGCGTGACTGACAGGAGCACCGACCGATAATACAAAGGAGACACATTTTTAGAAAAAGGCAAATTTTTATATTGATGATAAGGTGGGAATACTGCCTTCTTCACACATAGAAGCCGTCTTCGACAATCCTGCCGCATGTTCAACTGCTCTCTTCACGTCCAATCAGACAGTGGATATATTTTGTGTTAATTCTGGTTCAATTCGGTCAAAATGCTAAAATATACCAGTCCTGGAGATTTTTAACCCAGTCGTCTGCTCCTCTTTGTTCCCAGGGTGCTATCCTGACCACCATGCTCGCCACTCGCAACTTCTCAGGTAGGACTGATCGAGTTACGATGCAGGACAGAAATGCCAGGAATATTGATAGTGTCGGGACGGCATCATTTGCTGACAGGAATACTGTTATTTAATGACATTTTTAGAGAGGGGATATTGGATCGTGTGTTGATACCGCGTTATTCACGGATGACACTGATGGCAGCGATCCAGATTCCTTTACCTAGTTAGCAGTGGACCATAACATGAAACATTTACCCAATGATTGATTTACTCAGTTTACCCTCCTCCAACCCTAGCCTTTCTGCCGGAGCGAGTTTGATCTGAACAGTCCGCCGACTCCCGACACACATGATGTACCCTATCCAGCGGGATTTAAAAAAACACACACAGGAAAACATATTGACAACACTTGCGCACAAAGGAGAGATGAGAAAAACTTCACCTTTGAGTTCCAAGTTCAGGGTACGTCAAACATTTTGGAAGGTGGCCAACTGGGGAGATACTGAGACGCGGGAGCTCCTCAGCCTCCGCGCAGAGGCTGTCATTCACCGGAACATTTCAGGAATCTGGGAAAGTCTGGCCGGGAGGAGGATGAAATGGGGTTTCCCCCGCAACAAGGTGGAGGTTATTTATAAACCAAAGACTTTGGACACGCCTAGCATAACGTGTGACGTGTTATCAGGATGTGCCACTAGACTACGCCTCCTGTTGCCGGCCACGGCCCCCTGGAGAGAAACTACGGCTCACGTTCACATTATCTGTCAGGCCAAAAAGCTGGATACTCCGCTTCAGCAATTAAAGGTCTTTGAGTCTGAAAATGGCTAATAATACCTGTGCAAAAAACAACTTTCTATGATATTTGTGTTTTGATCATATATTTGTATTTTAATCATACAAATTTGGGAAAAGTCCATCGCTTATTATTGTTTTAGCATTAAAAAAAAAACAAAAACGAAGAAACTAATCTTGATTTACCGGGCTGATATGAAGATCAGCCATTGGACTGATCGCAACGTATTTAAAAAAAAGACTAATGTAAAAAAATGACAGCAGCAATTTTTTTTCCTGATTTCTTGGCCTTTGGAAGCTCAATCAATTCCATCTGTCCTCGTTTTTAAGCTTCTGGTAACTGCCGCTGAAGAAGCTCACAGATCAATGCAGTCTCGTTGGTGAACCCGGCTTCAAAGGGCAAAACACTTAAACCGAGTTTTACAGTATTGATTGTATTTCGTCATGACAAAAGAGAAGCCGGCTTTTACAGTTTTTTATGCTATTTACACTGATTTATTTTTGTGACATGTAAACTTAAGGGTGTTCTAAGCAGTGTGCTCTTCTTTTTGTCCTCCGCTCCTCTCTGATGTGCCGACTGTCTGGTGTGGAAGGTAAGAGCCCCAGCTTGAGGTCAGAGACGTGTCACGTCTGCTGAGGATGTATGACAGTAGATGAATAAAGACCCAAATTAAACAGAAATGACATGAGCACAGAAGCCCTGCACAGAAATGGCTGATGGCCTCGTCTGCATATACGGACCATAAAGAGACAGAGGCGTTAGATGGACACGCCCGCGTATTCACTTAAAAAGTCGTCGCTGCTGCTTTGAGCTGTTAGAACACGGCAGCTGTAAAACTGACAAAGCACCGAGCGATCGTTATTTTTTCTCACAATCCTACTCTTTACAAGACAGCTTTGCCCACTGCAAAGCCTCCATCACATATTGACCATGTAGTCAACTTGATATCTACTCACCCTCACTGCTGCAGAGAATGCTTGAACCCTCAAATTCTTAACAGCAACGCAGCAGCAGCAGCAGCGGGGACACGAGGAGTCAGAGATGAGGGTTCTGAATTCTGTTCATCTTTGGAATCAGATCAGCATTCTGGCAAATGCGCTGGCCTACCTCGTGAACCCCAAAGCTGCCACCACCAAATTTTGCGGGCTCACCCAATCTGAGTGCCAGGGATCGGGGATGA
This sequence comes from Aulostomus chinensis, assembly GCF_037954235.1. Taxonomy (NCBI): domain Eukaryota; kingdom Metazoa; phylum Chordata; class Actinopteri; order Syngnathiformes; family Aulostomidae; genus Aulostomus; species Aulostomus chinensis. The sequence goes on from NC_141343.1 coordinate 11,302,612, forward strand.
GGTTTGTTCTTCACCCGCAAAAATGACAATGTTTTACACAGAACATCCCACCTGGGTTATAACGCCAGGTGGATTTCAAACATCACTTCTGAATGCTCTGCGAGAAATACAGGTGTGTATTGAGTTGGGTCCTGTGTAAATAGGACTGGATTTGCAATTCGCAAAAAAAAAAGAAAAGAAAAAAAAAAGTAATCAATTCATCTGCCTGTGCCCAGTACAACTGGAAAGAAAGAGACAGTCAGCTCTGTAACTCCATCCAGCAGCAACGAACCCTTACATGATATAAATATTTAAACTAAAGTGAGGCAGTGTGGCAGGAAACATGATAGAAACACATTTGTCTACCTGAAACATGCATGAGGTCAGTCATTTGTTTCGCACCGGGGTTCTGTTTGTGGACCAGAAGTTCCCAAAGTGTGTGACACAGATTCAAGAGTCACAAGATGATCTCTATAAATAAATAAAGATTTTTTGAAGAAAAAAAAAAAATAGTTGAAAAGCCTTTATTGTTTCTGAAGGTAAAATGAGTTCTATAACTACTGGAAACAAAACAACAACAACAACAACAAAAAAGGCAGTCGAAATTTAATCAGTCGCAATTTGCTGCGCAACTTTTGTCATTACAAGTCTGATGCCTTTACTTTCGGGCTTCTGAGTTGAAAAGTGTGGGGACCCCGAATACATAGAAAATAGCCTAAACACTCTAAAATTCTGAAGACGGAATCAATATGCAAAATACCGGTGTCCCTCTCCTTCTTCTTGCACGACAACTGAGATGCTGCTACTCATTCACTGACCTGAGCTTACATGTACAACAAATCCAACATCTTTTCTGTGTCTTAGGTTGAGAGTGTTTTAGGGAAAGAGATGCCGATCAGCTGCTGCAGTCTGATCGCATGTGTCTAATTGCAGGTTCCGCACTAATTATCCTCACTTGATTTGCATGTCTCTTTTCTGCGTCCAATTCTTGCAGCTTTGAGGTTGCCAGCCTTGAATAGACTCAGTAATGTGTGTGTGTGTGCGCGCGCGCGCGTGTGTGTGTGTGTGTGTGTGCGCGCGCACGCTGTCCGCTGTGTTTCCTGACAGTATCTTTTGTCTCAACAGCAGCCAAGAGCCTCCTTAACAAAAAGCCGGATGGTGTCAAAGTAAGTTCATCCTCCCTGTCACTGTTAACAACATTTTCATTCCTCTCTCTCTGTCTCTCTCTCTCTTATGCACACACACACATACAGACACACACACTGTGCTTTGACAGGTTTGGCTTAACTTTGAAGCGATTGTCGAATGGTGCAACATTGCCAGTAAACTCGGCACCGATGAATAAACGCAGAACCTCCAGCAGCCTGGATAAAGTCTCTGTCTGTCCTTCGTGGGTGTGATGGAGGTTTCCAGGAATTATCCTCATCCGAACTTTCAATCTGTGTGAGGAGGAGGCGCATCTGCTTGTCTTGGAAACTAATAAGTGATGATAAAATAACAAGTCGACGATGAGAGTTATCCTTCGTCTCTGCTATTATCTTCTCTTTTTTCACAGACTGGAGATCATTACACATTGTGCATCTTAACAGCTTTAATAGAGTGCAGGAATGAGGTACTTTAATAGTCCAACTGGAATTTTGGGTCTCATAGATTCCATTGACCAGAAGCCCATGGGTTTGGTATATTGATTTTGGGATACTTCAGAAAACCAGCTCGCTGGTGATCAAAAGCTGATGTGATTTTTTTTTGTTGGGCATTGTCATCTTCACTAACGAACACCGCCTTTATGATTTTTGAAGCCCAAACGCAATGAACTACACAGCTAATTTTAGGGTATGCAGTATCTACACCACAGACACATGACTTCAACGTCACGACGACAAAAGCTGTAGGTTTCTTTGGTTTTCACTGCAATGTTGTTTAATGTCCTCGACAACCTCTGTAGTTTCCTTTGGCCTCTTATTAGCAAGTGCCATTTTTAAGATTCAGCAACAATTAAAAATTGGGTAGTGTGGTATTTACGGGCATATTTCATCATCAAACGGAGGGTTAAAATATTTTCAGCCTGTATTTGACACAGAACTTAGGCCTTTAACCAAAACCCCATCTACGTGGAGGAAAGGGAACTGGACTTTCAACAGTGCTAACATATTTCTGGGTTTTAGTATTCTGGTGACATTGTACAGTACCATCAAATTAGTCACTCAAATGCAGTAGAATGCTACTATGATCCGTTATTTTGGTTAAAAGACACGACAAGTGCACAAAAATGACAACATAGCAAAGTTAGCTTGCATTCGTTGGACGTTGAAGCTCGGAAAGCGTGAAGATGTTCCGTTGTACACAGATTCTGTTTTCTATTGAAGAGTTGATCTCTCTTGTGCTCTGGGTGCTCCGCAGAAAAGGAAGGTGGATGGTACAGAACCTTTAAGGGTGAGCTTGCTGATAAATAAGAGGTGACATCTGTTGTAGTTGGTAGTGAGCGGTAGAAGCCCCTTGAATGTAATCATCCCTCAGTGCCACTAGAGGAAAGGGAGGCACTGCATGACTGAGAGAAACATATCATGTTGAGACATTAAAAAAACGGCAGTAGCATTTTATATACGGTATATATATATATATATATACACACAATATATAAAAGCATGTAAGTGAGTATTGGGGTACACTTCTTGTCAAACTCGATTTTGACAGGTCTAACCTTTAGTTGATGAGAATGAGAAGTGAAGTGTCCACGTCACGAGTAGGCGGCACCTTCGAGCCTCCCCTTTCCCCGCGGTTTTCCCTGCTCCTTTCCCTGCTCCTTTCCCTGCTCCTTTCCCCGCTCCTTGGGTGTTTTTTTTTCTGATCCCAATGAGGTACGGCTACGTCATGATAGGCGGTTCTTGATATCATCCCCACACTTTACCCACCTTTCCCAGGCTTTTCCCTGCCCCCTCTCCTCTCTGCCTTATTTGGGGTTAGAACCAATGAGAAGTGTGTGAAGGCGATAAGAATAAATGTGTCTGAGAAGTGGATAAAACCAAGGTGTTTCTTGGCACTTTCTAAACCGTTGGATGGAGAAGAGGCCTTCGTCTTCGGGATGTTAAAGCCGCACAGGTACATTTTAGGAGAAACAGAGTCTTTGTGACTAACTTTTGAAACCATTCTACGCGTGGGTGAGAGTATCCAAGTTGAGAGGACCCTTCCTTTTAAATTTGGCTCGCTCTACCCCCTACCCCTATATAACCCGTTTGTATACATGGACGTCATTCAATATCAACCAGCCAGCGATAGCTCCTCACCGCTGTTGTGCGTAGTGAACGTCAAAGGCGATTAGGTGTGGTGAGTCTCAAGTACAATACGGTACATTACCCGCCGTATCAAAAAATTACATCGAAATCATCCACATTGAGATTAAAACAGACTGCGAAAGGTTTGTGGAATTTGTTTATGGGAAACGATAGTCAAGCTGGGCTTCAGACCCGTTCGATGCCACTTCAGAAGGATGGCTACATTACGTCTCGGCTGAGGTCCTCATTGTTTCGTCGGCTATTCCGAAGGTCAAGTAGGAGGCGCTGTACCCGGTTTTTATGGCGCACCGATGACGGATTTCGCCACGGCGAAACCTCATCTTAAAACAGCTGCCACCAACAACGCTGCCGCCGCAGTCAAATGAGTGGTAGGAAAACTGACAGAACAGAGGAATCATACGGGAGCCAGAGGTGTATGGTCTTATCCCACAGGATGAGGAAGCACTCACTGGGTGACCAGATTTCTTCCTCTAAAAAAAATGCAGGGAGTCCAAAAAAGCAAATCAGTCAAGGGTGGCGGCGCTAAGAGAAGGAATCTGCACAGAGCTCCGATATATTTTAATTTGTTTCATCACCCAGGTTTGGGGGGAAAAAAAGTCTCTTTTACATCAGACGTCGGCCCGAATGCACCCTAGTAGAACTGGATCTATTTTCCGCTCCTATGATGTAATTATCCATTGAGGATAAAAAATATCGAGAATGTCAACCTCTCTCAGCGCTGAGCGGCAACTCTCCCACTGAATTCTTCATTCCCAGAGACGGTGAAAAGTATCTGGATCTGACGCTCCGCTCCATCTCCAAGTGAAAATTACGGAGAAGGACCGAACCAATATCCCTGCCGTTATTCTGGGGGATAGACCAATTTCACAGTCCAGACTCTGCTCAACTATTCTGAAGATATGTTAAAGAGTCAATTTAGCGCTGGTCTATTTCACAAAGACACAGCAGATGCTATGGACTCTGTCATTACTGCTACTGGACCGAATAAAGGTTTAAATCAGCGAGCCGTATTCACGGGCGAGTCAAAGAATTCAACCTGTTGGGCCCAAACCTAAATACATGATTCTGGGTGTGGTTCGCCATGATGCCTTCACAGGCAGGAGGGACCTGTGGAGTACCTGGCCCTCTGTCAGGATGGTGGACAGATTCAGTCAGAGAGTTTTACCACATGTTTACTCAAAGATTTACCTCTGAGTGTTGGTTGTGGGGATTTTAACAAGGGGTATGCTCTGTTTGCTGTCACCTCGAGCCGACCGAGGACACCGATACCTTGTCTCCCGTTTCCAGCGGAAATTTGAGGCTGGAGATGAGATTCTACGCCTGTTACGATTCCACTCTGGAGATTAAGTCTCAAAGACAGGTGCTGGTGGATTATTATTAACAGATAAATGGATAATCTTCAGCTGGAACTCACACAGCGCCTGGAAAAAAAATCAGGGGAGCCATGGGCGATGATATCTTTACGTTTCCAAGGTGATGCTGAGTACGGAGGTTGTAATAAGACGGTGGAAATGGGAGGGAGCCTACTTGTGATGCGGCAAAATTTCATTGGTGGGGGTGGGCTCGAAAGTACCGCCTACTCGTGACGTGGCAACTTCTCATTGGATGGCCTCAGGTCAACTGGAGGTCAGCCCTGTCAAAATTGAGTTTTACAAAAAGTGTATCCCCATACTCTCTCATGTACATATTAAGTTAATCGATCATTAATAATTCGTGATATAAATGTTTAGTCAAAATAAAATAAAAATGCATAATTGAATGTTTGCAATATTCACACATAGGCTTGACTTTACATTCATGTTTAAAAACCTATATATACATGGCTACACGTACACCTGGCACAGGACTACTGCTTTTTCTTTTTCAATTTATCTTACCTAACCAACAGGAAATATGTCTTCCACCTTGGCTTGATTAATTTACATGAACAATTATTGACCCGCCATTGACATGACCTGAATGTACAGTACAATTTATATCTAGTCTGAACCAGCTAATGCTTGATGTCACCCTCCGCACCTTTAGGGGGCAGAAATGCACCAGAAATGAGGGTTTTTTCCTCCCTTTGTAGAAAGAAGCAACAAAACGCTGTCGCAGTCAGTTTACCCTCCGACTCTCACCTACGGTCATGAGGTTTGGGAGGTACGAACAGTCAAAATGAGCTTCCTTTGTAGGATGGCTGTCCCAGGCATCTGCTCCCTCACGCTACAGTGACTCACAGTGTCCATGTGAAGAACTGTGGAGAGACTTAGTCACTCACATACTGTAACTCTGCCCTGAACAGGACGTGAAAACCACCAACATACTTTGAAACTGGAAGATTAGCTACAGGTTAAGCCAGGAGTCATACAGTGTCTCCCCAGCCAAGAAAGAATATTAGAAAAACTGCAGTCTGTGGTTTGGTTTTATTTTCTTTTTTCAGGAATGGAACCTCTGTCCCAAAAATCCAAATAGTTGCTATCAGTCCTGCCCTGCTCCTTGTACATTAGACTGAGAGACACAGCTTAGCTCCCTGTGAGGTGCAGTTTGTGATCAAATACATGCAGACAACATAGAGTATAATCCCTGGTGGCTGTTTGAGTAATAAACATGTCCAACTACCCTGGAATGTTTATATAGTTCCTTCTCCAGAGAGATTTATGTTTTCGACAGGAGTCCGGTACGACCCTGATGTTCAAAAAAGGCAAAATTACTGTGTTTTTCCAACTTTAACTTGACTTTGAAGACATATGTAAAAACCTAACAGGCACACGCTTCAACTTGCCCCGGATTCACCTGCTGCTCTGGAAATGTCGCTTAGGTCCCGATGCAGTGTTTAAGCCAGAAGTCAAACAAAGAAGACCCAAAGGGGGGTATCGTCATGGTGAAGAAACGAGCTTTTTGCTTGCTTAGCTCGAGGAGTTTCTCTTTTATCAGTCTTTGGATTTAAGGCCGACATTTGGCATTGATGCTGCTGGTTAACTCGTTGGATTTGCAATGCCAAAATTGAAGCTGAAAAAGCTTGATCCCAACCAGCTGTGAGTGGATGTGCGCTACCTTCCATTTCTGACGCAGACATACTCCTATCAATAGATGGATTCTTCCTTAGTTCTTGTACACCGGGACAATGATCGTAGTCCAATTAATTGAGCTGACCGAACTGTCACTATAGCAGTGACTGCAACTGTGTATTTAAACCCAGTGAAAGAGACAGAGGCAAGGGAGAGGGTGAACAGACACTTTTACCTGATGTAGCGTTCCCGTAGCAGGCGGTTGGTTGACTTCAGACTGACCGCCATCCAGCACGAGCAGCAGGAAGGCTTTGGTTTATTGATTTGCCTGTACACGGTCTACCTCTGAGAGTGTCAGGTGGTGAACACTCTTGACAGAAACTCCTCCTCCACAGTCGCTGGTTGAAGACCAGCTCTTGGACACTAAGCCCTGTCCTGTCTGTCTACCTGTCTGTCCACTCTGTCCCTCCAGATCAACAACAAGGCCAATGTGGTCACCAGCCCCAAAGAGCCTGTCCCCACTCCTTCTCTGGTACACTGTTTGCCTGCCTGCCGCTTGCCTGCCTGCCTGCCTGCCTGCCTGTCTGTCTTTCTGTCTAACCATCTTTGTACTTTCAGCCACATCTCTGATGGTCAACTCCATGCTTCTCTTACATTATATCTGTTCCATAAAGCCAAAGAACCACAAATTATCTCCAGTGGTTGTGTAACATGAGCTGTCACGTGCACCTCTGGAGCGCTTTATTGCACCGCCACAGCGCTGGACATGACTGCATCTTCCTTTGTTGTTGATTACGGCTGTAATGGCGACCTCTGGGCCATTCCATGCCAACCGTGGCTCAGTCACTGCTGCCACCAGTTCCAAGCCTTTGTTGGAAACTGGATCCTGGCTTGTTTGAGACTGAGATGCAAAGTTGGAGGAGTTGGATTTACTACTAGCAATCTTTTTCAATTGTAATCAGCATAGATGCAAACTTTTTGGAGGCGTCTCCTATGGTCCATTGTCTCATAAGCCAGAGCAGAAGACAAGGACGCGTCTCCCCTCTGTGCTGCAGTAGGAAGCTGAGACCCATCCTGGTTACTTTAGCACAATGAATGATAGAGGGTGTTAGCACAGCTCAATCAAAATGTATCAAATAGACTTACCTCCAAAATGGTCTTTTTTCTTCAATAATGTGATGATGTTCATGCGTGAAATGGAATAACAATTTAATATGAAGAGACATTGTAATTTTCATTTTTGTCATAGCCAGAACAACTTTCCTGACTGGGTGCAGTGATTTGAAGCAACACCTCAAAAGCTCTGTTGTAACTTGGGTCAACTAAACCGAGTGTTTATTGACGACGAGAGGAAAAACTGTTTGTAGTCATGGCCGACTTTGTACGAGAGGGTGAGGATTAATGACAAACTGACACCCTGAACTTGATCTAGTTGATGCTAACACCTCCCAGTGACTACCATTCACGGTGTTGAGCTAACTAGCATGGGTCCCTGCTCCCTAATGCGGTGCAGGAGAGAATGGTAAATGTATCTTGTCTGACTGTGGGATGATGTACAATAAGAATCCCTCAGGTCAGATATATTGCGAGGGAATCTTACCTTACACTTAACACTCAGATGCTGGGTAAGGTCCACAAGAGACATATATCAACATTTACCCAAATGGCAAAATCAGAGATCATCGCTCCACACGCTTCAACTAAAACATCTCAACTTTGAGTGTAACTGACTTCATCATTATTATTCTGAGATGTTTTGCTGAAGCCCGATCCAGTAGTTTGCTTCTGTTTTGTTTGTTTGTTTTTCACCGTGCCTGCGGGTGACGTAGTGCTGCAGATGCACACAACATAGATTGTGCCAAAACGACATTTTAATCTGAAAACATATACTCATGTACTCACACGCTACTTTGTTAAGTTCCTAGTGAGAGCAGCCACTTCCTGGAATCCAGTTACAAGAGTAATCGTGGCGCATTTGATAAAACACGCATGGCTACGCTGCAACTAAGCTGCTGAGTAGACACTCATGAAGAAAACTATGTAACAACAAGGCAGAGACGCTCCTGTTTAAATATGCATATAATAGGTTGTTAATTAGTCTCAGACCGGTATCTAATGTTGTGCTCAGTCCAAAACTGAGGGAAAATTTTCACAAATGGAAATTAATTTACATCATATTTCAAAACATGTTACAATTTCTACTCCAATTGAGTATTTTATTGTATTTTGTGTCATGAAAGACCTCAGATTCTCTGGACATCATCAAGGTTGATTCCCAGCTGGCTGCAGATGGAAATTACAAAAAAAAAGTATATCTATCTATCTGTCTATCTGTCTATCTATCTATCTGTCTATCTGTCTATCTATCTATCTATCTATCTGTCTGTCTGTCTATCTGTCTATCTATCTATCTGTCTATCTGTCTATCTATAATGGTATGTCAGTCAACTTACAGGAATGTAAATAATATGAACATACAATTTTCAAATAATTATTTAACCTTTATCATATTATTTCAGGTGAATTTTGTCTTTTACCTGCACCGTTGTGTAAGTTCTGTGGATGAATTTTTTTTTTTTTAAATTTAATTGTTGTCTTTGGCACCTTTAAGAAAATATCCTACTGATCCAGATCCTACACAAAAATCACACAGTTACTCTAATTTTAATTAAAAAACCGATAAAGATGTAAAAAGCAATCTTCCCTCTCATATTATAAGTCATCCTGCAGTAGCAATCTGTCAGAATAATTACAATTTGACCTTTTTTTTTTTTTTTTTCAAAATCAAGCAGCCCTTGTGAATATTGACACCTAATGAGACTCCTGTCTATATAAACAGTGAGGACCCATCCAAGGCAGCAACTTTATCTCTAAACTGGCTCCGTGTGCAACTTCTGAAACCTTTGATACCTGAAATAACTCCTCCCACTTTGCTCCATCCCAGTATCTGGCCATGACCACAGTCAAATTATCTGGAAGAGGACAAGGGCCCATGTGGCTTCCAGAAAACATGGTCACAATGAGTGTTCAACTACAGATCACCCATCCCCGCCCCATGGGGTTTTAGTCAAAGTTCATGTTACACAGCACAGCGAGACACTGTGAATTCAGCACTCCTGTCGTTGACATCCACCATGGCAAGTTTAATGATTCCTTTCATCTCTTTAGCTGTGTGCGGGTTTGAATAATTCAGAGTATCGTGTGTGTGTGTGTGTGTGTGTGTGTGTGTGTGTAATTGGTCATGTGACCAAGGCAGATCAGCTGGCATCACGACTGTGTGTGGTTGAGTGTTATCGTTTGTTTTAAGGGAACAACTTTCCTCACCATGAAACCTTCCATCGCTAGAGATTCTCTCTCTAAAGACTTCTTGTTTTCACCCGAATATCTGTCACGCTGTTCCTTTCTCCCTTGACCACTTGTTTTTTTCCCCTTTCTCAAACTATGTGCTAACTCACTGTGGTTCTACACCAACTTCTCTTCCTACTGTTGGTCCTCTTGGATCAGGAGCCCCAAACCACTGTCATTCACAACCCCGCTGATGGAAACAAGGTATAGAGCTGAGCTACTGTGACGTGTATTCTGCTGGTGACGTGTACGCCATGTAGAACCAAGCCTGGGTGTCGCTTCTGACCAGCGTTGGTGTGCTTTGAATATTCTGACGCCTCAGCAAGAGAGTCTGGATGCGTTCAGTATTGCATGTTAATATTGCAGACGTTGAACGGACAGTACCAGTCGAAAGGACACCCGCAAACTTTATGAGTATTGTCATCAAGACATTTATGACAAAATACAGCCATGATAAAGTGGACTTCATTTTCTACTTTCATTGGGAATGCGATTAGTGCACTTTTCTACTGAATCACCATATAAAATGTTTTTTTTGTGTGTGTGTATTTGCAGATTGCAAATCAAATAGGTACATAGTACCTTGTCCTGTGTCGGCCTGTGTACATACGCAAGTGTGCTCAGGCACAGAGAGATCTGACTGTTACGTGAAAGCTGACTGGTGGAGGAGGGACCCCCAAACAAATAGGCATCAATTTCACTGTTCGATATGCTAATTTCAAACCTTTAACTCAGAAACAGTTGGATCAAAAGGTCATTGGTGACATATTTCAGAGAGGTGTGTCCGCACCTTTGACTGGTACTGTCGATCTCAGACGTGGAAGTTCTTGGGACGCGTTCAACTCTTGTGTTTGCAACTGTTCTTGATATTTATGCAGTTCCTTTACCCCACCTGGTGCAGTGCTGAGTCTGTGCCATTTTCACGCTACGTTTTAAGGAGCATGCGCTGCCGTTCTCTATGTAACCTCATGTGAGAGAAGGATTACGCATGCTGCTGGAACGCAATTAGACGCATCAAATATGGAGGGCGGATAAGCTGTTTCAAGCTGTATCCCTCTCTGATTCGCCGGGACCCCATTGTGCGTGACGAAGTGCAAATGTATGGATGTATGTGATCCTTGATAATCCATAAAACGACACATGCATGCCGGTGTCGTTGGCTTGGTGCGGTTACATGACGGTGCAGTGTGTGTGCAAAGTGATGTGTAGAACAAATGTACAAACTGGATGTTCCGTTGTTTGTTTTTGTCAGATATGTACAATGAGAGGGCCGCTCTCCTGAAAATGGCGGCAACAGAATACTACTGTTGACCGTCAGAGTTCTAATAAAGATCTTTCACATCGAATTCAGCGGTGAGATCAATTGTGATTTAAAAAAAGAAAAGAAAAAAGGAGACTGCAGATGTGTGTGTTTATATATTTTCAGTAACTTGTAAGCACCACAAAGTCACAATAGCGCCTAGAGGGCATTCCTTGAGTTTTTATTCTAGAACTGCAGTGATGAGAGACCAAAAAGACGTCTTACTAAAATGACTACAACAAATATACTCGAATATAAGCCACATAAAGGCGTGGGGACTGTCTGGCTCTGACCAGTCATTGAGGAAGTAAAGAAAACAAAGAAAACATTCCAGTTATTTATCCATGTAAAACAAGAGGTATTACTGGCCTAACTAGTATCATCAGCTGCCGGTAGCTTGGTTCGGATATGTAGATGTAACCGCAACTGCGTGCTGACTATGTTCCCAAATTTAAGTCGTTTTTGTCAGTTTCATTCCAAATCAGTGCGTAACACTTGTATTAGTGTGTATACCTGCAGGATGTTGTTACTTGTAACGGTAAATGAGCAACAACAACAACAACAAAAACATCCCCTGAATAGTCGCCCTCCTCGTTTGAGAAAAAACAAAAGAAAAGGAAAGGAGTTTACAACCAAGTTACATTAATTACCACAAGCAAACTTTTAAAATACTTGTTTTCTGAATGGAGTTTGGTTCAGTGCGTCGGCTAAAGCCCGTTTGTTTTTTGGGATTCAACTGCTGGGGAATTCTGAAGTGACATTTCAGATTTAGAGGTGAGGTGGTACGAGGGAGCCATCTGTTGTAGGTATCTTCACCCTCAGTACGCGTGGGTCAGCGCATCGTCTGTACAGAAAGCGGACAAAGGTCATTTTGTCGCTCATTAAACTACTGAGGGTAAAATATTGCAGGAAAAAAAACTGTTTTATCAACCAAATAAGTTCCCAACCCCGCCCCCCAAAAAAACCCTAAAACCTTGTCATCTACGTGTAAGTATGCCATATTTTTCACCAGTTAACTTTCACTGTCAGGAAGCTGACTAACACTGGCCCACATCTACTCAAGGTCAGACCCCTGCTACTGATGACTGCCTCGTCACATTAAATGCTGGATTTGCAGCACAGCGTTCCGTGAATTTTGCTCATGAGCATTACTCCTGTTCTTCAGTGTTAGGGAACTCTTATTTTGGTCGTGTCAGCCCCGCTGGACCTAACGTGCTGCGCGGATGACAACAAACAGACCTCAGGCGGGGCTACCTCCGCCCTCAGCTTGTTTGTGCGTTTATGTCAGGCTGGTTGTCCTCACTATCCCTTTACTTGTCGTTCGGCAGGAGTCCAGCGAAAGTGCCAACACCACCATTGAAGATGAGGACGTCAGAGGTAGGCCGGCCTGACTAACTCCCTCACGTCTCATTAAACCTTTACAGTTGAAGGTCACCTTTCTCTTTCCTGCTTTGCGAGACTGTCTTACGTAATTCTTTGACTTTGGCTAACCGTGATGTTCTGAAGGACTTTCTCGGTAGCGCCTCTGCTTCTCTTCATTGCACGAATGTGTTTTACAGTATGGTGTGTTATTTATTGTCTTTTGGTTCTCACATCTGTCACTTTTCATTGTTCATTGTTGTTCATGTTGTCATATTGAGCTACACAGGGCTGCGAGAGGAGGTATTTTTGTAGTCCAACAAGAAGTTAGCTTGGTAGGGATGTTTTTTTTTTTTGTTTTTTTGTTTGTAGTCCAGTAGAATTTAAGCATCTCCCGCAGGATTGTTCATTAGGTTTTTTGCTGAAAAATCGGCCCTGCGTTGAAGAAAAGCTGATGAAACCGAGACACGTTCTGTTCGGTGAGATCGTCTTCACCAATGAACACCGCTTACGTGATTTCTTGAAGTGTAACTGCAATGCTAAGCTAACATTAAGCTACGCAGGAATTACACCACAGACGCGTACGCTAAGGTTCGTGTTTTTGTTCTCTCGAGGGCATTTCTTGTTTGTGATTGTGTCTGCACGTCGGACCGTTCTTTGAGTGGCCTTTTGCATAGCATTTGTAACATTTAAAAACAAAAACAGAATTTTCGTCAATAGGACCGAGGCCCGTCACATCCGTACCTCTCCCTGTAACGTGTGTTTGTTGCGCCAGCACCCCGCCTCCATACTTGTAGTACATACAGACCCATTAAGGGCCTTTCTAATGGCTTCTATTGTGCTTTTGCTTGAGGGGTCGTCATTCCTCTCTGCTCCAGTGACCTGATTGAGCCGAGCTTTGAAATCACTGCTCTACTTTTGTGGTGCTTGGCAGTGTTTCCAGAGAAGGCTTCTCCTTCTGCTACTCGATACCGTACTACAGCTGGATGACACAGCTGTTGGCCTGTCCGTCGTTCGTGAGCCCTGTCCCAACTCCTGTCCTCAGAGCCTCTCATAGAAATACCTCAGAAATTGAGTTTTAGGTATTTGATCACGGCATCTTTGGGGATTCCTGCAGCGATCACCAATCAAACAGTGGAGGTGAAGCGTGACAGTGGGTGTTTGATATTTTCCGGACGAGCGCGGTAGGCGGATGTTTGGTCGGTTGGTTGCAACTTGTTCGATCCGGTAAAGTTGGCATTTTTGTTTGCTCACCTGAAAATTGGAGGCGGCTGTTTATTTGGTGGTGAGGAGGTGTAAGTTCTGGCAAAGGAGATTTACCAGTATTAAACCATAACTCACTGTTTGAAAGTGACGATCTGAATTTATAAGCGTGGACATGGCGGGGCTGTTAAATTAAAGTGCCCTCTAGTGGTCACAAGAAGTATAACCAGAGCTAAGTGCGGAAGGAGATGACGCTGCCATCTTTATCCTGCAAGATTCTGCGTGGTGTTTCTCAACCACTGTCCTGTGGCCCGAGGGTGGGTTATGAGTGCCCTCTAGTTGGCTGTGCAATACTACGAGGTTGAAGCCACCACTTTTACAAGGAAGTGTTGTTTTTGGAGGCATATTCATCTAAAAATACGATGAGGAAACATTCATGTTCAAACCGTATAATGCAGAGAAAAATAGCAGAATAATTTGGATTTAATTGATTGAGAAAAACTATACTATGAGGCGCAGTTTACAAGAGCACATGCTTCCCATTAAAAATTAAATAAAAAGGTTTTTAAACGGTATCTGTTCAGACGAAGGTATCACACATAATAACACATCTGTCTTTTACAAATCTGCCGGGTTTTATTGTGGAAGGTGAGATCTACAGCGTCATAACTTAAAGCCAAGCGTCGCTAACAAAACCTCGGTATTTAACATGCTGAGATAAATTCAGTTCTATTCATGAGGTGAACAAAGGCTCGAGTTTCACCTCCCATCCAGGTCACCTTATCTGACCAGTAGGGAATCACTAGCTTTTGACCCGCGTTGGACATTCATCACAAATTTGTCCCTCCATCCTTTTGGACTTTTTAGGAAGGAAAGCTCCATCCTCACATCTGTACTGAAATGTAGATTTTTGGTCCACCAGTTGCTCGGAGAGCTTTAGCACACATTTATTCCAAACTACTCCGGAGGCAAGTGGAGGGAGCCCCAGCAGGCTTTCAGAAAGTCTAAAGTATGTCACGGGTTTTTCCCCCTTAGATCAACAGTCTATCCTTGGTTTGATTTGATTTTCTCAAGCAGGTGGGCTCCCCCTTTGACGCTTTATCCCTGCACATTTTATTTCATCTGTCCAAACTATTTGTTCTCGGCGGGTGGAAAACTTGAAAGGCTTCGAACAAATTGTCATTTTCCTGCATTTAATGTTTCCATTTTCTCCATTTCATTCATGCTGCGTTACCGAGCCGAGCTACATTCCATCATCCTCATCACCCGCCACCGCTTTCTCCCCCCCGGTTCCCCATCTCAGCCCCCTCCCCCTCCTCCAGCCCCAAAATCTACCACCTGAAGCACTTAGACCAGTCCGTATCTCAGCTGCCTTCTTCCTTCTCTTCCTCCTCCTCCTCCTCATCTTCCTCCATCTCCTCCTCCTGCTGGTACTCTCCCAGTAACTGGCCCAGTGGGGAGGAGTTTTGCCAGTATGTCCTCTGGGCACTGGTCACTGCCTACCTGCTCCTCCTCTTCTCGTCTTTCCTTCTAGTTTTGTTCTCTGACCATTCCCCGACATGTCACTTCAGCCCACGACACTCCTGCACACAGAGCCCCGTTCCCCAGCAGGGGCGGTGCCTGGCCAGTCCGGGCCCCAACAACTCCCAGTGTAAGTTTTCAGAGCCAGCGACAAGGCAAACATCCTTTGTTTTTAATGGCGAGAGTTAAAAGTAAAATATGACGAGCCAAATTGCAAAAAGCGTGACCTGGATGAACGTTTTGTCATATGACTTTTCTGCCCCCCCCCCCCCCCCCCACATCAAGAAACGTGTCGGTTATCGGGAATCAGCGAATCAAACATGAGCAACAAAAATGAAGCGCTGCAACGAATAATCAGACGTTATTATCGTCGCCTGTCTGACTACGACTCCATTAACTCTACAGCCGTTGACCCCGCTGACATCGAACTCGCTTCGTGTGGCGCCGGAGCCCTGAGGAGGTTCAATGTTGAGTTTGAAGTTGGGGGTGTGAGAAACGACAGATTTGAAGTCAGAACCGAGAGATTAAAGTAAGAGACTAGTCGGCCACCCTTGGCCGGGCCGTTGGAACAACAGGCGCGGGGTTTGTGACATCACACATCGTTGGGAGAACATTCGCAGTCCGGCGCCAACAATGGACTATTCAAAGAATAAGGGGGATATCTGTTGTCACACTTTCACTTTTGTGGTGCCAAAGTATCCTTATTATACATTTATATAAATATATATACATTTATATACATATCTGACACAAAATATTATTCAGAGCGGAGCAACGGTGAGCATTAAACTTGTTTCCCTTCCAGTAACAAAGCAGGATTCATAAAGATTGTGAGGACTCACCGCGGACCACGCCTCATCTGCTGTGTCCCAGCTGCTGTCTTATAGCACCCCCTGCAGGCCAGATGCCATCACGACGCCACAAAGTCTCTTCAGTGGTGATCAAACGTGTGACTCCAAACCCTTTCGGTCTTGGACGCCTCATCGAAGACACGAGTGCAGTTTTCGTCTCTGCGATTGTTTCATTTCGAGGCTTTTAAAGGATGAAAGCATCTAGAATATTCCACAGTGCAGCACAACCCTCCCTGCTGATGGAGTAGTGGAGCAAACTCAGCCGTTTTAACCTTTGGGTTATTGACTACGACCCCGATGTCTGGCTTGCGTACTGTACTTGTTGCTCTAGTGTTAGACAGGAGACTCACGCAGTACTTGTATGCACGGTGAGGTAATTTTAGTCGTAGCAGCCAAAAACTGCTAACTCTCCAAAATGTGTCCTCAAACAACATGATAAATAATTTTTTTCTTATTCAAAGTCATGGTAACTTTACATGTTTATTGGTTCAGAAAAGTTATTTCATTATAAGTAAATACTTGTTGTTGTTATTATCGGCTTTTATGACTTTTAAGAGTCGAGATGATTTACCGTCAGACACGTTTTTGTACAGGCGACAATGTAAAGGCATTAAATTATGAATAGAAATCGTTTTATTATTGGTTACTACGTTTTGGTCTGAACTACGACGAACATAAAGAATAAAAAACAACACGTCATTGGCATTTATCACATTATCAACCTGTTATTGACGCGAGCGATGACGAGCAGCCATTCTCAGGACTGCAACACATGCACGTCGCCCTGATGGACTCACGGGGACACAAGGCAGCTGGTCAGGTGTCAGGGTGCAGCTGTGGATCATGTGATCAGCTGATGTTGCGTTAGCGGTTCGGACTCACTTACCCTCTGATGAAAGGGTCCCTGGACGAGACCCTCGGAGTTACAGATCAAATGAAATGTTGACTTGCACGCACGCGCTCTTGTGTGTGTGTGTGTGTGTGTGTGTGTGATGTGGAGTCGTTGTAGGGAACATGAAGTCTGCTATTTACACGCTAAAGTCCAACCTGAGAGCAAAAGGACGCTAACGGTACGTCAGCTGGACCAGCCTCGCTGCAGACGCAGCCAATCAGAGGACGGTTGCTAGTTTGTTTGTTCTTTAGGTTGGGGGTCTCTGTTCATCCTGCAGTAACTGTTGGATTCTGGAGCTGCCGGATTTGAAGAAACATGTTCGACCTCTCAGCCTTTGGAGTTTTTCTGGTCTTAGTGTCGTTGGAGAGCGTCAGTGGTCGTGTTAGCGTGCAGTCATCCGCGAACAACAGTGGGGTAGATGCTGACGGAGGTAAATAAGGGGTTTACAAGGTGTGAGTGTGTGTGTGTGTGTACCTGTTTTTGTCACCTATAGGAACCCTTTTCTGGTATAAACACTAACCTTATCAAGACCCCAAGTCCTCTTGGGGACCAGAGATCATTTATGACTCCCTGGTTAAAGTTAGGTTAGGGTTACAGTTAGGTATCAGTGGGTTAGGGTTAGGCTCTCCATGCTAACTCAATAGAATATCCTCAGAAGGAATAAGGATAGCGCTGTGTGTGTGTGTGTGTGTGTGTGTGTGTGTGCGTGTGTGTGTGTGTGTGTGTGTGCGCGTGTGCGTGTGTGTGTGTGTGTGTGGGTGCGCGTGTGCGAAAAGATATTCACACCATCATCCTGTTGTCATCTCCACTCTGTGACTGTCAGCAGCAGGTGAAAACGACACTCATTCTTTGTGTTCGTTGTTTCCTAGCCCACCCACTTAGCATGAAAGGTAATGTGGACGTCCATCATGTGTTCAACCAAACAGAAGGAAACCTCACATCGGTGTTTGCGTCATTCCTTTTTCCCCTGACAGTGTTTCTATGTTTTTGAGTCTGTGAAAATGCGGATGTCGTGATGTCAGGACGTCATGTACACCTGATATGAAAAAGGCGCTCCGTATCCAGATAAAGTGGACTTGAATACCGGCAGACACGCCTCCTGGGTCGCGTCATTCACTGCTGACATCATTCACTGACGACTAACAGTGAACCACAACGTTCGCTGTTCATTGTCACCTGGCTGGACTGATGCCTGTTTACCTTGTGATATCTGCGTCTGCTCGTGTCTTAACTTGGACCTTGAATATCATCACCCTGCCTAAAAAAAAAAAAAGTGTTGCCATCATTGCATCCGCGACGCAGCTGACGCCGCTTTGTGACTCATGGGTTCCGTAGTCGTAGCGATAGCCCTTCCTTACACATAGTTTAGTTTTTGTAGGATTTTTTTTGGGGGGGGGGGGGTAATTGTCGTATGTTCCCCCCCCCCCCCCAACTGTCTAGCAAACTAGACTGATACCACCAATTTTACTTGATTTTACAAAAAAAGTCCCCGAATGCATGAAAACACTCCAAAGTAGGGAAAAAAACGTCAAATTCACTTAAAATTAGTTCATCTTTGAACCAGATGGCAAACTTTTAGCTTTTTTCGACACAATGACCTTTTTTTTAACTAATATTCTTTCCCCTCCATTCGCTCCCCCCCTCCCCAGGAGAGACACACTTTGAACACCACAGGACAGAAATGAGGCCATGACAATTGATTAAAAATCCTGGGTGTTCGGATCAGATTCTGGATCCTGATCTGGATCCTGATCGCTTAACTATCAGGTGTAAATGGAGTCCCGGATCCATGTTGTCCTCTATCCCATTGGTCCAATCTTTCCATAAACCTGTCAGGGTTTACTTGTCAAAGTCTGAGGTGTCCTGTGTCTCTGTCTCTTAGCCCGTAAGCAGGAGATCATTAAAGTTACCGAGCAGCTGATCGAGGCCATCAACAACGGAGACTTCGAGGCCTACACGTTAGTACTCCTCACACCTGGAACCTTTCCCCCAGTGTTCCCAACCTGTGTCCTATAACATCTAATCTACCACTCCAGGAAGATATGCGACCCCGGCCTCACGTCCTTTGAGCCCGAGGCTTTGGGCAACTTGGTGGAGGGCACTGACTTCCATCGCTTCTACTTTGAGAATGGTAAATGGCTCCTCCTCTATTGAAACGCTTGTAAAAGGAAGTGTGATGACGTGTGTGTGTGTTTGTGTTTGTGTGTGTGTGTGTGTGTGTGTGTGTGTTTTTCCCCCTTCCAGCTCTGTCCAAAGGCAAACAGCCCATCCACACCATCCTGTTAAACCCCCACGTCCACCTCATTGGGGACGAGGCCGCCTGCATCGCCTACATCCGCCTGACGCAGTACATCGACGGCAGCGGCCTGCCGCGCACCATGCAGTCAGAGGAGACGCGTATATGGCACCGCCGAGACAGCAAGTGGCAGAACATCCACTTCCACCGCTCCGGCTCCCCCACCGTGCCCAGCAAGTGAGGCCCACTCCTCGCTGTCCCCCTACACCTCCTCCACCTGTCTGTCCCCTCTTTCTCTTAGCTTCACGCCTCTTCACCTCTCTGTCTCTATTTTGACGTCTGTTTTATCCACAAACCTCTCGCCGTTGCCTTGTCTTTTCCATGGGAAGCCAAAATAGGTCCACACAACCGATTTGTCTGACGGAGGAGCGCCCGCTACTTGTTCGACCTCGTCTTCCCCCATTTTGATTTAATTGTTTCGCTTCCTCTTCGTCTCCTCTGTTGTTGCTAAGGTCTTCTTCTTCTTCATGTGTGTACAGTAGGCCAGAGGATCAAAAATCACCTGTTTGTGGTGCGCAGCGCCGCTTCGCATTGCTTGTTTTTTTTTCTTTTACTTTGATTTTTATTTCGCGCGTCTTTGAATTTTATTTTGTCATTTTTTTATTTTGCAAAATTTCGTGATGTGGCATTTCTTAACACCCCTAATATATGTATATATGAGAGAGAGAGAGAGAGAGAGAGAGAGAATACAGGCTTATATTAGCGTTGAGTCATTAACCATCAACATTTTGTTTTTGTATTCCAGTTGAGTGACGACCTTTGACCTTTGGCTCCAAACACCCTCGAGCCTGCAGCTGTCAACTAACCAGTCCCCGCTTACCAAGTGTCAAATCAAATCCCTCAGCCAGTCCCTACCCGCAATAGCTAGAACTGCCCCACACACACACACACACACACACACACACACACACACACACACACACACACACACACACACACACACACACACACACACACACCCCACTCTCAGTGTGTTGTTTACATATTGTTGCTGTTGGACTGAAGATTGTCGTTGAAAAACTAGCGGGCATCACGGTTCTCCAAATCTACGATTCACTTTTTCTTCAATCTTCACCTCCCGTTTCCTGCCATCGGTTTCACGCGTCGATGAATATTCACCATTTAGAGGCGCAGGGGTTTCCCACGTGTATGACATCACGTTTCCTGCCACCACGTTCCCTGCCATCGATCTTAAACTAACCATATTGCTTCCTTGTACCTGAAGTAGTCCCAGTTATTTTAGAGAGCCAAACACCGGCGTGTCTGAGTCCGTGACACCAACTGTAGAAAATCCCACAGACAAAAGAAGCGACCGTTCTCATGCCGCCGAGGGGTCGTCTGCCATCTAGTGGCTTTTCTATGAACTGCAGTCCTCACAATGCGTGCCATAACCTACAAGGAAGTCAAGACGGATGACTTGAAGAGGCAGCAGGATCTTCCGGGTCCTCAGTTCTGACACGTCGCGTACACGCCAGCGTGTGAAGTAGCACCTCCGTCGTCGTTTTCGATTGGTTCTCATGTAGGGATCGTGATGCCCCGCCGGAAACCAAAATGAGGGAGATCCTTTTGCTCCGTGTGTCGATTCTGCAGCATGTCTTTTCACTGGGGGTGTCTTTGTTGTTTTGTTTTTTATTCAAAGCTGTTTTCAGATCATTCCAGTTAACTCATCCGAACGGGCTGGCGAAACAGGAGAGTTCCCGGTCATCCCGTAGAAATAGTTTTTCATTTTCATATCGCACACGTTGAGCTACCGTGCCATCCGACGGCGTATCTGTTTTCTACTCTTCTAAGATTCGGCAGAGCTGGCTTTCGTCTCGCTGGTTCCGGTGATTGATAGTGAGTCGCTCTCTTAGCTTGTTAGCAGCAACCAGGCAAACCGTGCTGGCTAATTTGACAAATCTGTTCGTTTACTAGGGAATTTCTGTTTGAAGAGGGAACAAGCAGTGAAATATCACCTCATCAGGACGTGTCGCCACAGAGCAGCATGTAGAATAGATCAGCCCTCACTTGCTATATCATGTTTTCTATACGATAAGGAGTTTATGATGTGGTCTTATCAGTTCGTGATATTATTGATATGGTAGCTTCTCCCTCCACGTCCTCTATTTCCTTTGAGCCCCCTGGACCTTTAATCAAGTTGTTCTTAGTGATCGTCCTATTAAACACGCGGCAATTAATTCTATTAACGTATTGTTTAAGTAGCACTGTTAAATTTAACACTTTAGTTCCAGGAGAGAAGTGGGAGTTTAGGGAATAAAGTCACATTTTGGTTGAGGGTGTGGTTTGTTTATCGGGAGAGTGAGCACTGTCACTGGATCGCTCGGAAAACTTGTTTTTTTTTTTGTCACTTTTTGTCCCACAAGCACCAGACTTTTACGTTAAGAATCCCGATGTTCTATTATGTAACCATGATGGCGCAAGACTGAGCCGCGTTTAAGAAATATGAAATAAAATGTGTGATTTCTGCCAAACGACTCGGGTTTTCTTTGTCTGCTTGCCTCCTGATCTCAGAACCTGGCTGGAGCTGGGCTCAGAGGACCAGTTTTTCTTAGTTACACCACCCAAATACCACATTCTGTTCTACTTCTACGACTTATTCGGTTCTTAACAGTTGAGGGAAACTCAGACGAAAAAAAATGCAGGTGATGAGGTCACAGGCTCGGGCTACATTATGGGTTCCGCATCGATCCAAAGCAAAACTATAAATCAAGCCAACACCCCAAGAGCCCCCTGCTGACAGGTGCGCATGAATTTGCTGCTCCTGCACCGCCGACTCCAAGGTATTTGTCTGCTCTTCTCCCCATTTGGGCTTGAGCTCCTGTCAAAGGTGAGGCGGAAGAAGAAGAAGAAGAAGAAGAAATTGGCATGTTGGCATTTTAGGGGCTCTGAAAAACCAATCCTTCAGTATTCCGTCGCTTACTTGGTCTTTTTTTTTTGTTTTCATAAATCTCATGAATGGGTACACTGTTAAGTACACTGTTAAGTACACTGACTGTGAAAGAATCAAATCAGTGCCTGAGTTTGGTGATCGTATCAGATCAGGGGGCGATTCTCCCCCATAAAGGGTTCATGACTGGTTGTGTGCATTATTAATTGCACTGTAAACACTTCATAAACTGTTAATTAACAGTTTATGAAGTGACCTAATTTTCTATGGATCACTATTTGGCAAGACGAGAGTATGCTCTCCTGCTGCACTCCTGAACACGCGTGCCAAGTCTGGCACGAATCAGCAGATGGTGCTGTGGCACATCTTTTTTTTTCCAAATTAGAATGAGAAAAAAAACACCTTTTTTTTGCGCTCCTCTGAGGCTGTCTGTCCATTTTCGCTACAGATTTGTAAATAATGAATACAGGCCGAAGATGAAGAGCTATCAAAAGAGTCGATAGCAGTAAAAGAGGAAAAGTTACATCCAAAAACCGCATTGCAAGGAAAACAGGAAATGCTGTGTGCTTTGTCAAAAGTCGGCGCCATTGACATGAAACTTGGAACAAACGTTCATCATGTGACACAGAGCCATATCTGCACCAGTCGGTGGTGATGGGGCACAACATGGTCAAATATAAAATAAATAAATAAACATACTTTTTCAAACTCTGCCTTGCTGTAATAAAAATACACTGCAGATCAAATAACCGCCCCCCCCCCCCCAAATTCAAAGTCAAAAAGATGTTACATTCCAAAAAAAAGGAAGTATTTTTTGTCGTCATCGGTTCTGTTAAAATTAAAAGGGTCTTAGTTGTTTCTGGTGCCTCAAAGAGTCTTCAGGACGGGGGCCATCTTACATCACCCCCACTGGGTGTGAGGATTCAAGTCGTGCAGGACTTGGACGTCGCTCAGACTTACTTGCAAGTCTAGTTTTAAGATTTCTATTCCAGGAGAACTGGGAATGGCGGCACGGTGGCGCAGTGGTGAGCGCTGCTGCCTCACAGCAAGAAGGTTCCAGGTCGGGCACGGGATCTTTCTGTGTGGAGTCTCCATGTTCTCCCTGTTCCTGTGTGGGTTCTCTCTGGTACTCCAGCTTCCTCCCACAGTCCAAAGACATCAAGAGGGGACGAGGCTGATTGATACTCTAAATTGACTGTAGGTGTGGCTGTGAGTGTGAATGGTTGTCTGTCTCTATGTGTTGGCCCTGTGATGGACTGGTGACCTGTCCAGGGTGAACCCTGCCTCTCACCTGAAGGCTGCTGGGATAGGCTCCACCCCCTAAAACCCTTAACAGGATGTTGATATGGTTAATTAAAAAAATGAAAAATATCAGTTTAAGGTAGCTTTAGAGCATATATACAGTATATATATATATATATATATATATATATATATATATATATATATATATCGCCATCACAATATTGAACAGTGTACTCGCGCATCGCATGTTTTCCTGCTGTAGCCCAGCCTCATTTACCTGTAATAACCCTGACCAGAGCACTGCTTTCATTTGCTGGATGGTAAATTCCTCCAGGAGATGTCTCGTCCATGTCTGGTAAAGACACCGTCCCTTTCACACAGCCAGAGCAGTTGGAAAGCTACCATTTGTTCGATCACCTAATTCATTTTTTTGGATGTAAATGGATGGACTTGATGTTCACAAGCTCCTTCTCTTTCTGGTAGAAATAAAAGAAAAAAAGCAGGCTTGTTGACAGAGAGGTCAGAAACATTTTTACCCAAAGAAATTCCATGACTTTTTCACTTTTTCACACCTTTCAATGAACATTTTCATGACCGTGAGAAAGAAATCATGCACTCCCCTCAAATTAACAAGCAACAACATGGAAGACAACATCAACATTTATTCCTGAGATGAATGTGAACACAAAGATTTTTCAACCAGCGTATAGATGCCAGTATGGAGATGTTGATGGAGGACAGGGACATGACTTTTACTAAATTAGATATTTCTTTTATTTATTTCAACAATATATTTATCATTCATGAACACATTCACATTGTAATTCATTCCTCTTTTTCTTCTTGAATTCCTCCTTCCCTTCCTGGAGCCTTGAGGTCTCCTCCTTCCCTTCCTGGAGCCTTGAGGTCTCCTCCTTCTCTTCCTGGAGCCTTGAGGTCTCCTTCCTCTCTTCCTGGAGCCTTAAGGTCTCCTTCCTCTCTTCCTGGAGCCTTGAGGTCTTCTCCTTCTCTTCCTGGAGCCTTGAGGTCTCCTTCCTCTCTTCCTGGAGCCTTGAGCTCTCCTTCCTCTCTTCCTGGAGCCTTGAGGTCTCCTCCTTCTATTCCTGGAGCCTTGAGGTCTCCTTCCTCTCTTCCTGGAGCCTTGAGGTCTCCTCCTTCTCTTCCTGGAACCTTGAGGTCTCCTCCTTCTCTTCCTGGAGCCTTGAGGTCTCCTTCCTCTCTTCCTGGAGCCTTGAGGTCTCCTCCTTCTATTCCTGGAGCCTTGAGGTCTCCTTCCTCTCTTCCTGGAGCCTTGAGGTCTCCTTCCTCTCTTCCTGGAGCCTTGAGGTCTCCTTCCTCTCTTCCTGGAGCCTTGAGGTCTCCTTCCTCTTCCTGGAGCCTTGAGGTCTCCTTCCTCTCTTCCTGGAGCCTTGAGGTCTCCTTCCTCTCTTCCTGGAGCCTTGAGGTCTCCTCCTTCTCTTCCTGCAGCCTTGAGGTCTCCTTCCTCTCTTCCTGGAGCCTCTACGTCTCCTTCTTCTCATTGTGGAATCGCTCCATCTCCTTCTCTCTCTCTCTCTCTCTCTCTATCTCCTCCTCATCTGATGAAAACTAGTCCAGATCTTCCCTCTCTCTCTCCAGTCTGTCAGTCTCCTCTTCATCCCTCTCAAGAGGTTCCAGCTCCTTCTTCTCTCATTCCACTCCCTCAATCTCCTCAACAGCTCTCTTGCAATGAATCCAATCCTCCCTCTCTGTCTGGAGTCTCTCATTCTCTCCTCTCTCTCTCTCTCCATCCGCTCTGTCTCCTCCCTCTCTCTTTCCTCTCTCTCCACCTCCTCCTCGTCTCTCTCGAACTGCAACAGTTCTTGTCTCTCTCTTTCCTCTCTCTCCATGTACTCCCTCTCTCTTTCCTCTCTCTCCACCTCCTCCTCGTCCCTCTCGAACTGGAGCAGTTCTTGTCTCTCTCTTTCCTCTCTCTCCATGTACTCCCTCTCTCTTTCCTCTCTCTCCACCTCCTCCTCGTCTCTCTCGAACTGGAGCAGTTCTCTTCTCTCTCTTTCCTCTCTCTCCATGTACTCCCTCTCTCTTTCCTCTCTCTCCACCTCCTCCTCGTCCCTCTCGAACTGGAGCAGTTCCTCCCTCTCTCTTTCCTCTGTCTCCATGTACTCCCTCTCTCTTTCCTCTCTCTCCACCTCCTCCTCATCCTTCTCGAACTGGAGCAGTTCTTGTCTCTCTCTTTCCTCTCTCTCCATGTACTCCCTCTCTCTTTCCTCTCTCTCCACCTCCTCCTCGTCTCTCTCGAACTGGAGCAGTTCTTGTCTCTCTCTTTCCTCTCTCTCCATGTACTCCCTCTCTCTTTCCTCTCTCTCCAGCTCTTCCTCATCCTTCTCGAACTGGAGCAGTTCTTGTCTCTCTCTTTCCTCTCTCTCCAGCTCCTCCTCCTCCTCCTCCCACTCTCTCTCAATTCCATCCATCTCCTCATCACTCTCGTATTGCTGTCTTTCCTCTCTCTCTCGTTCCAGTCGCTCCCGTTCCAGTTCCTCCATGTACTGCCTCACTCTCACAGCCAGATCCATTTCTCGTTGCTCCTGGTTCTGTTCTCAGTTGCTAGGATTCAGACCTGTAATGTGTCTGATGTTCCAATGGACTGTGAAGGTGCTGATACTGTTGATGCCACTCTGCTTTCTCTTACACAGGAAGGCTTTTATGACATCATAGACAAAGAATTCTTTGATCCAAATGTCCCGGAATTTAGAATTTTGACATCAAAGAATCAAGAATTACTCTGTGATCTCTAGTCTTTGAAAGTCCATTACTCTTTGATGTCAAAATTCTTCCTCAGTTCCTGAGACATTGAACTCTGGGTCTCCATGTTCTCCCTGTTCCTGTGTGGGTTCTCTCTGGTACTCCAGCTTCCTCCCACAGTCCAAAGACATCAAGAGAGGACGAGGCTGATTGATACTCTAAATTGACTGTAGGTGTGACTGTGAGTGTGAATGGTTGTCTGTCTCTATGTGTTGGCCCTGTGATGGACTGGTGACCTGTCCAGGGTGAACCCCACCTCTCGCCTGAAGGCTGCTGGAATAGGCTCCACCCCCTAAAACCCTTAACAGGATGTTGATATGGTTAATTAAAAAAATGAAAAATATCAGTTTAAGGTAGCTTTAGAGCATATATACAGTATATATATATATATATATATATATATATATATATATATATATATATATATATATATATATATATATATATATCGCCATCACAATATTGAACAGTGTAATCGCACATCGCATGTTTTCCTGCTGTAGCCCAGCCTCATTTACCTGTAATAACCCTGACCAGAGCACTGCTTTCATTTGCTGGATGGTAAATTCCTCCAGGAGATGTCTCGTCCATGTCTGGTAAAGACACCGTCCCTTTCACACAGCCAGAGCAGTTGGAAAGCTACCATTTGTTCGATCACCTAATTCATTTTTTTGGATGTAAATGGATGGACTTGATGTTCACAAGCTCCTTCTCTTTCTGGTAGAAATAAAAGAAAAAAAGCAGGCTTGTTGACAGAGAGGTCAGAAACATTTTTACCCAAAGAAATTCCATGACTTTTTCACTTTTTCACACCTTTCAATGAACATTGTCATGACCGTGAGAAAGAAATCATGCACTCCCCTCAAATTTACAAGCAACAACATGGAAGACAACATCAACATTTATTCCTGAGATGAATGTGAACACAAAGATTTTTCAACCAGCGTATAGATGCCAGTATGGAGATGTTGATGGAGGACAGGGACATGACTTTTACTAAATTAGATATTTCTTTTATTTATTTCAACAATATATTTATTATTCATGAACACATTCACATTGTAATTCATTCCTCTTTTTCTTCTTGAATTCCTCCTTCCCTTCCTGGAGCCTTGAGGTCTCCTCCTTCTCTTCCTGGAGCCTTGAGGTCTCCTTCCTCTCTTCCTGGAGCCTTGAGGTCTCCTCCTTCTCTTTCTGGAGCCTTGAGGTCTCCTTCCTCTCTTCCTGGAGCCTTGAGGTCTCCTCCTTCTCTTCCTGGAGCCTTGAGGTCTCCTTCCTCTCTTCCTGGAGCCTTGAGGTCTCCTCCTTCTCTTTCTGGAGCCTTGAGGTCTCCTTCCTCTCTTCCTGGAGCCTTGAGGTCTCCTCCTTCTCTTTCTGGAGCCTTGAGGTCTCCTCCTTCTCTTTCTGGAGCCTTGAGGTCTCCTTCCTCTCTTCCTGGAGCCTTGAGGTCTCCTCCTTCTCTTTCTGGAGCCTTGAGGTCTCCTCCTTCTCTTCCTGGAGCCTTGAGGTCTCCTTCCTCTCTTTCTGGAGCCTTGAGGTCTCCTTCCTCTCTTCCTGGAGCCTTGAGGTCTCCTTCCTCTCTTCCTGGAGCCTCGAGGTCTCCTTCCTCTCTTCCTGGAACCTCGAGGTCTCCTTCCTCTCTTCCTGGAGCCTTGAGGTCTCCTCCTTCTCTTCCTGGAGCCTTGAGGTCTCCTCCTTCTCTTCCTGGAGCCTTGAGGTCTCCTTCCTCTCTTCCTGGAGCCTTGAGGTCTCCTCCTTCTCTTTCTGGAGCCTTGAGGTCTCCTTCCTCTCTTCCTGGAGCCTTGAGGTCTCCTCCTTCTCTTTCTGGAGCCTTGAGGTCTCCTCCTTCTCTTTCTGGAGCCTTGAGGTCTCCTTCCTCTCTTCCTGGAGCCTTGAGGTCTCCTCCTTCTCTTTCTGGAGCCTTGAGGTCTCCTCCTTCTCTTCCTGGAGCCTTGAGGTCTCCTTCCTCTCTTTCTGGAGCCTTGAGGTCTCCTTCCTCTCTTCCTGGAGCCTTGAGGTCTCCTTCCTCTCTTCCTGGAGCCTTGAGGTCTCCTTCCTCTCTTCCTGGAGCCTCGAGGTCTCCTTCCTCTCTTCCTGGAACCTCGAGGTCTCCTTCCTCTCTTCCTGGAGCCTTGAGGTCTCCTCCTTCTCTTCCTGGAGCCTTGAGGTCTCCTCCTTCTCTTCCTGGAGCCTTGAGGTCTCCTTCCTCTCTTCCTGGAGCCTTGAGGTCTCCTCCTTCTCTTTCTGGAGCCTTGAGGTCTCCTCCTTCTCTTTCTGGAGCCTTGAGGTCTCCTTCCTCTCTTCCTGGAGCCTTGAGGTCTCCTCCTTCTCTTTCTGGAGCCTTGAGGTCTCCTCCTTCTCTTCCTGGAGCCTTGAGGTCTCCTTCCTCTCTTTCTGGAGCCTTGAGGTCTCCTTCCTCTCTTCCTGGAGCCTTGAGGTCTCCTTCCTCTCTTCCTGGAGCCTTGAGGTCTCCTTCCTCTCTTCCTGGAGCCTCGAGGTCTCCTTCCTCTCTTCCTGGAACCTTGAGGTCTCCTTCCTCTCTTCCTGGAGCCTTGAGGTCTCCTCCTTCTCTTCCTGGAGCCTTGAGGTCTCCTCCTTCTATTCCTGGAGCCTTGAGGTCTCCTTCCTCTCTTCCTGGAGCCTTGAGGTCTCCTCCTTCTCTTCCTGGAGCCTCGAGGTCTCCTTCCTCTCTTCCTGGAGCCTTGAGGTCTCCTTCTTCTCATTGTGGATTCGCTCCATCTCCTTCTCTCTCTCTCTCTCTCTCTCTCTCTCTCTATCTCCTCCTCATCTGATGAAAACTAGTCCAGATCTTCCCTCTCTCTCTCCAGTCTGTCAGTCTCCTCTTCATCCCTCTCAAGAGGTTCCAGCTCCTTCTTCTCTCATTCCACTCCCTCAATCTCCTCAACAGCTCTCTTGCAATGAATCCAATCCTCCCTCTCTGTCTGGAGTCTCTCATTCTCTCCTCTCTCTCTCTCTCCATCCGCTCTGTCTCCTCCCTCTCTCTTTCCTCTCTCTCCACCTCCTCCTCGTCTCTCTCGAACTGCAACAGTTCTTGTCTCTCTCTTTCCTCTCTCTCCATGTACTCCCTCTCTCTTTCCTCTCTCTCCACCTCCTCCTCGTCTCTCTCGAACTGGAGCAGTTCTTGTCTCTCTCTTTCCTCTCTCTCCATGTACTCCCTCTCTCTTTCCTCTCTCTCCACCTCCTCCTCGTCTCTCTCGAACTGGAGCAGTTCTTGTCTCTCTCTTTCCTCTCTCTCCATGTACTCCCTCTCTCTTTCCTCTCTCTCCACCTCCTCCTCGTCCGTCTCGAACTGGAGCAGTTCTTGTCTCTCTCTTTCCTCTCTCTCCATGTAGTCCCTCTCTCTTTCCTCTCTCTCCAGCTCTTCTTCATCCTTCTCGAACTGGAGCAGCTCTTGTCTCTCTCTTTCCTCTCTCTCCACCTCCTCCTCGTCCCTCTCGAACTGGAGCAGTTCTTGTCTCTCTCTTTCCTCTCTCTCCATGTACTCCCTCTCTCTTTCCTCTCTCTCCAGCTCTTCCTCATCCTTCTCGAACTGGAGCAGTTCTTGTCTCTCTCTTTCCTCTCTCTCCAGCTCCTCCTCCTCCCGCTCTCTCTCAATTCCATCCATCTCCTCATCACTCTCGTATTGCTGTCTTTCCTCTCTCTCTCGTTCCAGTCGCTCCCGTTCCAGTTCCTCCATGTACTGCCTCACTCTCACAGCCAGATCCATTTCTCGTTGCTCCTGGTTCTGTTCTCAGTTGCAAGGATTCAGACCTGTAATGTGTCTGATGTTCCAATGGACTGTGAAGGTGCTGATACTGTTGATGCCACTCTGCTTTCTCTTACACAGGAAGGCTTTTATGACATCATAGACAAAGAATTCTTTGATCAAAATGTCCCGGAATTTAGAATTTTGACATCAAAGAATCAGGAATTACTCTGTGATCTCTAGTCTTTGAAAGTCCATTACTCTTTGATGTCAAAATTCTTCCTAAGTTCCTGTGACCTTGAACTCTGTGGAGTGGGGGGGAGTACATCCAGGGGAAGTTAGAACGTAACTTCCAGAGTAGTTGTGTACTTGTATGTGTGTGTGTGGACTATAATTTTCAAGACAGTGCAGAACACATGAACTGAATCCAAAGGTCACTTTTACTTCAGCGTGAATGACGTCAGATTCTGTCACTTGGACAGTAAAAAACAGGGTTTTGTATTTTCTATCCATCTGAATGGAAATGTCGTCGGTTGCGGCTGCAGAAAGAAAGACTTCCCAGCCCTTTTTATCAAATCTGCAAGTTATTGACAACAAAGACGATCGGCAAGATGCTTAGTTTGGAACAACATAAACCGCCAATATTTAAATGTTGGGTGGCACGGCGGTGCAGTGGTCAGCACTGTGGCCTCACAGCAAGAAGGTTCTAGGTTCGAGCCCCGGCTCCAGCACAGGGTCTTTCTGGGTGAGTCTGCATGTTCTCCCTGTTCCTGTGTGGGTTCTCTCTGGTACTCCAGCTTCCTCCCACAGTCCAAAGACATCAAGAGGGGACGAGGCTGATTGATCCTCTAAATTGACCGTAGGTGTGACTGTGAGTGTGAATGGTTGTCTGTCTCTATGTGTTGGCAAAGACTCATCTACCTACTGAGGTGACCTTTATATTTTCAATTTAAATATCCGTCTGGAAATCATCACCATCATAACAATGAACAAACATTAGCAGATCTGTGAAGGACCTTTTGACATTGTGGCTGTGAACAGAAGCTGAGACCTGTGCTTTCGACGAACATTCACATGTACTTGAACTTGGAAACTGTGCTAACAAAACCCTCGACTGCAGCTCACTTTGGTAAATTTACACCGAAGATCACTTCAATCAATTTTTGATGAAAACTCAACCATCGGCTGCATCTTTCAGGTTTTACTCAGGTTCATCCAGTGAGGGGGTTCTGCTTGATTGTCGATCTGATGGATTGATAAAGGAACATTTTTGACTGTCTAAAGGAACCACATCACTTCACATTTGACACATGTACAGTTTTATTTTTTTGCCACGTACACACTGCAGCTGCTAGGCCTTGTTAGTGTTTTCATTATTTTGATAGACTCAGACATGCCCGCGTAGATATTTGCACTGTTAATATGTATATATTGTTGTCGCCATGGAGACATTTATCAAGTCCACGGCGTCTTTTTAGTCCTCAATTGGATCCAAGTAAATGGAAACATGACAATCAAAAGTTACAGAGATATATAAACACACTTCATCGGTCTGAATCCCAACCACATTCACGGCAAATCCCGTCGTCTACGATGGCAAAAAAAAAAGAAAAAAAAAAGAAAAAGTTTTTATTACCTAGAAGACATTCAAACACACACCCAAACACACACACTCACACTTCCATAGTGGAGAGTACAGGGACTACAATAAATAAATAAGGTGTGAGATCATCAGTCTGTGCTTCAAGATGATGTGTGGATCCGGTGACACCAGTGAATACAGGGGACATGTCAAGAGCGGTTAAAGCGAAGCGTCTCTACGTGGCCGCTAGAAGCTCAGTCGTGTTTTTTGTTTGGATTTTGGGGGGGGGGGGGGGGGGGGGATTATCTCGTTTACTTCACGGCAAATTCCACAAAAAGACCAAAACCAAAGCTATGGATCTCGTCTGTGTCGTTTCAGAACCAAACTGGTTTTAAAGCGGGATTGCGACGATTTGAATTCCATCCAGTGACGAAAACGTGACCGATTTACCAGCAAATTGTCTTATTTACAATCAGTACGTGTCAAAGAATAAATATAGAGCTGAGGGACGTAAGTCATACGCCAGGAGGGGAGAGATCATATCTGAGATTAAATTAAGTATTTACGAGACAACCGTCTGAGAATAAAATGTCGATTTTAAGAGAAAAACAACTCACAAATTTGCGAGGGAAAAAGAAGGAATACTAGCAGATTCAAAGAAAAGAATTAGGCACCCCCAAAAAATCTGAAATATCGCGTGTGTGTGTGTGTGTGTGGTTTTTGTTTTTTAAATCCGCATTTCAGACAAGTTAAACCAACCGTGTCAGAACACAGACGCCACCATTAAACCGCTTCAATCAATTAAGGGGAAAGTTAAGGGAAATATAATTCACTCCCGAGCGACCCTGTCGATTACGTGAAAGCTGCAACTTTTTTTCCCCCAAATAATTTGGTATAGAAATTTTGTGTAAATTAAGGATGTTAATCTCTGAAGGCAACAGTTCGCATTATCGTTTTTCTGCCTATAACGGAGCACTGCAGACTTGCGTGTTTTTATCATTCGTTGGACAACAAAGGTGCACCATCGGGCTCTGGGATGGACTCCTAGTCGATGTTGGTCTTTTCGTGTTTTTGTCATTAATGTGAGGACGAGCGTCAACCCCTAGAGGGAGAGTCGGGCGCAGTTTGAGTCGAGGGGGAGGAGCGTTGACGGCGTGACGGTGAGATGTCGGGGAGCTACGAGGGCGGCGGTTCGCGCTGCTATGAAAACGTTCATCATCACTACGGTTTAAATGACATGCCGTATAATACACACGAGGTGGCGGCTCGGTGACACGTGTTAGCGGGACAGACGCAAAAAAAAAAAAAACAGAGCATGATGGGAAGACGCCTCTTTGTAAACTGGTTTATATGGAGGTCCTGAGAGGCAGTAAGGAGAAACTATTTGGTGATCTTTTTTCTTTTTTTTTTAAAGTCTGATCCGGCTTGTTTTCACTCCCATTGATGACTGACGGGCCAAAACAACGAAACTGCTTTCGTCCGTGAAACCGGTTGAGCGAAAAACTTTTTCACATGAATAAAGGGAGGGGAAAAAAAAAATGACATCAGACTTAAAAAAAAAACAACGCCAATGTTTCCCCCTTGTATGTCTGTCAGGGCTTCCGTAGTTCGATGTTTGGCTGTAGAGTCCGTGATAAACAGTCATTCAATCCCACGTCAACAGTAATCTCATCCGTTCTCCAGCTGAGTCGGTGCAGGTACAGCAGAATTAGCTGGGCTCATGTATTAAATGCTTTCTTTCTTTTCATTCCATCTCCTTTATGTACAAATGTTTACAAGAGTTCTTCAGGAAGAGGCCGGCGTGTGAGGAAAATGTCGGCGACGCCCCCGCGCATCCATCCAGCTTTGGTGCGTTGAACCTGATCGCACCGCAGCAACCAGATGGTCAAAGATAACAGGGACGCTGAAAAAAACATCAGAGATGAAAACGAAAAGGGGGAGGGGGCGGGGGGGGGTGTCTTTGGTCACAAAAAAGAGCAAATAAAACACAATGTAAAGCACAGAAAAGATTTCAGAGTTCCACAAAAAGACAAACGGGAACAGTCCAGTCATGAGAAGAGGATTGTTGAGGATATCGAAGATGTTAGTGGAAGACAGCTGCTGATCAGTCAAAGTTCTCCTCCTCCCCCCGGTCTTCCTCCTCCTCCTTCTCCTCCTCCTCCTGGTCATCCTTGCAGTAATGCTGGAGCAGGTGGTGCAGGTGTTGCTGCAGGGCGTCGGGCTGCAGGGCGACCGGGGTGTCGTCCAGACGCTCCAGGTGCACGCGCTTCCCCTGGGCATCCCTCACCACGGTCCTCTTCTGAGTTCGCGACTTACGCATCTGGCTTCTGCAGGGCGGGGGCAAAGGCAGAGGGTGAGTTAGACCACATCTCTGGACAATCTGACTGCGGAGGGCCAGGGCTGCCGGTATTTGATTAAATGGTTCCGTTACAATAGTAACTGCTTGGTAAAAGGAGGTGGAACTGGTGCGTACGGAGGTGCGCGAAACGTGACGCGCCGTGTCTCACTGGAGGAGGACGCGTCCTCGGATCCAGAGATTATTTCTCATCTTTTTGAAATTTTTGAAAACATTCACATTACGGAAAAAAAAAAAAGTCAAAAAACTTACGAAAAAGAAAGAACAAAAATACAAATGAGCACAAATATATCTTAGTTTTCAGCTGGAGCGAGTTTCTGGATGCTTTGGACGCTCCTTTACTAATTATTAGTCAATGTGTTACCCACCATGACTGCAGAGTAATTGCCAATGCTGGTGACTTCACCTGGTGGCGTACACAGATTTTCTGAGAAATAATGAAGCTTTGTCAAACATTTGTGGTGCGCAGGACCCTCCAGCTAGCGGTCAGGTCCTTTCCTCGGCTCTTCATTTTGACACACTCATAAATAGTGATGATTATCTCGGACTGTGTCTTCCCCGGCTACGTCCTGAAACGGGGGTTTTGTGTAAAAAAACGATTACGTATCCAGGAGCAGGGCTGCTGACAAATGAGGCCGTGACCGGTGACCACCAGAATCAGCCATGCTGTTAAATCGAAGTTAGGTAGAGAGGCGTGGTCAGCTCGGTGGTCACCGATTGGCTGCAGTGAACACCAATCATAAAGCTCAGTCCTTTCTTACAGTGTTAATGGCTAACACACGACTATGAGGAATCCAAACACTCTCTCTGCTAGCTGTGTCAGGAGGACTTGAAAGGTCAGAGGTGAATGGAGTCGCTGCATGCGTCCATGGAAACCAACAACATGCCCCCCCCACCCCCCCGTTTCAACTCATGCTGCAGTCGAACCTTTTCACCACAGAACCGTCGTCCTGCAAAATCTCTCGCTCTACTACTTGAGGCAGGAGCACTTTCTCAAAGCCCCCGGCGTAACTCAACGCCTGGAGGGAAAGAACGAGGGAGGAAACGCATCAGACAGAAGACAGGTGAGCGCTAGGTTAACCCCCTCATCTCCGCTTCATAGGACATACTGACCTTCTCAAAGTCCTCTCTGGCTGAAGGGAGGTCTGCAGCCAGCGAGGGGTCTCCCATCTGTTTCTCCATCCTCTCGCCTGTCACCACCGTTGTCTTGACAACCTTGCTCACCTTTCGCCCTTTCACTGGTTCTGCCTCGAACTCCGATGCTGTGGTGGCGCCCAGGGCCGGGGGTTCAGAGAAGGTCAACTGGGGACAACAAACCAAAAGATGTGAAGACCAGCAACCGTTACTGATTAAAGGGACCGACTGAGTCAAACTCTCATTCCAAACCAATGGACTCGGACATGGAGGGAGCAACTACATTTCTTTGCAGATTTTAGGACTCATTCTTGTGCCACTCTAGAAATCTTGCAGCCTTACCTCTCGCTGATCTCCTTCGCTTTGAAGAACAGTTCTCTTCAGCACTCTGGAGACGCTGTCGCCCTCCTCTATCTGTACCGTCTCCTGGTGGGAGCCCTCAACGCTCACTTCCTGTGTCTCCATACCATCTGCTGACACATACTTACGGATTACCTTCCGTGTAATCTGGCAAAGAAGACACAGAGGGAAGATCATCGTACAGGATATTCGACATATTGATTGCAGTATTTGGATTATGTGAGGTTTTTCTTACTTTCTTAACCACCATGTTTCCGTGCTCATCTGTATACTTCTCCTCCGTGACGAGCTGGGGCGGGATGTCCGGTAGATTATCCCCCTACATGACGACAAACCCAAACAAATAAAGTTCACGGTGTGCGGCGGATACGAGCTTTACAATGAAATACGATGTCTACAAGCAGGGTTTGTGAACACCGGGCAGAAAAAAATAGATTGACTCCTTTTCCGCTGACAGCAGATGAGTTCTGTGTTCGTCTTTCACATTCAACATCAGCACCAGAGGTATCGTGATGTCTATTTAGGCGTCGCGTATCCATCGTTGCTGATCAGAATCGTGGCTACAAGTCATTCGATGTGAGAAGCACGAAGAAATTAAGAAAGGTATTACAAAATTAAAAAGGTGAGGGCATTAAGCAAACACATGAGATCACCTCCACCCTTCAGCAGTAAGTCCACAACAAGCAGGACTACTTCTCCGCTACACACTAAGATAGCACCACCGCAGAGCACACCAGGGCCGTGTCATGCTTGTTTACCTGAATAATAACTCTGCGTCGGACCACCCTGGTGGTCAGCACCTCCTCCTCTGAGCTATCAGAGGACAGCACTCCTAGCTCCTCCGCTATCTCCTGGTAGACAGCACAGAGCCAGCAGGGGTCAACATAACATTCACAGGCTCAGAACCACCTGCTTACGCTTGCTGCCACGAAGGCTCATACAGGATGAATGGGTTGATTGAGTAAAATGTTGCAGAAGAGCGATGTAAGGTGAGAGGAGGGCATGGTTATGCAAAAAGGATTACAGCTCAAGTGAATGTGCGACAAGCAAAAACCAAAAGATGCAAAACAGTGCAAATGTGTTCAAGCTCATGTTAAAGGGATCATTTGTAAGCGCCTGAACCAGCAAGGGCTGGATCAGCGTCTCTCATGATACTGACCAGGCCTTAGTACCAATCTACCAGTTGTACCTGAGTCTAAAACGATACTGAACCAGAAGAAGCGGTATAGTCTGTTTGACCTTTTTACAAAGCAGTAGTGAGTCAGTGAGGCATAAGGGAGCGGCGGTCCAGGCCAGCCACCATTTGGAGGATATTCATTTTGTCCACTTTTATCTCCAAACTCAGTTTTTCAGTCACTAACCAAAACTCATAATTCCCAGGTGAGTGTCAGAACATAAATCGTCTCGTACCATGATTCTGTAACCGGGAATGTGATTTTTCCACCTGCGTTGCAAAGATCCCCCCCCCCCCCAAGCCCCATGAACGGAAGCAGCAGCGGACACGGCACAACAGATACAGAATGAGTACAAAGCTGTCTAATCCTGGGTTTCTTTCACTGTATCTGACAGAGCTAGCATAAGAAAGTTAGCAGTACGAGCCTGGCCACTGGTGGTGCTGGCTCCTTATGTGGAGGTGGAGGGGACACACAGCACAAGCCTGAATTCTTTTCAGAGGGCACGTGACTCAAATTTGTGAAAACGAGTACCTCGTGAACTGAAATTTCCCTTTTCACACTTTGTGGTTTAATACCACAGGGGTGGACATCTTAACTTCCTACTGCCCTCTGTTGGTGGGAGGAATGAAGCACTAGTTTGTTTAGCTCACTGACACCCATCCATCCATCCATTTTCTACTGCTTATCCTATTGAGGGTCGTGGCGTTCGGACAGGTCACCAGTCCATCACAGGACCAACACATAGAGACAGACAACCATTCACACTCACAGTCACACCTACGTTCAATTTAGAGTATCAATCAGCCTCGTCCCCTCTTGATGTCTTTGGACTGTGGCAGGAAGCTGG
The DNA here is from genome assembly GCF_037954235.1 of Aulostomus chinensis. Taxonomy (NCBI): domain Eukaryota; kingdom Metazoa; phylum Chordata; class Actinopteri; order Syngnathiformes; family Aulostomidae; genus Aulostomus; species Aulostomus chinensis. The sequence continues at coordinate 11,339,714 of NC_141343.1, forward strand.
AGTACCAGAGAGAACCCACACAGGAACAGGGAGAACATGGAGACTCCACACAGAAAGATCCCGTGCTGGAGCCCGGAACCCCACACTCACTGACACATTAACCTTTAAATAACGTATAATCAACAGTGTGTGATTGTCCACGATGTTAATAAAAATGAGGATATGCAAACACATCGCATCTCCCGTTTGAAAAACATTTTCATTCACTGATGACGTCAAGTTTAATATGGCAACAAAGCAGTCATTACATTCTACCGTTTCCATTAAGATTGGGCACCCGTGTACAAACCACACTCAGTCCTGGTTAATCTGTTAATCCGTGAGATAGAAACACGTGCATTTTATCCTCCGCATCTCTAATGCAGCACCACAGCAACCTGTCTTGACCATGCTCAAACTCTTACCCGACCCAGGAAGTCATCATCATCATAGTACCCTGCCTTTCCTCTGGGAGGAAGCTCCTCACATGTAGGGAGGTCTCCTTCTGTTCGACACTCTCGTGAACCATCAGAATCATACGCAAATTCACCAAGACTTTCACTGCCGGAAGAAAAGCGCTTGTAATCTTCCACCCTCAGGAGAGATTGAGCAGTGTACTGAGGCCCACATCTCAGGAAGCCCATGTCAGGGCTGCTCCCAGGCCTTGGAGAGAGGGGCTCCGATATATGATAACTCATTTCACGCTCTGCTTTCACCTCTTCTGCTTCAGAATATTCAGATAAGGCTTGTCTGCAGTCGAAGAATTCTAGATCTGAGTCAGATTGTAGCGGAGACTCCGATATTTTCTGTTGTTGTTCCTCTGGTCTGACACAGGGTTCTCCTGATTCAAATTCCTTGGTCTTGAATTCTTTGAGGGCTCTGTTGTTGTCCGGCAGAAACTCAACCTGAGCTGGGACATCATCACTCACTGGAGATGCTGGATGTTTCAAGGAGACTCGACTGTATTCAGAAACTCTTGTGGTTTGGTAACCTGAAGATAACGTTTTGTAATCCAGCGGCACCACAAATTGCCTCGCCATAGGTGAGAAAAGCTCAGTAGACCATGTTTCCTTAGGAGACAATCTCCTGTCTGAGCGCTGCCGCGATTTGTCCGGCTGTGACGTCTCCTCAGAGGCAGGTAGAACTGGAGTAACGGCTCTGTGGGTAGCATACAAGCTCTGGTCAATTTGCAGGGGAAGTGATGTCACTGGTTTGTCAGTAGCCAACGGCGCTACTTTACTGATGCCTTTTGTCTCTGTAGTAGAAGACAACAGTTGTCTGTGCGCCTCATTATCAGTCTGACACTCTAGAGTCTGGAGAGAAGCCTGTAAGAGAACGTCAACACAACCTACTTAGGTTTCATTTAAATCAGTGTAGGGATTGGTTCACGCCATTCAATTTACCTCAATATTTCACGACAGCCAGCGTCTCATTAGATTCACGCAAAGCCAAAACATGCACATCTACCTAACCTGTGATAATTATTATTGACACTGTCACTCACGGGTCACAAAGACATACCGGGGTTAGTTTTTGCCTACTGTAACTACCCAGTGTTTTTTCTTGGAGGTAGTGGGGGGTTGTTTCTAGTGTTAATAATGGGGTGGCCCAGCTTGACATGTAGTTAAATCACAACTTTAATCAAAAGCTGTTTGTAAATGCAGAAGACGCGGACCAGATCACATATTAGGGGAGTGTAAGTTCAGTGTCTGAAAAACATTGAAAAATTGAGCAGGAAACCCAAAAGCATTCAGGTCATTCCATGTTATGGTAGGTCCTTAAGACACACTGAGGGAGTTCCTCCATCCAAGTGGCACATTAATAAATCCATCCAAACACCATGCTCTCAGTCTTACCCTTTTAGAGGTTGTATCGTTCTTTAATTCTCCACCACTGATATGGAGGATCTTATTTTCAGTTCCTTTTACCTCTTGAACCGGTATCAGCTTCACAGGGAGGTCTTTTTCTAAGTCTTCTGCACGAACAATTGTTTGGAGAGTTGAGATTCTTTCTGCAACTGGTTTATGCTGCATCCATTCCTCGTGTGAAACTACCCTTGATTCAGACTCTGTCTCACATTTTTGAATGAGTGGTGTTGGAGAAGCTGTGTGCTCTTTGATCTCAGCTGATACAGAAGGCGTCACGTGACTTAAATACTCTGATTCAGAGACATCTGATTTTTCACAGCTCATTTCTTCCGCTGGCTCCACATCCTCAGGGCTCTGAGGCCTTCCGCTGTCGTCTCCCCAACAATCAAAAGGTAGCGGGACAAACTCAGAGTCAGAGGAGATAGACATTGGTGAAGATGATCGATCTGCATAGGTTGCATCCATGAAATAAGAAGACAATATTCTCATAAACTCCGGTACTGGTGAGTCAGGCAATAGTCGACTGTACTCAGTTACAGATGATGTAGACTCAGGTGAGGATGGTCTCTCGATCTCATTGGCTCCTGATGATATGACCAGGAGCTCATGCTCTGAGTCTGAATCCACTGACTCAGGGGATGATGACCTGTATGTCGTGGTACACTCCCCCAATAATCCTGTTAATTGAGGAATGGGAGAATCAGCAGATAGTGATCTGTTTTCGTTAAACTCAGGCATAGATTCCGGGGAGGACGCCCTCTTGTCAGCCATGGCTGATTCTAGTGACATATGCTCATACTCAGGAATGGAGTCAGGTGACAACGGTTCCATCCGACCCTCAGACAGTACAGATTCTGGAGATGATGGTCCGCATTCCACAAACTGAGATTCCAAATCCGGCAGCATATAATCTACATCTGATGCTAAAGTTTCAGGGGAAGATGCTCTCAGGGAACGTATGAATTCTGGCAATTCCTTCTTCAACTCGCCATGTGGTCGAAACGTGCCTTCCAATATGGTTGAATGAGGAGGTCTGTCCTCTGTCATTGGTTCTGATGAATAGCATACCTCATCAACCTCTGTATCTGATACAACCACCCAGTCATCATCAGAGTTGCTTAATGTCTCAGTAGCAGCCTGGCATGTCACCTCTGTGGGTAGTCCAATTTTATCTTGCTCATTTTGATCTTTTACTTTATTGTCTTGTGTATAATCTGTTCCCCGCCTTTCACACTGTAAGCCCCTTCCAATATGTTGCATTAATCCCATTTTACAACTGAATGTTTCTCCTGCATACTGTGGGTCACGCACTTGAGAAATCAACCTCCATAGCTCAGCTTTGTAGATGAGATTATACTCGGCTGAAGCCTCCGGTGCAGTAGGAGCCATTGTTGGTGATGAAACAGAGCTACCGACAGTTGCCTCTGTGGCAGTTGGAGTTCTGAAGTCAGTGGATGACAACGATAATTCTCCCTTATCTGATTCAATAGATTCTGGTGATGCGGACCTATCTTTAGTAGAAAGCAAGTCGAAGTTTTGTGAAAAATCGTCTGGCAATTCTTCGGTTGACATTTCTCTCACCATCTCTACATCATTTGATCTTTCTGACTGAGGTGGGTCAAGTGAAGCAGAGTATGCTGGTGACATTAATTCCAGTGGGGAACATCTTTCGTATGTCTCTGGGGACTCCTGAGATGTTGATCTAATGTTTCCAAATAGCAACGATGATGCAGGTTTATCTAGTTTGGATCCAGTAGACTGGGTGCGCTTAGGTATGTCTGATTCTACTGACTGAGGAGAATCCGGTCTCTCTTCATATTGCATGGACATCAAGAGGTCACAAAAAGCATAGTCTGCATCTGATTCAATTGATTCAGGGGAGGTTGCTCTATACATGACATTTACAATAACATTTTCTGGTGCCCCTGGTCTGTATTCAGGTATGGGGGAGTCCGGTGACAGAGTCGAGTATTCATTTCCGCATGCACTTGACCCAGGTGAGGAGGGTCTGTCATCATAGACTAGCGATCCTACGCTTATAACAATAAATTCTATGTCTGAACCTGTTGATTCAGGGGAGGATGACCGATATCCAAAAAGAGTCTCAGGTAACTGCGACAGCGTCTGGCTGAAGTCAGGGACAGGGGAATCAGGAGAAAGCCTTCTGTATTTGCTTAGGGACGTTAATGATTCAGGAGATGAGGGTCTGTCTTCCCAGAAATCTGGGAAGGGTGATTCCATTTCAAGATCTGATAACACTGACTCAGGTGATGAAGACTGAAACCCAATATTAGATATGATGGACTCAGGTAGTGCTTGTGTGAATTCAGGGACTGGTGAGTCTGGTGAAAGAGGTCTGAATTCATCTTTAGATGCAGTTGAACTGGGAGATTCTGCTCTGTCCTCAAAATTAAAAGGTTCACACACATCTGTCTCTAAGTCCTCTGCAGAACACACAGACTGAGGTGACATGGATCTATGTCTTAATCCTGGTAGAGCTGATGCATTCATGGTGTACTCGGGTACCGGAGAGTCGGGAGACAAACATTTAAGGTCAGCATCTGACTGACAGGATTCTGCTCTGTCCTCAAAATCAAAAATCCATGAGATCAGGGGGGCGTCTTCTATTTCTGACTCTGGAGATGGTGACCTGTCAGGTAAAATCTGAGGATATCTCTCCACCAACGACTGTCTGAAGTCAGGGACAGGAGAATCTAGGGAAAGCCTTCTGTGTTCACTCAGAGATGCTAACGATTCATGAGATGAGGGTCTGTCTTCTAAGTATTCCTGTAAAGGTATTTCAATATCCACATCTGACCACACTGACTCAGGTGAAGAGGACCTGAAGTCTGCATGATATTTGATGGACTCAGGTAGTGCTTGTGTGAATTCAGGGACTGGTGAGTCTGGTGAAAGAGGTCTGAATTCATCTTTAGATGCAGTTGAACCAGGAGATTCTGCTCTGTCCTCACAATAAAATACCTGTGAGATCAGGAGACCACACTCTATTTCTGATTCCAGGACTGGTGGACTGTCACCTCTAACCTGAAGATATCTCTCCACCAACGACTGTCTGAAGTCAGGGACAGGGGAATCTAGGGAAAGCCTTCTGTGTTTACTCAGAGATGCTAATGGTTCAGGAGATGAAGGTCTGTCCCCTAAGAACTCTCCAAAAGGAAACACCTCTTCATAATCTGACAACACTGACTCAGGTGAAGAGGACCTAAAGTTCGCATGAGATATGATGGACTCAGGTAGTGCTTGTGTGAAGTCAGGGACTGGTGAGTCTGGTGAAAGAGGTCTGAACTGATCTTTAGATGCAGTTGAACTGGGAGATTCTGCTCTGTCCTCACAATTAAAAGGTTCACACACATCTGTCTCTAAGTCCTCTGCTGAACACACAGACTGTGGTGACATGGATCTATGTCTTAATCCTGGTAGAGCTGATGTATTCATGGTGTACTCAGGTACTGGAGAGTCGGGAGACAAACATCTAAGGTCAGCATCTGATTGACAGGATTCTGCTCTGTCCTCAAAATCAAAAATCCATGAGATCAAGGGGGCATCCTCTATTTCTGATTCTGGAGATGATGACCTGTCTGGTAAAATCAGAGGATATCTCTCCACCAACCACGGTCTGAAGTCAGGGACAGGGGAATCTAGGGAAAGCCTTCTGTGTTTACTCAGAGATGCTAATGATTCAGGAGATGAAGGTCTGTCCCCTAAGTATTCTCCAAAAGGAAGCACCTCTTCATAATCTGACCACACTGACTCAGGTGAAGAGGACGTAAAGTTCGCATGAGATATGATGGACTCAGGTAGTGCTTGTGTGAATTCAGGGACTGGTGAGTCTGGTGAAAGAGGTCTGAATTCATCTTTAGATGCAGTTGAACTGGGAGATTCTGCTCTGTCCTCAAAATTAAAAGGTTCACACACATCTGTCTCTAAGTCCTCTGCTGAACACACAGACTGTGGTGACACGGTTCTATGTCTTAATCCTAGTAGAGCCGATGCATTAATGGTGTACTCAGGTACCGGAGAGTCGGGAGACAAACATCTAAGGTCAGCATCTGACTGACAGGATTCTGCTCTGTCCTCAAAATCAAAAATCCATGAGATCAAGGGGGCATCCTCTATTTCTGATTCTGGAGATGATGACCTGTCAGGTAAAATCAGAGGATATCTCTCCACCAACCACGGTCTGAAGTCAGGGACAGGGGAATCTAGGGAAAGCCTTCTGTGTTTACTCAGAGATGCTAACGATTCAGGAGATGAAGGTCTGTCCCCTAAGTATTCTCCAAAAGGTAACACCTCTTCATAATCTGACAACACTGACTCAGGTGAAGAGGACCTGAAGTCTGCATGATATTTGATGGACTCAGGTAGTGCTTGTGTGAATTCAGGGACTGGTGAGTCTGGTGAAAGAGGTCTGAATTCATCTTTAGATGCAGTTGAACCAGGAGATCCTGCTCTGTCCTCACAATCTAATACATGTGAGATCAGGAGACCACACTCTATTTCTGATTCCAGGACTGGTGGACTGTCACTTCTAACCTGAGGATATCTCTCCACCAACCACTGTCTGAAGTCAGGGACAGGGGAATCTAGGGAAAGCCTTCTGTGTTCCCTCGGAGATGCTAACGATTCAGGGGATGAAGGTCTGTCCCCTAAGTATTCTCCAAAAGGAAGCACCTCTTCATAATCTGACCAAACTGACTCAGGTGAAGAGGACCTAAAGTTCGCTTGAGATATGATGGACTCAGGTAGTGCTTGTGTGAATTCAGGGACTGGTGAGTCTGGTGAAAGAGGTCTGAATTCATCTTTAGATGCAGTTGAACCGGGAGATTCTGCTCTGTGCTCATAATTAAACACTGGTGTGATCAAAGGAGCGTATTCTATTTCTGAATCAGGAGAAGATGACCTTTCAGGTACAATCTTGGGGTGTGTCTCCAGCACAGCCTGCCTGAAGTCAGGGACAGGGGAATCAGGGGAAAACCTTCCGTATTTACTAGCAGACACCAAAGACTCAGGAGATGATGGTCTGTCTTCTGTAAACATGTAGAAGGATAATTCCATTTCCAAATCTGACAACACTGATTCAGGTGAGGGGGACCTTGATGCCACATATGGTACGGAGGACTGGTGTAGTGTCTGTGTAAATTCAGAAATGGGAGAGTCGGGCAAAAGAGTTGGAAAGTCATTATATGATGCTGATAAACCAGGAGATGCAGCTCTGTCTTCAAAAAGCCAGGGGATACACAAATCAGTCTCCAAATCCTCGTCTGAATACACCGACTGAGGTGATGCAGACCGATAAATGTCTTTCAAAGTAGTCGCTTCGCATTGGGTGTATGGGGGTATTGGAAAGTCAGGAGACAGCCAACTATATTCATAGAAAGACACAACTGATTCCTGAGAATCTGGCCTTTCCTGAGTTTTAACACGCTGAGATATCAGTGGAGCTAATTCTACATCTGATGCGGCAAATTCGAGTAATAATGGCCTGTAACCACTGACATTAGCACAAGGAACATGCAAAGCTGGCTTGAAGTCAAGTATGGGGGAATCAGGTGAAAGTCTCCTGCATTCTGTGATTGATGCAAAAGACTCAGGAGATGAAGGTCGGTCCTCAAAAAACACAGATGGAGGTACTTCCATTTCCACTGATGACACCAACTCAGGTGAAGATGACCTAGATTCCAAGCATGTGTTTATGATCTCTTGTAGTGCTGGTCCAAACTCTGGAATAGGGGAGTCAGGTGAAAGAGGTATACACTGATTTAGAGAGCCAGTTGATTCAGGAGAGGAAGCTCTGGAACTCCACATTACCATCAGTGTTGTTGGTGAGGAAGGCCTGTACTCTGCTTCAGAATCAGGTGACAGAGGTCTCTCTACAACCTCTGACTCTGGAGAATCTGGTCTGTCTCGAAGATCACGGGGAGAAGAAATTAAAGCTGCACACTCCAGCTCTGCGTCTGACGCAACTGATTCAGGGGATGTTGACCTAAATCCACTACCAGACAGAAAATGTTCAACTAAATTTGCCAGGACTTGAGGCACAGGTGAATCTGGTGACAGAGCCTCTCTATATGCCTCTGAATCAAGTGATGGAGGTCGGTGTTCATCAGATAGGGATGCATATGCACCATCTTCAGATTCTATATTTGAAAAATGCACCAGCTCAGGTGATGATCTAGTTTGGTGAAGTATAGCTGATCCAGATTCAGGAAATGAGGCAGAAAAGTGGGGGATTGGTGAGTCTGGAGACAAAGGTCTAGCCATAGTTGTCCCCGTTTCCAGGGAGTCAGACCTCCAAACACCCGCTGACCTCAGGGCCTCGGGTGAGAGAAGTTTATATTCAGCCTCAGAGTTAGGAGACACTAGCCTCCTTGGCTCGTCAACTGAACTGAGGGGATATTCTGTCTCCTCACATTCAAAGACCCTGCTTCTGAATGCTTCACCTTCATAATGGGAATCGTATAGCTGACGGATCAGCTGATTTACTCTAAAAGCTGCATGATCGCCTAAATATCTATCTAATTGGGATGAGTCTACTCTTTGGTCCGTGGAGAGCTCCACAGGTGACAACTCGCATTCAATATCAGAAAGCATAGATTCTGGTGAAGAAAACCCGTCCCCAACGGCTGCAGCTCTCATTGATTCAACTGCTTCAGGTTTGAATTCAAGTATGGGGGAGTCGGACAGTGATACACGTTTTCTTTCATCGGACACTAAAAGTTCTGATTTCTCATCTGATGCTGCTGACTCTGATGAATATAGCTGCGATTGTGCAATGTTAACAAGATCTGGGAAATCTACAGATGAGTACTTCAGAGACTCAAGAGAATCATTCTTGGATGCCCTCAGCTCCCCCGGAGATGAAGATCTGCATTCTGATTGACGATCCGATGACACTGGCCTCTTCTCTCCCTCAGTCTTTGCGTGTACTACTTGGAAGAAATGTTCATCAAATTCCCCCTGTCTTATTCCTGAATCATCATCTTTTGCTCTCTCATATTCAAAAACACCAGCTTTGCTGCAAAATGGCTCACCATCGTACTGAGGGTCGTGTATTTGAGAAATTAGCTTCCGAAGCTCAAGTCTACAAACTGGCTCTACAATATGTACAGGTAACGCTTGCCCTCCATCATCCAATAGGCTCTCAGAAATCTGTGAGTCTGGCAGGCCAGATCTTTGCCCAAAAATACTTTCATCTACCCTTGACTGTGTGTCGACTGAGCTTAATCCAGTCAGGTCTGGTTTATTTTCAGGTACTGGCACATCCTCACTGTTCCCATCTCCAGTCGCCACTGAGTCAGGTGAGGATGGTCTCACTTCGGAGAACGGCTGTGACAAAGACAGAGCTTCGTATTCTAGATCCGGACAATCAGAAGCAGGTGAAGAGAGCCTTTCCACTGTGGCCAAAACAGCAAAATTGGATAAATTTTGACAAAACACAGGAAGGGGAGACTCCAGTGACAGTTGTCTCTTTTCATCAATAGAATCCGGGGATGACGGCCTCTCCTTGCCTGAGAATAATCGTGAAAAGAAAGACCCACTCTCCAGTTCTGCATCTGATAAAACTGAGGCAAGGCTATGAGAAGTCGGGGAATCTGATGTCAGAGCTCGCTGACTATCTACTGATCTCCCAAAGTGAGAGGAATCTGTTGGTGGTGACATGGGGGATAGTGATCTCTGGTCTTTTTCTGCTCGAAAATTTGCACTTTTGTCTGACTCGGATTGATAAAACACAGTCTTGTCGGGCAGTCCAACACTCTGAAAGATGCTTGTTTTACTCATGACGATCTCTACATTATCTGGGTCACTCACTTGAGAAGTGACTTTCCACAGCTCTGCGTTACACGATTCTGATTCGGGCAATTCCTCTGTTGACGAGGTATCAGCTTCAAGTGGTGGTGTGATAACTTTACCATCAAACTGACCAGTGTCAAGTATTACTGAATAAATCTTGGGAATTTCAGATTCATTGTATCTCCAATCCTTGTCTTCAGAAGGTTTGAATGAAACACAGGGTGAACTTCTTTCTGAAATTCTGGATGCTTCTACATCAGCATCAGTTTTTGTTTCAAACCGCTTTTTGGCACATGTGCCTTGAGTCCCATCAGGTGCCACAACTTTCTCAGGAAATGGTTCACCTGAAGAATCACTTGAATCAGAAGGTAAATGCCTATTGTCAGTGTCTGTTAGTCTCGCTGTGGACTCAGGTGAGGGTCCAGCTCTGGGTATAACAGATTCATATTCATCTCCAGATGGATTTGAAGCAGGTGATGGAGCTCTATCTCCATGATGGAATGACTCCAGGCATGCGCACCCGTGTTCTATGTCTGAACCGACTGATTCTGGGGAAGAGGACTTTCCTATTAATACAACAGTAGCTGATTCTGGCTCATGGTGACTGAATGCAGGCATCAGCGAATCAGGTAGTAATGCTTTATCATCATTTATAGATCCTAAAGACTCTGTGGATGAGGGCCTCTCCTCAGTGAGTGGTGACGACAGAAGTGTTTCACATTCTGATGACATAAACACTGATGATCTATACTGATAATCAGTAAAAGACTCCCAGCAATGATCAGTGCTGATTTCTATAAGTTCAGGAGATGATCTCATATCATATAAATCAGGAGTCATGTGCTCAGAGGGTGTTTCTATAACAACAGACTCAGGTGATGATGCTCTCTCTTCTATGTCAAAATGGAACGATCTCTCACTGCCCGGTGATACCGGCACTCCAAATGGACAATTGTTTGGAACCATTGGTGTTAATGGCCTCTCTTCTGTTTCTGATGGTAACAGAGCGGATGCGCCTCCTGACGCACTCAATAATGAATGTCCTTGGGCCGAAACCTTAACATCACTTGTTTCCCATGGGAAAACAGGGGGTGGGAGAGGAGACAAGGGTCTCGTAGGATGTGTGGGAGAATCAGGTACAAGATATTTCAAATCATTCAGGGACAACGTGGATGCAGGCGATGAAGCCCTACTCTCTGTCAGTACTATCAATGCGTCAGTCACACACTGAGGTGATGATTGATCACAACTCAAGGATCTTGAGTCATCTGAGGCCATAGCCGCATTTTCGGGTGACATTTCATCACCTGACAAAGCTTTGTCTACCCGCTCAAATGCTGAGTCAGGTGACACAGGTTTGAAGCTCGGGAATTCTGTTTTTTGAGACATTAAACCTGAAGAGCCCTCTAATGCCTGAGGGGTTGTATCCTGGGTTTGACTCTTGACATGATGGGATTTGGAATGAAAGTATTCTGAAACACAGGTGTGGTCCGTATTATCGCTCCTCCAAGTTAGTGAAGCCACTTCAGCGACGTTTGCTTGTCTGTCAGCACCCTGAGTATCATCTTCTCTGACGCCAGCATGATTGGCATCTTCAGGGGATGTATTCATAGGTGTCACGAGCACATCGTCACGGTTTGAATCCTGATCCACATCGTATCCGTATAGAACATAGTAGAGTCGGCGTGAAACTTCATCAAGGTGTCCTCTAGCCATTTCTTCGGTTGGAGTCACAATAACAGGATCAGATGGGGGAACAGGAGCAGACTGAAACCTCTGATCACTTGTTGATTGTTGTTTGGATTTGACCGTTACACCTTCTTTCCCTTCATCAGTTCCTTTTAGCTCCATTGACAGTATCCTGAAGTCTTGCTCAGCTTGGTCACACTCAATCAAGCTATCTTCAAAATCGGTCATGGACAACGGCCGGCTTTCACATACACTTGTTTGAGGTGACTCATTCCCAGACAATGGTGACAAATAATGAACAGAGAAGGTGGTTTGTAGACACTCCAAGCTCCACTCATCACCCCTCTCTGCCCCCTCATATCCAGTGGCCCCCTCCTCACATGTTTCAACACTGGTAACAGTGTGGGGCGAGCATAGGAACTCATGTCCCTCTTTGTACATGGGGTCTATCACATGAGACTCAAGGTTGTAGGGGGTGGTGCGGTACAATGTGAAGAAAGGACTTACTTGTTTAAAACTGCCTTTGCATACTGAGTCGGACACTTCCTCATATACTCTTTGTGATGAGCTGTGGATGGAAAAAGGGATGTCAGTATACATTCTTGGGTGTAAATATATATGTGCGTGTGTGTGTGTATGTATAGCAAAGATCAGTATAGACTAATTGACTGACAGAAAACCTTAAAAAAATAAGGCCTGCTACCTGTCATAATAAAGATTAACAAAAAAAATTATGCTCAAAATACTAAGAATTGTCTTATATGTCTCTTAACTCAAACACCCCAGTGTCTCCTGGGGAATCTCCTCCATCTTCTCACACAAGACTCACTATTTCTTCAACTCGCCCATGAATGAATGAAGATGGAGGGTGCAATTTGCCTCTAAGTCTCTCTTTGTACATTATGCTATGTTTTATCAGAAAAATACTCTCTTTATTACCACATTTGTTCATCTATCTGAATAACTTACTATTTTGTTTCCATCTCTTTTTGTAGTTTGTCTTTCTGGGCATTTCTAAGGAGACCCGATGCTGTAGAGTCTGACTCTAATCGGCCCGTTGTCTCATGTAGGGATGATAAACTGGTGGACAGCTCCTCTGCTGACACCATGGGTACTGACATCTCATTACGCCTGCCTGGCCTTGGGCTGTCAATGTCCTCATGAAGGGCTGAGAAAACTAATAAGTGCACAGAAAGAGTTGGTCAAATCAATGGAAACCAATGGTCAACCATGTGACCAGTTGTACCAACTTGACACACCTTCGCTGTGATCCAGCGCCATGGTCCGCTCTATCTCTGCATAGGTGTGTGAAGACGTATCCTCCTGAGTGGACTTGATTATCTTGGTTTCAATGAGGTGAACTATATCCATTCGGTTAATCTTAGTCAGTCGTCTGATTAACGTTGTTTCTGTCCAGAAAGAAAACACACTCACGAGTCTAATTTCAAACAGAAATTCTGTGTTGTATTAGTGTGAAAAGCAAGGATTGTGAATGACACATTCGTAACACAAACCTGCGGCGTCTCTCCCCTCTCTCTCAGCCCAGAGTCGTAATAAAGCGTGGCTTTGGTCCTGCAGTGACTTTGGATTTTCAATCCTTATCTGATTGATCTTCTCTTCAGTGAAGTCCAGGTCTCGTGCCAACTCTGAAGAAAAGTATATAATAACGATGAGGATTAACATCTGAAGATGAGGCAAAGAAAACATTTGAAATATCAGGTGAGTCTACCAAAACTAAAGTACTACAGGGACAACTTGTAAACACCTGCAACGAGCTAGCTTCAGTTCATCTTGTCTCATAACACTACTTTGTTCCTCAAGAACTTGCTGCAAGTCACTGAAGCGGAGAAGAGCCACAGCTGAGTGCAACAGCTGTGCTGATGAAAAGAGAATTTGGAGTTTTGGTGCAAAACTTAGGCCACATCCACAGTTCAAAGATTGTATTGAAAAGTAGAGTTACAATGGCAGAATGAATTTAGGTCTACAGAAACACCTGAAAACTCACATATTGGTCAGAGCAAAAGTTTCCTTGCCTTTGCTCTGGAACAATTCCAGATTGCCCAGAAGACCATGGCAACTTTGTTGTCCTTGTAAAGTTCTACAGTTTTGAACCTCCTGAGGGTCCACAAATGAGATTACAGTTTCAAATTTGGAAATGACCCCTTATTAACATGGATGCAGCCTAGCTCCTGCAACAGGAGGTCCCTGTAGCACAAGTGAGCAGCAGCACCGACGAGCTAACCTGCAGAGGAAACTCATTTTGGTAAATTGTATTCCCAGTTCCATTCTTTCAGTCACAACCTAGAGTGCTTCTGACATTGGCAAATGCTGGAACAGAAATGGAGCATTTCCCATGCAAATATATTTATCCCTTCCTTGTTTTCGGGGTTAGTTTGCGGCGTGAAAAACGAAGCGCTAGCTCGCTCAGAATATCTACAAATTGTGACCAGTGCTATTAAAGAGCGACTCACCTGTCCAGCTGAAGCCCAGATGGTCAGCTATAATGGCCAACCGTTGCTCTTTTCTCTCTGCTTCATCCTGTGGATCTACTGCAAATACCACCAGACAGCCATGAGCGGTCAGAGCCGCAAGATTTACCAAATCAAGCCACATTCAAAAAAATATTTCACTGGCTTTCTCAAGTTAAGACTGTAACCAATAACATGTATATAATATATATGTATATAATTGTAATATATCTTCTACTGCCATTGTGATTAATGTTCATATGCGAAATGTAAATTTAAAACAAAATACTGCATGTGATTGTTGGAATAATTACTTATACTTGAGCATTCACTTAGATATTTTTTGCAAGTTCTATAAAGCCTTTAAGTCAATCTTGAGATTTCCATCACACATAAAAGGAAAGAGAGATGCTTTCACAAACACAAACACAGCTCAAGCAACATAGCCACATGGGTTTTTCAGTTACAACAGGATTTCAATCAAAGAGACAACGAGGCAGCACCTTTACAGCTAGAGAGTACTACGGAGGCACAATATAGAGAGAATAGCCCCTAAACTGGGGGGATACCTTGACTTTGGACTTTATCATCGGGGATTCGCTGCATCTGTGTCTCAACAGGGTCGTCCCACAGTGGTCTAATAGGGAAGACGACTCCTGAGGGAGGGAGCTGCATCTCAGAGAAAGTGTCTCTTTCTATGATTGACGGATCAATGAGACTGCTCTCATCATCAGAGTTTTCAGCAGCGGCAGCGGCCTCGTTTTCCTTCTCAGCCTCCGCCCGTGACAACCTTTCCACGAGTTTTGCTGCTTCATCACTTATCTCTTCAAAGAATTCAATGGACTGTTTGGGTGGCTGACTTTTCTCTTTAGTGACTGTTGATGAGTGAACTGACTGACCGCTTTTGCCTCTGACTGGCAAGCGTGACTGGAAGCCTTTAGATTTGGCTGACTCAGCACTTGGGGGACGACCCTGATCTTTTTTAGCAGTTGGTTTGGTTGACTCCCCTTCGCAGAAGCTCTTTGCTTTGGAAGATGGCGTCTTGGTATTGACATTCACAGAGGGACCTGCATCTGTCTCAGATTTTCTCCTTGTATCCTTTTTTACAGGCACCTTGAGCTTTTTGTCTTGTGAGGGTTCAACCCGTTTGACACTAGAATCAGGTTTGCTAGAGCTAGCCTTGACTGGAATTCTAGATTTAGATTCAGCAGTGAAGGAGGCCTCTTTTTTAACTGTGGTGGAAGATGAAGTTATATGGGATGGAGACGGAATGGAGGATTTACCCCGACTTTGAGAGGCAGATTTAGGTTGTGTTTTGCCTAGGGTCTTTTTGACACCACTGGAAGTGCTTTGTTTGGACTTTCCTGTTGGTTTGGGGGCTTCTACTATTGACTGGGGTTCCTCTGGAGATGAATCAGACGACTCTTGGCCTTGTTCAGAGTAAACTGATCGAGTGACTGTAGTTTCTGCTGTGTGTACATTTGTAATAATTTGGTCAGGGGAACTTGTGTCTAAATTTAAGGATTCTTCATTCGTATTTTTATCTACTTTAGCTTCTATACCTTCAGGGGATGTTTGATCTTTTTTTGTAGGTTTGGCTGAAGCTGAAATTCCCATTTTAGGGATTTTAGATTTGGAGGCATCAACTTTAGATGTTGGCTGGTCAGCATCAGGCGGGCACTGAAGTTGAGAATCAGGAGTTTCATTTGATTGCTCATCTTCCTCAGTCTTAACCTCTAGTGTTAGATTGAGGCCAACTTCTGCTGCTGATCCACTACCTTCTTCTTGCCTGGATTCTTCCAACAGAGGCTCCTCTAAAGGTTGTTCACCTATCTGGAAAAAGGCAAAGCCACCTCCCTCTTCCTCATAGCTCCTTTTAGTCATGTCAATTGCACCACTTCGTGTCATCTCAAAAAGCTTTCCCTCTTGAAAGAGAAAGGGGTTGGGCTCACTGGTGGGCGTACTCTCCTCTGTAGGTGTCCGACCTGGTGTTGTGTCTGGAGTAGCTTGCAGAGACTGACGGTCCACCACCAGATTCAATATTTTCTGTTCCTCCTCTTTGACACGAGCTGCAAATGCAGCATCATCTTCCCTCATGGCAGACCACGAGTCACTGTCTACCCTGGCGGTGACACCTTTGGACTCGGTTCTGGGAGCTGCTAGCGCCTCATCATCTGTCTCAGTGTCATCATAGACAAAGACCTCTGGTTTGATCATTTCTTTCGTTTCACCAGTGGACAAATGTGCCCCAGCTCCCGCTTCTGGTGCTCCTTCATGTCTTGTTTCATCCCCTTTCATCTCATCTGTTACATTGCTACCTTTTTTTTGCACAACAGCCTGAAGCCTGCTACCAGCTATCTCGTCAACACCCTTATCATGTCCTTTGTTTTCTCTTGATTTCCTCAAGCTCTCCTCCTTCTGCTCATCAGTTCTGTTTGCGGTATTTGATGTTACAGCAGCCTTTTTGTCAGGACTGTCTGTATTGGCTGTTCCAGACGCTGAGATTTTCTGCTCTGGTGCAGTTTTCAGATTGGATTTTAAATGTTGTTGGTTTGAGACAGAATGAGGTCCCTCCGAAGTGACACTGGGTGTTGTTGCTGTGCTCTTGACATCTTTTGTGTGGAATCCATCATGCAAACCTGCTGAAAAAGGAGAGGGAGGTTGTACTTTAATAGAGGGATCAACAAAAAGAGCTAACTCTGAGTCTTCAGTGGGTCTATTCAACCCACATTCACTTTGTGAAATATTCTCACTTGTGGCCTCTAATATTTCACAACTGTCATCCCCTATTTTGGCATCAGCTGGAGGAAAAAAATCTTTTCTACAGTTCTTTTTGCTCCTTGCGTCTTGCTCCATTTCATCAAATGTTTTTATTTTAGCTGCCATTTTAAACATCTCCTCCTCTGGAGTGAATTTTCTCTTAGCGTCATTGCTGTCTGATGTATCCTCTTCTGGGTCTTCAGGAATGACAGCCGGTTTGGTTTGAACAGAGAGGAATGTATGTTCTGGGGGTTTGGGGTTCACCTCATAACTTACCTCTTCAGAACTTGGAGTGTCAGGGGTGAGGGGACTCTTACCAAAACTTGTCGTCTGTGATGTCTGCTCACCACTGCCATCATCAGCAGCACTACCCTCATGGTCTTGGATCAGCCTACCATGCAAAGCATCCTGGGGGACATCTGTGGCTTTGAAGGGCTCTGGATGGCTAGAGGTATTACTGGGTGGGTCTAGTGTTGATGGAAAGGATAGGTGGCTCTTTGGCTCTACAGGGCTGTTCTCTAAGGAGTCATGACAGGGGGATTCCTTGGTTGGGCTAGGTTCAATGGAATCTGGGGACTTTTGGGAGGAGTTTTCTTCCATGAGAGGACTACCCTCTAGAGAGTCTCTGTGGCTTATTGTCAAAGAGTCATCAGCTAATGGACTGAGAGCATCCGAATCTTGTTTTAAAGTCAACTCTAAGCTTTCATGATGCTGATAAGAGGATCTAGAGCCTGAACAACCAACTAAAGACAATGGCAGTTGACATTCAGGGTTGTCATCATCGCTAAGAAATGTCTCTACAGTCTCTGAAATTCTCTTTGTGAGGTTTCGAGATTTGGATGGCTTAGATTCGTTCCTCATAACAGATATAGACTCACTTGTAGTGTGGTCATCTGCAGCTTCACTTGAAGAGATTGGGGGGGTCAGTTCTGTAGACAGTTGGTCAGCAGTGGTCCCTATACCAGAGTCTCCAGACTTCTCTGTATCTTTACTTTCTCTTTTGAGTGTTGAGGCAGCTGCAGCCACGGTTTTAGTGGTCTGCTGTCCATTTTTGGGAGAAGGACACAGACTTTCAGGGCTTGTGCCTGGAGTGGCAAGACCCTCATGTTTGTAACTGTCCTCAGAGCTCATATGAGGGGTTCCATCTCCAGAACTGGCACTTAGTGAGTCTGCCACACCTTCATGTTTTAAGCTGTCAGAGCTATCATCAAGGCCACCATTTCCAAAGTCGACGGTATCAGTTATCTCTGGCTGAGCAGTGGTAACTGATTTGGTGTCTTTGTCTCCATCATGCTGAATCGTCTCTTTCTTGGAAGGTTTGGAATCCAAAGATACTTCTCGTTCTTGGGACGTCCGTGAAGTTATTGCTTTTGACTGGATGATTTCTGATTTTGTGGGTTTCTCTGATCTTGCCACAGTGGATGTTTTGAGTTCAAACAGCCCTGACTTTCTTTTTGAGGGGTCCTGCCCCGTTTGAAACGCTTGCATAAGCTCCTTCACAGACATGGTCTCCTCAAGTTTTTCAGATCCAGCTTTGGGGGATTTAGGAGGGCCCTGTTTGGATTTAGGGCTTTCTTTGGCTTTTGGTGAAGTTTTGCTTGCAACAGGCAGCTGTGAAGGCTTGCTTCCAGTGACTTTTTTGCTCTTTTGCTCTGCTTCTACTTTCTGTTGTAAGGCTTTGACTTTGTCCTTTATTGACCCAATGGGGGTCTCTTCAACCACTGGGGATACAGGCGATGCTGGGTCAGGGACTGTAGGTACACTAAGAAGAGCACCTGCTTCAGTGGAGTCAACTGCCTGCCCATGGTCCTTCCTTCCAGCAGGCTTTTTAACAACGGCAGCAGTCGTTTTATCTTGTGCTTTGGTTGGAGTGGTTGGTTTTTTACTTTTGCGTAGTACAACATCAGTGAATCTTTCTTGGCTGGCTGTCTCTTTTTTAGCTTTTAGTTTAGAGCCTACGGGTGCATCCAGGAGATATTCTTTAAGATCGCCGCTGTCCTTTATGGCTTTAGGTCGAGGAGCCCCTCTGTTTGCTCTACTTTCACGTAAGACAGGCTCCTGAATTTCTAAGGCAGCCATTTTTTTGGCCTCCTCTAGCTCACTGTCTGAGAGGAGAACCCACTCTTCAGATAGTCGAGCTGCTTCTGCTGTTTCCTCTGCCACCTCACCCCCGTATGTTCCACTCCTTAGTATCTCACTGACTTTCTCTAGGTCCTCTTTGACTTTCTCTAAGTCCTTCTCCATTATTTCTAATGGCTCTCCAGAAACATCCTCAGTCCCTTTCTCTAGACCACACCCTCCTAAGGAAGGAGATTTCTCTGAGGAATCTGCAGTCAAGATGGCAGTCATTTTGATCAGATCTTGTTTCATCTCTGACACATCAGATAGGAGGTCTGGTTCTCGAATCAGCTCTGATTTCAGGACTGATGTCGCCATCTCTTCATCTTCCATACGGAAGAAGAACAAGTAAGGAGTAAAGAAAATCAAAAATTCAAATGAAAGGAGACAGACATTGGAGAATTTTGTCAGGACAATACTGGAGCACACTGCAGGGATCATAGGACAACATATTCACAATGGGTTCTACATCAGGGTATCAGAGGAATTGGACTGTCATATCTCAGAGGAACTGTGGCAAAGTAAAACTTAAAAAGGATGGGAAGAGATATCAGCAGGAAATAACTTGCTTATACAATCAGCACACCCACACTCACAAGCCAAAACTACAAAACAAAATCAACATACTGTATATTACCAAAACAACAACAACAACAACAACAACAAAGTATAAACTGTGAATTTGAACAAAAAACAACTGGAACAGGATGAAATGGAAAAAAAAGAAACATCAACACATCTCAAGATTGCTCTAATGTAGAAGAAATGTCAATGTGATGGTACATCAAATGGTCTGATAAGAAATGAGAATGCAAGTTGTCTTTTAAAGAAAGCCAGTGATTGTTTATACAGTGGATAATGAGTTGCCATGCTTGTAATTCCGGACTAAATCGCTCAATTACTTCCAAGGAATCTGGGGATGATCTCAGGAGTATTTGAAAAGATATCTTGTGTGGAGGGAAAGTATTTCAATTTTCTTTAATCTAGACGTGAAATGTTGAAAGATATCTGAAATGGCACACATATAACCAAATTTCAATGTGTGTCAACATTCCAAAATAAAAGCACACCAACTAATGAACTGTAAACAATACAACATTACAATCACGCAGACATAGAAGCACACACATACACATGTAAGTAAGGCAAGTTATTTCCATGCAAATCAATGGGAAGTATTACGGAAGGGTGCTGGTCAAGGGTGAATGGTAGGAGGAGCAAAGGTTAAATCTCCATCAGAGTTGAGATGTTCTCATAATCAAGAGGTTCTCGCCAAAATGCCCCCATTCAGTAATGCAGTTAGCCAGACTACCCTGGTGTATCATGGACCAAACCACTGCAGGATTGGGATCAAGGACTTTCTTTTAATGATTCTTCATCATTTTTAGATCTCTAGATCTAAGTTTCTCATTGGAGTTTTTTTTTTTTTTTTTTTTTTAATTTTGAATCACTAGACCATAATGCAACTGTCTTAACAGTGCTGGTCTAGCAAATTGGTTCTCCTTTGGGATCCCAAAATAATGTTTGTGATCCCCCCCACCCCCCCAAAAAAACATTGATTGGCTGGAAACTGTGTTGTTGTTTTTTTTACAGATTAGCTTCTGTAACATGGCTTCTTATGTGTGATATAATTTTATAATTTGGTATAGATTTTACTGAGTGTATGAAGTAAAAGCAAATTCTTAGGGTTAGTGAGAATATTAGACTACACTATTATAGCTTCATTAAAAAAAATCCTATCTTTTAAACTGTTAGAATATAATGAACTATTTTTTGAATAAAGATACAAGAGTATAATGTAAGAATATTAGACTAAAATATTAATTATTTATTCAAAAAATAATATATTCACTAGCAGATTAAAATACCTTGTTACTTCACTAATGTGAGAACTATCGTCAATTATTGCTCTTTAAGACATAAAGGTGTTGACTGTGGCAGTGCAATAAATCTCAAATAGGGTGGAATTTATTATCCTGTCTGTGGAAGGAAAATTAACACCAACCTGACTAGTCTGAATGGTTGTACCTCTTGACAACCACTCTTCCACCTGGTAAAAATGCAATTCTTTTTATGCTTAACATCAAAATGAGCTTCTTCCCCGAACCTCAAACAAATGGGCTTGTTGCTCGTGTTTCTCTCCTACAAAATTAAAGGCCATGATCACCTGAACTTCACCACATGACTAATGAGGGTCCGTGTACATACGTAGATGGCAGCGTTTGAGTGTTTCTCCAGATGTCGGATCTCAAATTGTGAAGGGGAGGACATTAAATTGATGTCATTGAGGCAGGTGTGAAAGTAGAGGGGCGGGGGAAAAAAGAAAAAAAACTGAAGCCTCAGAGGAACATTGACATGTGCAGGTTGGACTTTTTTTGGTTTGGGTGACAACACAAAAAAACAGGAAGCTTAAAGGCCTCTATACTGATGTCTAAAAATAAACTATGAATAAAGTTAATATTCTGGCCACTCTGTTCAAGCACATCAACCTGACAATCCACATAATATCATGCTTATTTTAATATTAGTTTGATTAATAAAGACATGCAGATAACTGTATTATTTTTATATGGAAAATAAAATAAGAGAAAATGTCTTACATTTCTCTAGCGTTCTGCTGGTCTGGAAACAAAATATATAGAACATAGATCAGAGTAAGTCTTGTTTCATTCGTTGCATTTGCCAAATATGACAAACAACACGCACAAATAACGAGACAGCAACATGGATCATGCCTTTGACTAATTTCAATCCCATAGTACAACAGTAAACTACTTGAAAACAATGTCCTGACGATAGAGATAGGTAACGGAGCTATTTAGTAGCGATTGCTGCTTTTACCTCTTCCTCTTGGTCTGAATCGGACTCCTTTTGGGAGCAAGAAGCAGCAAGAGGCAGAGAGATGTACAGACAAAACAACAGCAACATTACATGAGAAAAATGATGAGGGACAGCAAGAAAGACATGTCGTCAGTGATTTCAGGGAAGGCCGGAGAAGACGGGTGCAAAATTCAAACTGAAAAAAAAACCGCAGTCACAAAGGCAAAATTGGATATGTCCTCCGATTTGTGTTGAAAGCAGTTCCTTCCACATAAACCAGTTTTCTTTAAATGCTAAAATCTGGGCCTGACATCTGGGGGACCAACCAAAGACGTCTGAGGACAAAGACAGCACAGGGGTGCGCCCATCAAGTATAACGGATGGCATGGCTCTGTCAGTCACGAGGTCTAACAGACTTGTCCACGTACAATTTAGAAGTGTCCTTGAACAAGACTCCTTGAACAAGAAACCTGAATTGCTCCGGGTGAGCAGGTTGGCCATCAGTGTTGGAATGGACATCGTGAAATCCTTTGAGTACCACTAAGATTCGATCAACGCTGGGAACTGTTGTTAGCTTTGAATACATTAGGCTTGCTATCAAATGTGTCATCATGTAACCCAACCCCCCCCTCCCCAAATTGAACTGTTAAAATCTAAAAATCTGTTTCTCACAAATAAAACTACATGAAAAACACGACAGCAAGAAGAGACTGAATGGCTAAATGTCTTGAACAACACAGACAGGAGATGTCAACATCAACATTGTGATAGCTAAATTTGTGTAATTGCCGATGTGGAGCGGCACTCGAGATGTATGGTCTCCTCCTGAGTGGAACATTTTATTGGTATAACTCTTTGGACCCCAAAAATATTCAATAATGACATTTTAGCCCTCACTTTAGTCTTGCAGATGGGAAGCAGAACCTAAAGCTACTTGTATTTTGTACAACGGTGAGTCACTCAGGCTTGCAAAGAGTTTTACTGATTGATTGGTTAGATAATTGGGTAGAGCGTTGACTTACAGCCAAATCATGTCGGGGAAACGTGATTTTGATGGGTATCCCGACACTTTTTCGTGACAAATTCAATTAATAAACTGATAACTGATGAGACAGAACAGAGAAGGTATGCCTATGCGTTAAACTCTGAGTGTGATGGCAACATTTCTACTTTAATTAAGGCATAGGACATCATATCGCACACACAACTGCAAAGAAATAGTGTTAAATATCTACAAAGGAAATAATTTACATATTTCATGCTAAATATTAACCACAATTGACAAATTTCACAAACAAGACACAGAAGATGTCTGCGCTGTGTCAAACACCAGCTGAGTGTCCTCACCTTACAATATGATGGCAGGGTGATGTTGAGGTTGCATATGGCATTTTGGGTTAGCGACCTGTAGTTCCTGGGTTCTTTCATAAAGGATAAACGGCCACACGGCTCCTGAGTGTTGTCTCGGATCTGCAGCAGTTCATCGTTAAGTGTTAGAAATCAGCAGACTTACGAGGGGTTGTGTTTCAAATTCGTCACGGTTGATTGAAACGTCTATTTCTGTTGCCTTTTCTGTCGTTTTCTTACTTTAATGAAGAGGGCCAGTCTGTTCTCCTTAAAAGCAAAGAAGCTGAACAAATGATGCTGGCCACTTTTGGTGAGGGGAACCAGGTTTCCAAAGCAGTCTGCATAGATGGGCTTTCCTTCCAGGACCTGAGATGAGTAACAGTCACATGTCTACAATACGGGCCTACATAGAAGCATACAACCAAAAAGTATATAAATGATGAAAGTAGGCCATTCTACAGAGTTATCTGAAGTGATCCCAACCACCAATGTCCAATGACTCCATGGACAGTGAATTGACCCTTGAATCACCTTTGCTGACATTTACCATGGCCTTAATTTCAATCCCGGACAATGAAAAGCATGAATGATACATTGGTCACCCACCTCTGCACGCTGGCCATTTTGAGCATTGCACTTCTACTAAAGCTGACACTAAAAGCATGGGTTAAATCATATAATATAATGGCTTGGTAAACATCTTTTGGACAGTTTTGCATGTCTTTGCTGTCAGTCACCAGCAACTTAAAGGTAAAGTAGGGGCTCAAGATATCTGTGTGAGGTTAAAAAAATAATAATAATTTGAGTGAAGCATTGCTTTATAAAGTGTACCACCAGCTCCTATTGAAAGGAAACTACAGTAGCAGCTAACAGTTACCGTGGCAATATGTCTACTCATTTTTAGCAGCCGTTATCCACTCATACTTGGTGGAACCTGATGGTTAAGTATCCATCAGGAAGTTGCCTGCCTCCTGCATCCAATAAAAATGGTCCTATGATTTAACTTCATTACATGGATAAAAACATAAAGCAGACATCATGATGCAGACTTTAACTTGCTCGTTTTCAGAATAAGACCTGCTACAATAAGTTTTGCGTCACCTGGCATGTTTGTCCTGTAGATAATCATCTCTCGCAAAAAAATTTGCTTTGTCTTTGGTTTGAGGAAAAGCGTATGCTTATGCTAAAGTGACTCAAACTACCCCACAACATTACAATAAGTGTGGCCTTCTCTTTCCCTGCGTCCTCACCTCCACGTCACGGCTGCGGGCCACCTCCGTGAAGTTCTCCTGCTGCTCCAGGGTTTTGTCCATCTTGTCGTCTGTCATGCAAAAGCAGCGAAGGCGGGCCTCGATTGGGTCATGGGTCTTTGCAAAGATGACAAACTTCGCCATGTAAGGGACACAGATGATCTCGCGGTACACTTGAGTGGAGAAGTTGACGGACTCCTGCACTTGTCGACAGTCTATAAGCCAGAACCTAAGAGAGTGACTTGATTGGTTGAGTTCCTCATTACAAGAACTATCTTTCTTCAGAAAGGACTGCAGTTGTCTCTCACCTGGCAGACACATTGGTGGTGAAGGAGACGCAATCATTGATAAATGTTAGCGGAGTGGTTCCTGTTATGTCCTCCCACTGGGCTGGTGTCGTTCCACCTGGAAAAGCACAAAGACAGGTTTGACAAACTAGCATGTGAGGTGGCTGACACTCAGAGTTGCACACGTTCATTAACCTGTTATACTGCAGAGCAAGCGTAAGGTTGGGGTGTCCCCTCCAAAACCATGCAGCACTGGATCGGAGTTACTCTTGGGGACAGGGATGGTCATGGTGATGGGTTTATGGAACTTCCTCCTGCGGGGCTCCAGAGTGACAATGGGGCTGAAAGTTGCCTTGTTTCCTAAGATCTTCCTCACGACGTCCACGTTCACTGGTTGCGCCTTGAAGAGGAGCGCGTGGGGACAATAATGTTATGGTGAGTGACTCGAGCGGTGACTGAAATACACTGGTGTACTCAGGCACAGCTGCTTCGACATGCATAAAGAAAACTCTTCTCTCTAAAATCAAACCAGGAACCTTTCCATTACCAACCGCTCTACTTCCTGAACCAAAATCGCCCTTTCTAAGACTAAAAAAAAGTAATGGATGACAATGGACTACCTGCAGGCCAACCCTGATCCGTTTGGTGAGGGCTCCCTCAGGGAAAACTGCCTGCACTTGAGGTACAACAGTGCTACTCAGGATGCCTCCTTCTGGACCGATCAGGTTACTGTCTTGCTTGATACGTGACACCACTGCAAAGTATTGTGGGAAATCTCTAGTGATGATTCTGCAAATGCGCTTCCTCTCCAGCTCCTCGGGGGTGTCCAACTCTGGGTGATTGGAACAAAGAGGGACAGGTGTCAAATTCAGACTCTGAGGTGGGCCTACTGGTACTCCGTCAGAGACTGACCCTCATCCATGCCATTGAGTATCTGATTGAGCTCCTCTTGGGTGTGTTCGCAGTGATGCTCTTTCCAGCTCTCTCCAGTCTCACTCCTCAGGATCACAAGCTCCCGCTCCCTCCCCCGCAGAGCAGCAAAGTGGGGGATCTCCACAATCACTGGACTGGAGGAGTGGAGAGCACATATTAGTCCGGCATGTTGTGGTTCAGAAGAAAGGTATGAGGAATTTTGTGCGTGTTTGTGTGTGCTTTGTATATAAATAATGGGAAAATTTGTAACAGCTCGTCAGAAATATGTGGGGGCCCCTCTTGGTTAAGATTCAGAAAAGTCTAGATTTCCCTGTCATTACAAACATTCTAAAAGCTTTCACTGCTAAAGCAACGCTCATGAATGTGTGTTACTATGAAGGCTGGATGACCACCAAAAACACGTTATACATGGCTTCCATCACCAACAGGTGTAACCTTGATTTCAAGTAGTGTTATGAAAGCAGATTCCTCAACTTTTGGTTTATATTTTGTTCTTTTGAAGTTAAGTGAGCAGCTCTGGGCTTCTAAGCGTTTGTGAGTGGTCATCTAGCTCCAATACTACCACTTTTGGGTGAAAAAGCTAGAATAGGCAACTAGATGAGGAAAATCAGTTGAGGATATTTGGATTTATCGAGTTAGCTCACATCAAGTCAAGCTGGGAATGATTGTCGCTGAGTTGAACCTTTTGAAAAAACATATATATATTTTTATAGTTTTTAGTTCACTGAATAAGTGCAATATTGGTCTTTAAGAGGCCGAAAGTAAACCTTTTGATGAACTTAAGGGGACACAAAAGGTCTTTCAAAAGGCATATCGTGATACCTTGAACTTGGTTTATGTTACAAGCTGCGAATGGAGTTAGCAGACTAAGAAAGAGCAGTGAACTGCTCAATTTGATCGCTCACGATAATAGCAATAACCAAAAATAATGAACACAACATAACTCATCCATCCATTTTCTACTGCTTATCCCGGTCGCAGACGCACACATAGAGACAGACAACCATTCACACTCCCAGTCACGCCTACGGTCAATTTAGAGTATCAATCAGCCTCGTCCTCTCTTGATGTCTTTGGACTGTGGGAGGAAGCTGGAGTACCAGAGAGAACCCACACAGGAACAGGGAGAACATGCAGACTCCACACAGAAAGATCCGTGCTGGAGCCGGGACTCGAACCTGGAGCCGACAGTGCTGACCACTGCACCACCGTGCCGCCTGAACATGGCACAGTTCGTTCCAATTTGTTTTGAACATATTTATAGATATCAGACAGGCGGACCGCGCTGGTTTGATAAGTTGGTTGAAATCCTCGTAAGCAGGTGTTTACCTTACTGAGGAAGTGTTCTATAAATTCTAGAGTGACTTTAATACTTACCTGAAGCACACAATCACAATATTAACAACATACATAACAACTACTAGAGACATGCTTTATGACACTGAAGTAATCAACACATAACTGCTGATGTTTTGATGTGATATCTTGATGGTTGTCTGAGCTGAGAGTTCAAGACGGTCTTTATTTGATAGTTTCAGGATGTGTCAGTCGGTTTGCAAGATTGCACAAAGTCTACCACACTGAATTTGTAGGCGGTCAAAGGTCACGTTTTGCAGAAATGTACAACTGTGATGTGGCATTTCCCATTTGCTTGTATTTGTTTGCAATACTTCAAGGTAAAATTCCTCCGATACACCAATTTGATCTCACCAATATGTCTTGTTTATTTGATGTTGTGTTTCTGCTATTTTGTTCCTGCAAATAATTAAAGGTCAAGTCACATTGAATGCTCAACTGGTGGCAGGAGAAACATGTCTGATATAAGGCAGGTTATTGGACTTCCACAGTAGAAGTATTCGTAGTGGTAGTAGTAGTAGTATAGTTGATAATGGAGTTCAAATTGTTAAATCATTTGACATATGAGCAAAGCACACTGCAACTTTAACTACTCACTGCCCACACAACCATTTAAATTTCACATGAAGGCTTTTACTACATCTAGGAAGAAGGCATGAAAACACACACACACACACACACGCACGCACGCACGCACACACACACACACACACACACACACACACACACTAATATGGAAAGTGTTCAGCATGAAAGGGACTTAAATAAAAAAGCAGAAATATCAAAGTAATGTTACAGCAAAGTGACATAATAAGTACTGGAACAGTTAAGGTGGGGCACAAAAGACGAGAGCAGGCATGGAAGCACAACTACATCTAGAAAAAGCAAGATGAAATCTGAGGGTTTGAAAAGGAAAAACACTGAACCGGCATCCATGGATTGTTTCATATGCAAAACTGGTGATCTTTTTTTGTTCACCCTACCCGAGGAATTTTGTCCCCGGTGGGCCAAGCTGGAGGATTCTGCTAACCAGGCTCTCGCCCTCATTGAGAGGTGGAGGGGCACTGGGGAGGTGGAGTTTACTGTGTGATCGACCACACGTCCATTTGCAGCAGTGAGGAAAAGAGAGCACAATGTTTCGGTTGGGAGCACAGTAGAAGGCCATCTTTAAGCTGTACGTCGTTTGACATCCAAAATGTTGTGATTTAAATTAACAAATAAGAAACTGCAGCCTCAAAAAATATATTAAAAAAAAAGTAAATTAATGAAAATGATGTGTAACAGAGCCATGAAAAAAAAGAAATACAATAATTTCTTAGATACAGCTCAAGTCATTTTTATATTATAACTTATTACTTGTGATTTTTTTTAATTGTTGTTAAAATATATCTTTATTATAATCAAAATAAATGCCCATACTTGTTTTTCAATCAAACAAGTCCAGGTTGTACCTGGAACGTGTAAAAGTAAAACTCCAAAATAAGAGAATATTTATAAGAAGATATTTGGAAACATGTAGAATAATATTTTCTAGTAATGAACAGAGATGGTAAAATATTCAATATTTTCATGATAATATTATATTTTTTGGACTTTGTGGGTGAATATTTGTTGCGTCAAATCTGGTGCAACACACATGCAAACCAATAAAAAAAAATGACCATTTCTTTTCTACAGGGACAAATCTTGTAATCATTGACTAGATCACGACTAACTGATTGGCAGGTAACTAAGAGTTAACTACCCACATTTGGATAAACTACTTACTCCCTCATTACCAGCAGAGAGCAGAGTTTGAGGCTACATATCAAAGCAATCATGGTGCAATATACTGGAGTTCATTAGGAAGGCATTTCCAATGAGGAAGGGGTTAAAGGTTAAAAAGCATCACTGCAGCTGTTATGAACGAAAGGAGGGCATGCTGTGGAGCAAAGATTGACAGATCCCTGCCGCTGAGAGAAGCAGGAGCAGATACAGATACAGTTAGTATGGCAGAGGCAGCAGGGAACACTGATCTGAAAGAAAAGGGCCGCAAGTTGTGAATGTAAAAAAAACCCATCAAAAATAAGTCAAATGTAAAGTTTCCTGTTTTTTTTTCTTTCTCAAAAAGGAACACGCCGTCTTTTGGGGAAAGTCTTTTGTCGTCAATCATTCTCAGAGCCATGCAGGCTAGATCCCTGTGAGACCTACCACAGTTAGCTTAGCAATGAATAGTAGCGCACGGGAAGTGTTACCATAGCTCTGTCAAAAGTCATCAAATAGACTTTTCACTAGAAATCAGGCTCATATCTGGAACTACTTTCCTGATCGGGTTCAGTGATTCAAAGCAGCAACTCAAAAGCAACATTGCAACTTCTTGCTCCATCAGTCCATCATTCATTTTCTTCCGCTTATCCTGTCACAGGGGGGTGGAGCCTATCCGAGCAGCATTCAGGTGAGAGGCAGGGTTCACCCTGGACAGGTCACCAGTCCATCACAGGGCCAACACATAGAGACAGACAACCATTCACTCTCACAGTCACACCTACGGTCAATTTAGAGTATCAATCAGCCTCGTCCCCTCTTGATGTCTTTGGACTGTGGGAGGAAGCTGGAGTACCAGAGAGAACCCAGACAGGAACAGGGACAACATGCAGACTCACACAGAAAGATCCATGCTGGAGCCGGGGCTCGAATCCAAAACCTTCCTGCTGTGAGGCGACAGTGCTGACCACTGCACCACGGTGCCACCGTAACTTGAGCCGACAAAATCAAATGTTTTTTGACAGCTCGAAGAGTGACAGCTGCTTCTGATCATGGCTAACTTTGTAAGAAATGTCGAGGAGGATTGCTTCTGGACCAACCAACATGCTGAACCTGATGTAGCTGATGCTAATACTTCCACCTCACTACTATTCATTGTGCTAAGCTAACTAGCAGGGGATCTTGGCTGGCTCGGCAGACAATAGACAATGAGTTACTTGCCCTAAAAGTTGGCGTGTTCCTTTCAGATGTCTTGAAGCAACCCAAAATGAAACACTGCCTTTCTAAGTGTCTGCAAACCATAGATACATCCACCATCCACCAGTGTTTTTCAACCACAAAGTACTTCATATAACATTTCTGACAAGGGTAAACAACATCATGTCAGCAGCATATCTAGGTTAGGGTGCAGGTCAGGTGGTGGATGGAGTTGATCATTTTTTTAGATAGCTGTTTCTATGTTTGTGAATTTTGTCGATGTTCATACATAAATTTGTTAATATGTCATACATTTTTAGTTGAAAAATGTCTTCATCACACATACCTCTGAGTTGCTTTAGTACCTCCTCTTGCAACGGTGATGGGTATGCAGTATTTATCTTTTTGCTACATCTCAGCCTTTTCTAGTTAAATAAATTATCCATTAATGCCAACACATGTTCTTACCCAAGGAACTGGGCTCCAGAGGGTCCCACTTCAATGAGCCTGCTGGCCAGACCCTCACCCTCGACCATGGGGGGCATGGTGGCAAGACGATGCCTCTTTACCAGTCGGCACGTTACCCGTGTTGGTGCGCTGCATTTCCTGGGTGGAACGATGATGCGTAGACCGTTGTGCCGGCATCCACGCATGGCTCCACCCCTGGCGTCCACCATGAAGCTAACCAGGAAGCTGAGGTGAATCAGGAGATCAGAACACTTAGAAACAGCAATCGTGTGACCCCATTAAGTGATGAGAATATAGACACCACAGCAGCTTGATGAAAGGTTCCATACTCATGCTCGGAAGTCATCTTATACACTTCCAGCTCTAAAGTGAGTTTACGCCATTTCTTTAGAGCCGGGGATGAAACGGTTTTCTCGAAAAACTGCTTTTAATCAAAAACTGTACGTAAAATGTCTTTGAAGGTGCTACGAAAACCGACAAGAGTTTTGAAGCACAGCACAGCAAATAAACTAACAACATCCATTTTGCAGAGCATATCTCTCATGTCGACAACTGAAGTGATGTATTCCAAGATTTGCAACCATAACCATACTGGTCCCATTGGACTGGCTGCAGCAGCAAAGACTTTGGTGTCTATCCTCTCAAAACTGAATGGAAAGATGATCTTACTCTCCTTAGGTCCTGCCAAAATCTGAGCCTGGAATCGGCAGACCAATCTGCATTCCCAAATGTTTTTGGACCCTCTCAGGTCCAAGGTTATTTTTTTTATGGTTATCGTCAAAGTGTTTCTGGACACAATTGGAAAGACCTGCAACCAATCAGAGCTAAGAAAGGCATTTTCAACAAAACATTTACGTGAAGCAGTTTGTTGTTTATCTCAGAGAAAATATGAATGTAAAATATGAAAAAAAAAAAAAAAGCCTCGATGGCGCTCTGTGTTAGATCAGCGTTTGTGATCGGCTCATAATGGTTCTGGCAAATTGGTCTGCTTTCCAGGTGATTTAACTCTTTCATGTCCCACATCATGCAATGCGACAAATATGCATATGGTCAGATCTCAGTGAGGGAGAGGACGAGGGGGGGTGAAAGGACAACAGCATGACCTCACACCAGATCCTAAAGTGATCCTGCCTCTGCAGCAGCTTCAGTAAAGCAAATGCAACAGTGTTTAGAATAAACAGACAGTTATGGGGTTCAGCAACACACAACTGTTAGAAATACGCAGTCTTCACGGCCGAGACTTCAACACAGTCAACATTTACTGATAGAAGCTTTTGATCGACCAGTGTCAGTGACCGGTATCAGTCAGACGAGCTCATCTAAAGAAGTACCTTGAAGTGATTACCTTGCCTGGTGATATAATGACTTACACTTCAGATTAAAATGGCACATTAATGAAAACACGAGTGGAACTTCCCACTTCACAAGACATTGTATGAAGGCATCCTCAACTTATACCACCTCTTTTTTCTGCAGATATTCACAATTTAGTGCAGGATATCAATTCAGTGTTATGATACTGAGAAGAGGTTATCTCACTACTTTTTTTTTTTTTTTTTCCCAGATGAACATGCGAGAATTTCACCCTTGCCATTGATTTACTTTCATTTGTCAGTTTGAGCCAGATTAAAGAGGTGATGTGCACTGAGGACAGAGAGACGTCCACCTCTCCACGAGGAGAGCACGCTGTGAGGGGAGGAGGAGAGTGATGAACGGGGGGGGGGGGTTGATGCAACTGAGGAGGTGCAGGTCACCTGCTGTGGTCTCCATGATCGTAGCACGGAGAGCAACGGCTACAAACAACCACATCAGACAGAGAGGAACAAGAGTCCAGCAGGAAGAAAACGCACCCGGGGAGGGAGAACAAAGACTGTCAGAATAAAGAAAACTGCTATTCTGCTTCAAGAAAAAGAGAAGACTGTACAAATACACAAAATACACAAAGCAAATAATACAATCCCCTCTAGTGGAGTATTTAGGACAGATACGGAAAATATTCTGTTCTTGTTTGGCTGTGACATTTTTTCATGTTCATGCATTTACTTTATTTTGAGAATGAGGTGACAAGAGATATGTCTGCAGATTGAAAGATCAAATATGTGTTTCAATTTTAGTGTCAGCTCCAAGGGCAAGAAGACGTTTGGTGTGTCCATCGGAAGAGAAGGGACCAGAATGGGTTCCAGATAAAGCCTCGCTGATATTTTTCGACATGCCCGTGTACGCTGTTTTCATGTATGTAGTTGTGTCACATCTTCATTGAATTTTCCTTGCTATTGCTGAGTCCGACATAGGTCTACCTACCCAGAGTGGATGGGGCTGGAGGATAAAGCCACATTGTCCAGGTTTTCTGTGCCCCAACTCAGCCGGTATGAATCTCTCTCATTCTCCTTTGTAAGTGACGAAACCTGGAATCAAAAAAACAGACTTCTTAAAAAGGTACCGATCATGGTATGTATCATGACTGCCTGGAAAAGAGAACTTATACTGAACTATTTCCTGCACAAAGAAAAGTTATGATGTAAAAACTCAGGCGGTGGACACATTTCCAACTGACCCAACAGGAGCACCAACCCACGTACTTCATCCAAGCTGCATACACGTAATGATTCACTCATCACTGACAATAGGTCAGATGCGATTTTACATTTCCCATATTTTTTTCTGACAATAGTGGCAAAAAGATGGCACTCCAGTTCATTTCAGCACCTGCTGCCAAACTTTACTGACATTTCAGGTCTCTGGTCCTTTTCCCCTGCACTATGTTGACATTTTCAATCTACTTTTCTTATCTGAGATACACTTGAGTGGTCTCAGACGAATAATACACTGAATGTAAAATAGACAGCTGCTACAGAGCAGTAAAAACGATACAATAGCAGAATAAGTAGCCCAAATAAGAACGCAATATGAGACGGATGTATGCTAGATTTTGTGCAATACTGAAACAGCAATCTTGTCGTGACTGTGTAAACTAAAGTTCCTTAGGCTTCTGTTGTCACTGGCTGTAGCATGGGCTGTACCTGCTGACAGGTGACCATTTCCTCCATTATTCCCTCGTGTTTTGGGGAGTAGTAGCTGTGGTGGGTTGGTGTGAAGGACCGATCCGAGCTGAAATTGAGCACAAGAGAGAATACAAAGCACGGGAGAACATGTTAGGACATCAGTAAGTAGGATCAAGTATTGAACAACCACTGAATGAGTGGAAGAGAGCTGATGTATTTAAAAGCAGCTTACATGAAACCTACATTGTGAAGTCCAGAAGACTGACAAAATTAGGATTAATTCAAACCAAAATATACCCTTAAAACCCCTTGATGCTCTACAATGTTTACCGACCACCTGGAACAATGTGCATTTGCAGATAGGTCTTATGACTTTAATGAACTCTCCCAGACCTGAGTTTGATATACCTGTCAGCTCGCCCCCCCTCCAGACTGAAGCGGAGGTAGTTCATCCCGTCCAAATACTGTCCCGGCAGGGAGTCATCTCCCAGCTCCCTCAGGTCCTCAGCTCTGAGATACTCCCCCCCATCCCCCGTCATGGTGTCATCTCCTTGAGAGAGCAAAGACAGACAGCTGGAGGTGAATTCATGAATGGTGACATTTTCTAGCTTTTTGGACCATTTAGCTATTGATTAGTATGATGTCACATGAACGTAGACACCAATGAAAAGTAGCTGCAGAACAGCAATTTCAGCATGTAATTTGTTGAGCGCTAAAACTCACTCAACCAACAAAGAAGGCAAAAATATTATTTCCTGAATAGGAAGCGACAAATTAAATATGTAGGACCAGGTGCTAAAGCATGTGCTTTTTGCTACCCAGCGACTGCCTCATACTCCACTTAAGCTCCTGAACAAGGAAGTTCGTGAGGGTCTTGTTCCCGACTGGAAGGCGTGAAGTAGACAAGCATAGATCTACCTATGTAAATACAGCTATATTTATAAAAAGGAATGCAGGAACATATAATGCAGGTTCTGCCAGTCTGGTGTAGTGAATAAGGTGAAGATCTAAATTTAACCTAAATCCTAAAACCTCATCTCTGGGTTGTGACTGACACAATGAGCTCAAGATGGGATACAAGCTGCCAAAATGAGTTTCCTGCCAAGCCTCGTGTTGTGGTTTAACGCAGGGTGATTCAATACAAATCAAAGTAAAGACAGCGTGTATTCATGTTACTCTTACGCGCGCGCGCACTCTCTCACACACACACACACACACATAATCGTGTGAGGAATCTGTGCATTATTTCTTTTACTATTCTTACATGAAAATTAGGCAGATTTTTCCATTGTCAGGGGTTTTCTTTTCTGATTCCAGCTCACTACTGTTACAATCACAATTCAGAAAAGACTGTGTCAGGATTCAATTAACATCAAGCTTGTTTGACAAAAGAATTGCGTCATAAAAATAAGATAGAAATTCATTCTTGGTAGAAGCTTACCTGGTTGTATTAAGGTCAAAGTTTAAATAAATAAGTCAAATGTAAATACGTGGTTTTCGTATTCCTTAAGAGGAATTTCTAATCACAGGTCATGAGGGTTTTTTTATATATATATATTTTTTTAATCTTGCTGTTGTTGGACATACGTTTGGATTCCAAACCCTGCATCATGTATCCCACCCCAGTTAGTGCTGTAGCCACATCGTCATGCAGAACACACGACCCCCGCCCCCGCCAGCACAGCACACCCCCATTCAGATCACTGGGCTTAATACCTTCTATGTCCACTGGGTCATCTGACATTACATCATCATCATCAGTGGTTTGCAACGCTGTGGGTTGACACACAGTTATTGGCTACCTGCTTCAAAGTTAATAACAGCAATGGCTGTTACCTATCACAGAAAAACAGCAAATTGGGGTCCCAAGTTTGAACGGGAATTGGACACATATGTATCCTTTAGTCAGATACGTGAGGAGATAGAGGCTCATTAGCTCCCAGACCCTGAAAAGGGTGAGGGATGTTGGTAGATAGTTTAGCTGGAGGACCAGAGAAAAGATCTCATGACATTTGTTGGCTTGCGCGTGAACATAAATATGACTCACCCTCTTCATCTGAGACATCTAGCACCTCGGTCATCGTCTCTGGTACGTTCAGCTTGTGTTTCTCTGTCACCGTCTGGCAGCAAAGGAGGAAATCAATCCTGTTATCATTTACAAATCTACTTCCTCAGACAATCACAGTGGACTACTTTGAAAATACTGTGTTGGTGTCACAAGCAAGTTTGTACCAACATCTAAGTTAGCGCTGAATATTATGTTACTGTCTGGACAATGCGGCCAAATATGAATGTCTCATTAGCCAAATTCTGGAGTTTGAGCTAACTGGACCAGATTTAATGGGAGCTGCAATATAGTTTCAAATTGCAGTATTTTAACTCTCACATTAGCAATCCTTAATCTAACATGCGACTGTTGAAGTTTTGTTCATATACTAAATAGCTAGACAGGCCCTAGGAGTCATGCGGACTCCAGATGGGCAGACTGTGCATGTCTTCCCTGAA
The DNA here is from genome assembly GCF_037954235.1 of Aulostomus chinensis. NCBI lineage: Eukaryota > Metazoa > Chordata > Actinopteri > Syngnathiformes > Aulostomidae > Aulostomus > Aulostomus chinensis. The sequence continues at coordinate 11,375,316 of NC_141343.1, forward strand.
CCAGTAAAGAACAGGCACCTTCAACATTCCTGCATCCATCCAACCATTTTCTATACCGCTTATCCATTCAGGGTCATGGGGGGGTGGAGCCAATCCCAGCTGACAATGGGCGCAAGGCAGGGTTCACCCTGGACGGGTCGCTGGTCCATCGCAGGGTCATCAGGACTAATTAGTGGTTCAGTATCTTGCTCAAGGATACTTCAACATGGTAGCCTGGGATGTGAGGATCGACCCAGCGACCCTTTGGTTGCAAGATGTCCACGCTACTTCGAACTCATACAGCCTTTACCAAGTTCCCCACATCTCTATAGAAAATGGAAGGATGGAAAATGTAGGGGGGGAAGATGCCATCCAGCTCACTGCCCTTCAGAGACAATGTGATTGCTTGCCTCGTCAGTACCCTCAAGGAGTGTGAGGCGGAGACTGTTTTCCTTCATTGACTTTAATAGGTCAAGAAAACTAAAACTGGACTTTTATTGTGGGCGGCACGGTGGTGCAGTGGTTCGCACTGTCGCCTCACAGCAAGAAGGTTCTGCGTTCCAGTCCCAGCTCCAGCATGGATCTTTCTGTGTGAGTCTGCATGTTCTCCCTGTTCCTGTGTGGGTTCTCTCTGGTACTCCAGCTTCCTCCCACAGTCCAAAGACATCAAGAGGGGACGAGGCTGATTGATACTCTAAATTGACCGTAGGTGTGACTGTGAGTGTGAATGGTTGTCTGTCTCTATGTGTTGGTCCTGTGATGGACTGGTGACCCGTCCAGGGTGAACCCCGCCTCTCTCCTGAAGGCTGCTGGGATAGGCTCCACCCCCCACCCCCCGCAACCCTTAACAGGAATAAGAGGTAGAAAATGGATGGATGCATAGATGGACTTTTAAAGTACTTAACTTGAAATGTTTGGTGACATACGACCATTGTCTTATTGAAATCTCAGTAGATTTCCCTCCAACATCACCTAAGCTTTGCCTACTGAACAGCAGGTTAACGTGACTGCTCTGTCAGATCTTGATTTAATTGCTTTTAATGAATGTCAGCAGTTCCATGATATTGTTCAGCTGTACATCAGAATTAGTGATTTCTTTCAACAGTGACATGCATTGAGCATTAGGGTTAGAGTATGCACATCGTTTGTATGTGTATGACATACCGTTGTGGTGGTGATGATCTCCTCAGTGACAACCCTAAGTGTGTCGACCACAGAGATGTAGCCCAGCCTCCGAGCGATACCCAGAGCAGTGTTACCATTCTGGACAAGAAACCATTATCAATATAGAAAGCTTCAGTGTGTGTGTGTATGTGTGTGTGTGTCTGTGTATATATGTTTGAAGAGTGCTTTTACGTACCATAGTGATAGCATTCGGCTTGGCTCCATAATGCAGCAGCACATTAATAATGTGTGTGTTTCCTTGCTGGGCGGCCTGGTGAAGGGGAGTGTATCCATTCTGGGGAGCAAAGAAACAAACAATTACAATGTAATTTTTTTTTTTATACATATGAAATGATTTGTGGTCAAGGATGACCGTGTCCAACCTTGTAAAACATTTTAAGATCGTACCTTGGTCTTAGCGTTGACACTGGATCCATTTTGAAGCAGGAAGTTGACCATTTTTGCGTTACCATAATGACATGCTACAATTAGCGGGGTGTAGCCCAACTATAAAAAAAAACAGCAAATTTATTTTAATGCCTGCATGGCAAAAGACAAATACACAGAAACGATGAGAGAAGATTTTTTTGGACTGATGTGGTCATGTTCTATGGGGGGCCAAACTCAGCCCTCCCTGTTTATAAGACTGTAAGCTTAATAGTGAAAACAAAAAAATAGAAAGCCCGATTTTTGTGCTTCCTACTTTGGTCTGCTGGTTGAGGTTGGAGCCATTTCTGGCTAAAATTTCTGCAACAGAAACTTTGTCCTCCTGAGCTGCCAGATGGAGGGCAGTCAGTCCACTCTACAGGGGGAACACACACACACACGCACATAAACAGCTGTTGTTTTTGGTACTCCTACTTGCTGTGTCGATGAATTTATAAGTATTTGTCACCAACAAACCTTGGTGGGCACATTGACCTGGGCCCCCTTGCTCATGAGCAGGGCTGCCATGTCGGCATGGCCCTCCTGGGCAGCCAGATGGAGCGGAGTGACGCCCTGCTTGGTCAAGATGTTGGTGTCGGCACCATACTGCAGCAGCACTGTAGCTATTTCCATCTGGTTCTTCTTGGCCACAATGTGAAGGGGGGTGTAGCCGTTCTGGTTCAATAGGACAGAGGACAGGGAACTGACAGTGAGTGTGGGTGAGAATAGGCTCCTTGGTTTGATCTGATCCACAGCCTTGTACAAGTTTATTACTGCCGAAAGATTATATAACACTACTTTTAGTAGCATATGGTCCCAACAAATTAGTGACAGAACTGTGCTACCAAGTCATTTTGGGGACTTGAGGTTGTATTTTTCTTCGAATCAACACATCCCAAAAAGAAGAGCAATCGACATTGAATTGATTCTGTTTTCACCTCTTCTTCTTTGCTGAACTCATTCGGCCAAAAAAACGTAGGGAACACTTTTTGAATGATGATCGCACTGTAAATATACATTAAGCCGTTCAGTAGCTTTTTGATCACAAAACCTTACAGGTGTGTGGTTATTTTGACAGTGAAGGCCGAGGTCAGAGGTCAGCATGGCCCAACCTGTAAATGCCATGCGTTCATCCTGTTATAATGGGTAGTGAGTTACACGGACATGATTTCACTGCTGACTTGTGGACACATTTACTTATATACACTTTTGTATTTATCATAGGGGATGCACAGTTTTTTTTACTGTTATTATGTTATTTGTATTAGATAGAGTGGGATGGGAGCGTATTGTTTTGTATGTATTGTTTCTGTTGTAGTCTAAATAATTTAAAAAAAAAAAAGAAAAAATAAAGACGACGTTAATTCGCTAGCAGTACTCGCTCACTGGAATGTCCACCGCCTTTGACACCTTGCTCCTCTGCCCTCCCATCACCCCGGCACATACTATCTCACCTTGGCCATAGTGTGGGGGGACGCTCCCTTGTCCAGAAGCAAAAGCGCCAGTTTCTGGTTATCATAATGCGCTGCGACATGAAGCGGGGTGAGGCCATTCTGTGGGGAGGAATGGTGGATTAAATGGTAGTGAGTGCAGCGAGAAGCAATACTGACACAAACAAACATGCACGCATGATTAGTTAATAAGGAGAAGGACATTAGTCAGCAGGAGCGAAAGATTGATCTTTCTTATGAGGTTAAAGAGAACAAACTTAAGTGAAACAAAATTCTTTCATTCCCAAAAGTGTGATCAATATTTGAAGTACACATGTTGAAGTATTTATATTCCGACGCCTTCAAAAAAAGTCATTTTCAAACTGTATTGTCTTTAAAAATCTGTTAATAAATGATGCGCAAAAAATCTGTGCATAACCTTCAGAACGTAGAGAGAAACAGAGCTGTCAGAGCTGCGGAGACGTATGAATCATGATTGATGAAAAAAACAAACAAAAACAAAACAGTTTTGCATCTCCATAGAGAGGGAAGATGATCCGCTACATACATGAGCTGTTTGATTCCATACCTTCCCAGCGGAATCAGGCGGAGCGTGGCGCTGCAGCAGAAGTTTGGCTACATCCAGGCTGCCATACTTTGCGGCCACATGCAGAGGAGTGAAACCTTTCTGTAGGAAGACAAAAAAAAAAAGGACGACTGAGGAGATTTTATTGAAGACTATGAATACAGGAAGGACGAAGATACGGAAGTTCTTTAGTTGATATCCGCTGAATACATCCTGTTGTAAAGACTGCGTAAAAATCGATAATCCAATATGGCTGCCATTGGGAGTTCACAACAGACACTAAAATGATCCGGCTTAGATGAAAACATGTATCTTTGTCAGAGCAGTTTTTGAGCTGTAGTGCAGATATAACGGTGAGTAGTGGGAGTTACAGAGGCCCCAGTGGATATAATGACCATTTAAAAACAAAACAAAAACAAAAACAAAAAGTTAAATCTTTTTTTTAGGTGAAAAAGTCTTAATACACAGGAGCACAGATTCATTTCTGCTGCCTTTTGGTGATGCTGATTCTATTCATCCAGGAGAGGGGGCTCTTGACCTGCTCAGGAATCCTTACTGACAACGATCACATGACCAGTGTGTTTATGTCTCTGCCCCACCCATGGCGGGAGGACCCCTTTGTTTGCCAAACCTGGGATTATATCTGATTCATGTTTGCAGGCTTCAGGAAAATACAGTTTTCTGAGATGCTAGATGGATGATACATGGTTGAAGTGCTTTGTCTAACCCTCCATATCCTGTGAATAAATCCATCCATCCATTTTCGATGCCGCTTATCTGTTAAGGGTCACAGGGGTGCTGAAGCCTATCCCAGCTTACACTGGGTGAGAGGTGGGGTTCACCATGGATGGGTCGTCGGTCTGTCGCAGAGCCATCGGGAGCAATTAAGGGTTCAGTATCTTGATCAAGAATACTTGGACATGGTCACCGGGGGAGGTGAGGATCGAACCGGTGACACTTCGGTTGCTACATGGACCATCTACCTCAGAGCCACGCCATCCCCCCCCCCAATGAATACGTCAAAGGACAATACTGTCCTTAACTGCATGCAAATTTTTGACAGCGCTGCAGCCTCCTCAGGTGACAAATCACAGCACTGAGGGTTTGTGGTCATTACAAAGGAAAGATGCAGCATTACAGCTGCATCAATCATTCATCAGAAGTGGGTCACACACTCAGACCTGCAGCTACTGGAACGCTGGAACTGCCACCAGCTATACCCACAACTATAAATAAAGTAGCTCATATTGCTAACTAGATCATTCCCGTTTGCACATCTGCCAGCATGTGTCCCTCTCTTAGAGGACTGTTTTCAAATGATTCTGTTGTCTTGCTGTACTGCATTAATCACACACGTGTATCGAAGGAATTGCTTCTCCTATTGTGTGTATCAATAACGTTATTGTTAGTAACGTCATTTTACTCTTGTATCTGCAGGTATTACTCCTACATGCAGAAATGTTGTTCATTGTGAAATCCAAAAGTATGAAAACCACATGGCAGTATCTTGGGATACGCTCTAACCGATCCTACCTCAGTTGGCCGCTATGATCCCGCCCTCTCAGGCATTTCCAGCTGTTCCTCCTGCTTCTGGTCTTTGTGTAAAGCTAGGTAAACTATCTTCAAACGATGACTCGGTACTTTAGTAAAAGGGTGTTAAATTGGTTTACCATCTCTTTCAAAGAATTATAATATTTATAATCATATGAGTAGAACTCATGTGTTATGCCACAAAATTTCAATTTTTTCCTACAATATCCTATTTGAAGCTATATGAATAGATTATCCTATCCAGTATCCGACACGAAAGACTTCTTAGAGCTTCACCCACCACGGCGCCTCCTCCACCCACCTTGGTGGCCAGCGAATGTGCCGCCCCAGCTTCTAGCAGGACAGAAGCAGTCTCCACCTGCCCCTCCCTGGCTGAGATATGGAGAGGGGTGTAGCCGTTGGTGGTGGCAGCATCAGGATGTGCCATGTGTTGCAACAACAGCTGGACGATCTCCGTTTTGCCCAGACGGGAGGCGATGTGGAGGGGTGTCTGGTCCTCCTTAGGACAACACAGCAGAAGAAGAATGAACACTCGAGGAAACAGAGGCACAGCCGTATAGGTGAGGAAACATCATCCAGTAACCTCACCCGCGCCCTGGCGTCCACCATCGCTCCGTTCCTTAGGAGACATCTGACCACTTCCACCTGACCTGCCCTGGCGGCCATGTGTAATGCTGTTTCTCCCCGCTGCACACGCACAACCCATAGTCAGCAGCTTCAACACACAGCATTGGTCAAATAATCATAAATACCCCTCCTCCCTGACTGGCTACATGGCATGACTCACAATGTTGCTGACATCAGGAGACGCTCCATTCTGCAGCAGCAGCAGGACAATGTTCAGGTGACCCATGAAGGCGGCGACGTGGATTGGAGTCAAACCAGACTGGACATTGAAGAATGGAAGTCGAAGCACAATCATATCAGTCATGATGACCTCATCAAATCCATTCATTTAGTACCTGTTGTTCTGACGTCGAGGCGGAAGGACCACCTTTTGGAACGCATTAACTGCGGGAACGCAGAACATCATCAACCGCTCGACATAGTTTTGAATGCTTGAATTAACAAAAGGGAAAGCGACTCACAGCTCAGTGTTTTTGAAATGAAAACTCGCGCCTCCCTGAGGATCCGGAGTTGTTAACACTGCTAAGAGGTCAGTGATTGACTGACTGAGGTCACAATCTCATATTTCACCTGCACCAGTCTTTAAACTGGCTCGTATGATGATATATCACTCTTGGGAGTCTTAAACAGCCTGATAAGGTCAAGGACTGGTGTCAGCCATTATCATTTGTTATGATGTAACATTATAACAGTACGGTGTTTCGACTGGCTTAACCCTTCAATTGTGATGTGGAACTGATATGAAAATCTGACTTCCATGTTTTGGCTGTCCAAAATGTCTAAAATCAAGATCTGGACCGGCCAACAGAAATATTTGTTTTGGAATATCCCTGTGAAACACTGCAGCTGGACAAACTGATGATGAATAAATACAGCTGGAGCATCCACTCTGAACACGTCGTTTCATTTTTCTCATCTATGAATGCAACTGTGCTTGTTTAATCAAGCAACATATATTTTAAGAGAGTCACTTTTACCTTCCTCTGGTGTGAAAGCATCTCTTTTCACTTGTGGCCGCAGTTATCGTGTGTTTATCGCACGTGGACAGATTTCTGACTAAGACTGTTTTAAAGGTTCATTTGAAAATTCATTAATTTGGAATATTTTACAACGTGTTGTCATGAGTGTGTCAGTAACAGAAGGATGTTCTCTTTCTCTCTCTTTCTCTTATCCCTGTGAGATCCCGTCAGTTGTACAATAAGAACGTTCCACACCATCATCAGTGGGTTCCTCTGATTACGCGTCTCTCAGGCGTGTGACGTACCTCTGTAATGGCCTGGATAGATGCTCCGTATTTTACCAGCAACTCCATCACTTTCACACGATTCTTCTTGCAGGCTATGTGCAGCGGTGTGAACCCGTTCTGTGAGGAGATGTGACACACATACACAGTCCATTTTGAACCCTAGAGGGCATATTCCTCGCTGGGGTCATAATCTTTCAGTGCCTTGTCTTTGTTTTTGTTGTTTTCCCTCCCTGCCGAATGGTGGTGCTGTTTCCCAGTGTGTTCTTTCACAGGTGGCAGCAGCTGATTGGACGGGAGGCTGATGGAGACTATTTTAAAAACCTCGCCTGCCAGACACTGCTTGAACTCTCTGTATCCTGGCTCACAACCAGGCCAAATTGTGCTGCCGAGTGTGTTAGTGTGTATGTGTGTGAGTGGTGTTAGTGTGTGTATGTGTGATGGTGTAGGATTACAGTGATCGTTGTAAATAGTAGTAAATATTGTTAATACCTTATAAAAGCAGTTTAAATAACAGGAAGTGGGTTTATGTTTCAGGGGGTGGGTGTGATTATTTGTATTTCATTTTTGGAATCTTTTTTTTTTTTTGCTGTTGTTAGTTTGGCTGAAGGTCATCGCAAACCTGACAGTACTTTGATTCAGGTGTTTACATGAGTTTCTTCTAAAACACATGCTTCCGATCAAAGTTTGACTAATGACTGAAAACGTAACAAAATTACATGGCATCTTTCTACGTTAGTTTCCCTGTGGCATTTAAACTGGGAAATGCTGTCATGATGGCACATTTAGAGTGTCTTTTCGGTGCAGACTACTGAGCTGAGAGGTAAATCTGGAGCACTTGCTGGAAGCTGACCTATTGTCGTAAAGATGTTTGAATGAATGAAGGACTGATAAAATACTTTACATCTTCAATCTAATTATTGTTTGCCCCCGCTACGACCTTATTCTGGTTAAAGTAATTAGCAAATATTGTTTACGTGGCAGTGTCTTTAGAGCGCTGTCATAATCAGATTAATATCAGGGCAATGAGGTCCACGTACTATTCCTACATGATTCTGTTTCCCTCAGATCTGTATGATATGTATGTGAGTGTGAGTGTGTGTGTGAGTGTGTGTGTGAGTGTGTGTGTGTGTGTGTGGGGTATCTGTGTGTGTGTTACCAGTGCCCTGGCGTTGGGGTTGGCCCTCTTGTCCAGGAGCAGCTTCGTGACTCTGTAGTGACCACAGTGCGCCGCCACATGTAACGCCGTCAGGTAGTCCAATGTCACATCATCGACCGGTGCCTTGTGCTGCAGAAGATGTTTGACACACTCAACATGGTCGCCCTGAGCTGCCATGTGTAGAGGAGACAGTCCATTCTAAAAGGATGAAGACAGAAAAAAACAAGATCTGTAGAAACAACGTCTGAATAAACATCACCTATGTGCATGTAGGTGTCCTTTTAAGCTTACATTTACAAGTTATTGACAGTGCAGCGACAATGAAAACAACAAACTAGTTGGCGATGCAATGGAGCATTTGGTATCTAAAGAGTGAGATATTTTCCTTGGCAGTTGGTGAAGAAACCGAAACAAGTTCTCACTACAAATAGTTCGATTGGAAAAAAACAGATACTATATACTTAGAGGCTCTATTGATAGAGGGAATTTCTGTTTTCTTACATCATAATAGCTCATAGCTTTTACTTTCCCATACAGCTGGTTTACTTTTCCCCCGAATGACACATGACCCTGAAGTACTTTGGCCAAAGTGTTACCTATTCCTAAAGAGAACATACAAGTTTTGCAAGAGAAATCAACAGTTTGTACGAGAAAAAAAACGCTTTTTTTTCTCACGGATATTTTCATGTTCTCCTCCATGTTCCATAGACAGAACCAAAAGAAGAGTGAATACTGTCGAGACTTCACATGAGTACTAATCTTGCCCTGACTCTGCCAGATGTGTCAGCTGAAGCTAAGCCATAGATCATGGCACTTTACTTTCTGTCTAACACCAGTTGCCGTCAACTTGCTCCGTGTTTGTCTGATTGAATATGAAAAAAACGAAATGTTTAGTCGAAAAGCTTTAAGACGCAGGATTTATACGTATCATTAAACGGACCCACCTTAGTCCTGGCAAGTAACGGGGCTCCTCTCTCCAGCAGCAACTCCACAGCCGTGTCATGTCCACTTCGAGCTGCACAGTGGAGCGGCGTCAGACCGTCCTGCACTCACACATGGGAGTACCAGTGTCATAACACACATATTTACCGGCACATAAATAATCAGACAAAGTTGGACGATGATCAAGGTCAGTTGTCATACAAATGTCATAAACATATGTCCAGCTCATGCAGACCAACTGGAAGAAAAGGATTCAATTGCTACAGCTTCATGGGAACATGAGTGGAAGAGAGAGAGCACGCTCTCCACCAGAGCTCCATCTCTCTGCTCCAACCGCTGCCTGCATCGCCCCCCCCCCTTTTTTTTTATCCCCTGCTGTTACACTGGTCTGCGCTCCCATCCCATGTCTGCCATCCAGTCCCCCATCAAGCTGGCTTGCTCTCCCTGCCTCCCCTTCCAGAAGCTTCCTTCTTCAACTGTTATTAACATTTCCATGTTTCCCACATTTTGCATTGTAAACTGTTTTCTTGTCTGTAACAACATCTACTGCATATCTGTCCCTCCTGGGTGAGGGATCCTCCTCTGTTGCTCACCCTGAGGTTTCTCAGATTTTTCCCTGTTAAAAGGGTTTTCTATGGAGTTTTTCCTCAGTCGATGTGAGGGTCTAAGGGCAGAGGATGTTGTTATGATGCCATGTGAAGCACTTTGAGACAAACTGTTTGTGAAAACGGGCTCTACAAATAAAATTGCCTTGCCTTGCCTTGTCTTATTTTGTTTGTTGATTGCGTTCGGCTCACGCAGAGGCTTACGTCGACTTCTGATGTATTGAACAGTGTGGATACCAACAATCTGTGGATGTGTGTAAGTAGTTAAAGGTCCTCCAAAGTACTCACCCGTGTTTTAGCATCAATCTGTGAGCCACGGTCCAAAAGCAGGCGAACCATGTTTGTGTTACCACGCTTGGAGGCCACGTGGAGCGGAGTAATCCCGTTCTGCAAGGATAACACTGTGAATGCAACCTTACGTACACACACAGCACATCGCTGTTCATAGGTAACAGAGACCTGTTACTGACATGAAATGTCTCAGCATATGAGGAGTAGACATTATTCTTCTCAGAAGCAAAAAAACAACAACCAACAACCTACAAAACAGAAACATACAAATACATATTAAAAAAAAAAAAAAACTTCTGCTTTCAGTAAAAAATAAAAAATTCTGTCAAGGATTGTTCATGTTGTTGGCTCGTTTGCAGCCATCTCATAACACCTACATCATTCAAACTCCTGTCAAACTACCTCATCAAATCAAATCTCAACATTAAGGACAAATAATCCGTCATTTTCGAATGGGAGTTTTGTTCCTACCCGTGCTGTAAAGTCGACTGCCGCCCCTCGGTTCAGCAGCAGCGTGGCCACATTGACATTCCCGTAGTGGGCAGCGATATGCAGGGGGGTGAATCCACTCTGGAGGACAGACATGAGAGAGACACACACGCAGACATGAACCTCTGGGTCTTCACATTGCGCCTGTGTTTCTTACCCTCTAGTCTTCACAGCATGCAGCATTAAGCACCACATATGTACGAATAGTCAACTGAAGGGAAACAGACACGGGAAAAAACAAAAACAAAAACAAAAACCCCTTCTCTATTATATGCAAGTCAGAATCCCCCAGATAGGCATAACCCCAAAACACACCATGCAGGTAATCACATCACAAAAATGAAAATAAAGACACCCTCTCCGTAGCTTCTGAACAATTTAGATATGGAGAAAACAAAAAGCAAAAGCAAAACGCAGAGACGTACAGTACACACAGATCAAGATTGACATGAAGATGGACAAACAACGTTACAGTAGTTTTCCCAAATCATCAAATCAAAGTCAAAATCACAGAGTGGCACATAAAGAGGAGGGTACGTTTCTGATCAACACCAAAGTGCACTATGTTAACTGTACGTCAGATTAGAGTTAGAAATGAGAAGAATATGACAAAAGTTAGAGATTTCAGAGCAGGTTGGAGGAGTTGTGAAATTCTTGCCTTACCTTGCCATTCTGTAAGTGTACGTCCGATTTAATGTGAAAGAGTTGTTTACAAAAGTGTGAAGAATACAGTGACTAACGTGATGGTTTCAAAACTTTACACAGTCAAAAGCTTAGAATGGTGCAAATTAAGGTAGCGTGGACGCATCATGCTTCTCAATGCAAGAGCGTAGGTTTCCCATGCCATTTAGGATTTACACTGGATTAAATGCTAACACAGTAAAAGTTATACGCCAGTTATTGGAAGACCTTCTAAAGAAAAGCATGCATTTGACATACTTGATCAGGAACCTGTGGTATGGAAGTCCTGGGGTGCCAAAATTGAAATGGATCACTTTGCAACTTAAAATTAAATTTTCCAACTGTGTTTACAAACTACACGACAAAAATAGATTGATAGAGATCCTATTTAAGGTATCCGAGCCCTTAATACAACTTATTTAATTTGACAGTCTCATAGAAGTAAAATGACTCATTATGTTTACTGTTTTAGTTGTAAATGTCACAGATCGTATGGATTAAATGGAAATTCCGTGTATCTCCGTGTTTGGTGAAAGCTCCTGTCAATCTTGAAGTTTCCCTGCCACTTTCAAAAAACAGTGAAGGCCATTTATTTGATTCTAACAAAAGTAGTTATTACCGTTTACGGAAGATGGACAGAGGACTGTTGAGCCATAGATTTCCTTTCATAGTTAATCAAATTAAATTTGAAGGCCTATAACGGCTAAGACTTATGTCTTTGATGTAATGGGTAAAAAATTAACAAAATTTCAGGGGAAAAATGATCGCTATAACATTCTTTTGATGCATATCTCAATAACAAATTGTTATTTTCATCTGAAACTTGGGTCAGCAGTATCCCATGCGTCTCTGTGCGAAAAAAATAAAAACATGAGAAAAAAATTTGCAAAACCTATTTTTTTTAATATCTCTTGGACCTGCACTCATGTAGACTTCGACTAAGAAGTTGTATTCATGATGTCATAAGTCATGTTTTCTCAAGTTCACGTCTTATGACATATTTGATGGTGTTTTTTTTTTTAAATGGCAGAGACCACGGTGTTAAGTTTTTCTGATGGTGTAACATTTCGTCTTTCATCGTCCTCGGTTTATGATTTACCTGAGGAAAATTCTAATATTACAATGGCCTAATCCTGTCACTAGCATTCTCATTCAGTTATGTTACAAGCTTGTTAACCCAGATGCTTCACGACGGCAAGAGTAACGGTGTTACTTTTCAGTTACCACTTGCACTGCAAGCCTTTCCTGCACGCGGCTTCATGACACGACTTCATGGGTTCCACATGAAGGCAGCATTAGACCCCATTTATATCTCCCACTAAGTGTAGTTTCAGTTTATATGATTATATTATCATATCTGACAGATATGGATCTTTATAGATGTGGATAGATGTGTGTCGTCTTGTAGTATGAAGCGTAACGTCCACATGGATGGACATTTTACATACAATAATGCTGCTTTACACATTACACTTGATGTTTTCTCTTTTTTGATTCACCTGCTCAAGGGCAACGGATGCAAGTGAGCTTTTAGCTAGCTCTGATGAAATTTTAAATTGTGAACTGCAACTGTGAAAATAAATGCAGAAACTGCATTGAACATTTTTAAGCCTATTCTAAAGAATCTACCTGCCATTTTTAGAATTAGAAAATAACAGGGGACTGAAAAAAAATTCATTTTTCATGTAGCTTCATAACATATTACTGTCAGAAACTTATATGACTGAAATATTTGATATAATGTACACATGCATATGACTTTTCTGTAACTTAATACAATATAATATAATATAATATAATCGTAATTTTATACATTATGCGCACAAACAGAAAATTGAATTTCAGTCAAATTAATGAACTTTAATTCTGGCAGCTCCCAGGTTCCATATCAGAACAGAGCAACGTAATTGTGGTAATTTAGCCAGTAGTTGTTTAAACTGAGTAAAATGCATTTCATTAATAAACCATGCAACAAGACATAAAAAGACAAAATTACACGACAGGCTTATCGACACTAACCATTATCAAATAACAACCTAAAAAGGGAGGACGTTAACATTTCAGATAAAGCAACACATCCCAAACATGATGTTGTGTAGAGATCATTTAAAGTACGGATGTTCACGTAAGACGACAACAAAAGTATGAACCAAAGTCAACGGTCATATAACTGAAACAAGAATGAAAATGCATACAGGCAATGGACAAAACCTAATGTACATCTGAAACTAAAGGAAATCAGACTGTGTGGTTCTGCAACAGAGAACACAGGCAGCAGTCGCGTGGCCATTCCTGCCAGCCGTGCATGTCGGCCTCTTAATCTAGCAAACCAACAGAAACAGTGGCACGATAAAATGAAGAAAATGACTGTATGTACATCGTGCAGTGCTGTAAAGTGAAGGAAATAAAGGTTTGGACAGGAGACGGAGATGGATAGATGGATGGGAACGTATGTGAGCGATGACAGGAGCGTGTGTATACCTCAGTAGTCCTATTGACCATCATCTGAAGCAGGAGGAATGATGGAGGGAAAGATCAGTTAAGTTAGGCTGCTTCTATGTATGACTGGTCTGCAGTTGGATGCACAGACGCTCAGAGATGCTGCACACACGGCAAGTGATGTGGCTGGGGTGGGTATAGCTCCTTCTGGCTTTTCATGCTAACTGATTAGCTATACCGGTGTTGACTCTTAGAAAATATTGGAGAAAAAAAACAAAACAAAACAAAACACATTGCTTTTTTTCCAGCTTGGTAAAAGTTTAAGACAATTAAGGATTCATCTTCAGAGGATTTGTGCTACTGCCATGTAACCGGTGGCTCACCTAAGCTCACTTCTGCTGAGTCATTGCTACTCCGCTAGCTTGTTCAACTGCTCACAAATTTTCTAATTATCAACAGCATTCGTACACTTATTCTTATCTATTGTTTATTTTCTGTTTTTCTCTTTAACATTACAATAATTTACATTGGACAGGTTCACAAATTGCCTGGCTTACTTTTTTCTTTTTTGGTTTTCCATTTATTTCTGTTCTCCTCTGGGCCTTTGCAGAGTCATAATGAAAAATACTGCATCACGAAGCTAAACCTTACAGGGACACAGCAACTTTTTGAGATTTAAGCTTATTTGAAATCTTCCCAAGAGGCAGAAAAAGACAAAAGGTACCCTTCTCTTCCTACTGTATTCAGGATGTTGGTTTATCTAGAGGGAACCCAACTCATTTTTTTACAAAGATAGTCATGAGTGAGCAGCAGTTGCTCTTCTAGTTGTCAACAAATGCTTAGTTTTGTTGACCCGAGTGACAACGGAGCATTTGAGGTGCTGTGTCAAATCACTGCGCCAAGGCAGGAAAGTAGTTCCAACTGTTTGTCTGTTTCTAAAAATTGCAGTGTACCCTCATTTATTTTATTTCACAACGAATGTGATATACAGCCTCCATTACATTAATGCAAGGGCTGACAGAGAAAAATTAGTTGAATGATATTTGATGGCGCAATGCTAATACTTCCTTGACACAACCATTCATTTTGCTGAGTTTATTATAGTGGGTCTCAGCTCACAGTGGAGAGAAGGGTATCTATCTTTTCTAGCTCTGAGGACGATGGAAAATAAGACTAAAGTGGGCATGTTCCAAAGAGCAAGAATGCATAAACTGCATGCTGTGCATGTTTCTTTGTTACAAAGAAAAAAAATTCGTGCCTTTTCAACATATCGTTGTTGTAGAGCTGTACGGGGCCGTGCAGTTATCGTCCACTCTAGCCACTTCACTTAACCACCATCCAGTATCACAGAAACAAAAACTGGAAATAATTTCCCATCAATGCTGCATTGACACATCAGCCCCTCCCACTATTTGCTGATGGTCAAAAAACAGTCTCCAGTGCAACCCCTGCCCCGCTTTGGTTGCATGCACCACAATATGACCTGCAGACAGTGCCACACTCCATGCAGGGGACACCGGTACGGTGAGGTAGGAGGGGGGGGACGGAGACGTGTGAGAGGAAGCATTAAAGGAGAGAGAGGAAAAGGGGGGACAGACCCAGTTAGTGGCAGGACCGGGAGTGATGTGGCACGCACAGAGACACTGATGAGAGAGAGGAAGATGAGCGAGCGTGTGCGCACGCACACACACTCACACACACACACACACACACGCACTCACCACACACACACACTGATGGAAACACCAACACATGAAACACAACTACAGCTCATCACGTTAGTGGGGTCAGTTGTCTCTTACATCATACACGTGTGTTTCGATGTTGAGTTGTGAGTGATGTGTGATGCCTTACGCGTTCTCCTGCAACCATTTCGATGTTTAACATTCAAATACTTGCGACAGTCCCTCGTCCGAAAGCGGTCACCTTTAAACGCTTGGTATTCCCATCGTCATCATCCAGATCCTTATCCTCGACTGAGGATGAATGTATTTGCTCGGTTATCAAACAAACGTATGACGGGGAACGGGCATACGATGGGCAAACGATCATCTCCACGCAAAGCTTGGCATTTATCAATGGGGACATGAGCGGGGGCTTCGGTTAAATCTAGCATCTCAGATCGCTTGTTTTCAAGTCAGACACTCAGTGTGACCTTGCATGGTGAATCGGGAGGAATTTTTTAACGGGACCATTCTGACTACAGTCTGAAATGCAGCCACGCATCAATTTAAAAATATGGAGAGAAACACAAAGGATGGCATCATGGATGGGGGGGGGGGGGGGGTGTCCTTTGTCTTTTCTACCCCATCCCGACACACATAAGAAGCCGCACTCACAGACTATCTTGGTAATTATGTCTTTTTTTTAACCTCCGTTTAGTCAAGAAAATCTCGCATTCATCAAATAAAACGTTTCGGATCAATTGATGATTGTGACGGTGATGTGGAGGTTTTAGACGGGTAACCCCTATCTAAGTTGTAAACTCCAAAGGGGTGGGGCCCCTAAAGTGAGAACATATCGGGGCGTGTGACCAGATCATTCGTGTCACATTAGTCTTGCTGTAGGATGACTCCGATGCTCAGATCTGCATCAGTTTCTATCTTCAGTTGATAAATGACGGTCACCGCGCGGAAGGATGGATTTGAATCTTTGAAGACGGGATGATCAAAAATTCATATACTGCAATTGATCGGGTGGCAACGTCATCCCCACTGGCACTAATGTCAACATTACTACTAAAGCTCAGCCAGCACTTGAGAGTGTTAATGTGCACTGCTGTACTGTGACATCATCCTCTACTTAATTGTCACCGGCGGCCTTCCTCCTACTCTCCTGCTTTGCATAATGTGCAAGAAATGTGAGCCCCCGTCATTAGGATGATAGGATGTACTGTGGCGAGAACAGTCTGTTCATGTTGATGATTACCAGGATAATTAATCCAAGCAGATCTCACATTTAATTACCGGATATAAACAAGTTTGTAGTATGTACAGCTGCAGCGTTTGCGCGCTAAACCCTGAAAGAGAACCTCCACCAAGGTATACCCTTTTATTTTCATAAAATCCCACCTGGCACCACATTAGCTTCACCACATGAGCTTTCCCCACATGCTAGCGACAGAGCTCCCCCGGCGCCATCAACATACCTTTGACTGGACATCAGCATTGTGGTCATTCTGGAGAAGCAGGGCAGCTGATTTGGTGTCGTCTTTGCGGGCAGCAATGTGTAAGGCAGGCAGGCGGACCTTGCCTTTAGTATCGTTCTCAAGCAGGATAGAAACCACCTGGTTGTGGCCCTGTTGAAGGGCAATGGCCAGAGGGGTGAAGCCATCCTGGGTGCGTAAAGACAGAGAGGAGGTTGAAAGTCGAGAAATACGATGTGTTCTTCCGACCAACATTCACTGAAACCATTACATTCAATCTCTAAGCGCATCTATTTGTGGTACGTAACGGAAAAGCTTTACAATGACTAAAAGTAACCCACATAGAATGAATGCAACTCCATCAGTAGCAAAAAAATATAAACAAATATAAACAAAAGGACCAGATTTCTCGCTTGATTCATCACCCCTGTTCTAACGAGTTAACAGTCTACATTGCAGGTTTCAAGTCTTAGGGTACAGTGGGATGTTCATTTTGAAACCTATGGTCCCATTTCAAGTCCAACATAGGGTAAGTTTTCAGGGTTGGCTACCTTTTGATTTACAAGACACAACAACCCCCCCCCCCCCCCCCCCCGTCCAAATATGGTTTCCTCTATTTGCAAAAAATGTAAAGGCTTAAAAAAATGGGAGTTCACAAGCCAATAAACTGCTTACTGGCTCTGTCCTCCTTTTATTCTCTTAACAGTTTCTTGCACACTCACACCGAGTCGGCCGAAGTGCAGCAATGAATTATGGTCCACGTGTTGCCCAGCTCTCAGGAGCTGGTGAAAGGGTTACAATTTTTGGTACCCCTTCTGAGCTCTGAATCCCACTTGACTTCTTCTACGGAGAAAGTGTGAATTGCTCTTGGCGGTTCACTTTGATGTCTTATTGACATTTGGATATAAAACATCACAACGTGCCCAAGCCGGGGCTCAAACCCGGAACCTTCTCGCTGCGAGGCGACAGTGCTGACCACAGTACCACCGCGCCGCCTTATAAACCGTGACTTCTAAATTATTCCACATTGTTAGCCATTAATGAGTGATTTGTAGCAAGTAACATATATCGTGCAGTCACTGTGACCTTGACCTTTGACAGGATGAATAGTATAGAAACATAAAGCCTCCAAAATACGGTCCCTTTGCACGGCATCAATTTAGGGATCCAAACTCTCCAAAAAAACAACAACATTTCAGTGCATTTCCTGATTGGCTGGTGAGTCCGATTCAACATTTGCAAAAACACTTTAAGAAAAATTCGCATGTATTCAGGTACCAGCAAAGAGCTGTGTAGCTGAAAGAAGTGGTTTTCTCATGTTCAAGTGTCTAAACATGTCTAATGTTATGTTAAGGGTATTATAGGTGGTAACTCTTTCGAGCAACAACAACAACAACAAACGCTTACAGAATGGAACCGAAAAAACATGATGGAATTCCAGTAATTATGTTAAAAAAAAAAAAGCAAAACGGATACAAATTGTGAATCAGATTTCAGGTTAGCCGGTCCTCCCTGCTGCCGCGAGGCAACTGGACCCGAGACGAATCATTTTCTGATCTAACCGGCAGCTCCTCACCTCTGTAGCAGTGCTCTGGTTGCCTCCATTCTCGAGAAGATACCGGACCACATCCAGGTGATTCTCCTGAGCAGCCATGTACAGCGGCGTGAATCCATTCTGCAGCAGAAGGTCAACGGCAACGAAGGAAACTCGAGGTGATGAAAAACACTTGAAAATGTCGTTCCTTTTTTATTAGTGGTGAGTATCTCAGGAGGTGGCGGCGTGAAGAGACTCACCTGAGACTGAGAATTGATGTCGGCGCCTCGTTTCACCAGGATCTTCACAACTTCACCCTGACCGGCTAGCGAGGATATGTGAAGCGCTGTGTTTCCTTTCTGTGGTCGCGAGAAACACAAGGAAGGCGTTTAGGGAGGATGCTGTAGTCTGACGTTCCACAGTATCGGACAGCTCGAATGGGTTCTACTCTCAGTTCTATTGGTCAACAAATGCGAACGATCTGTAAATATTATGCAGTTCTTCATGATATCCCAAGTAGAGCGGCTGTGACAAATACATGCATTCACTATGGATATTCAACATGTCCTACACTCCTGTTGGTTAACAGCACCTCCGGATTGGAGGACAGAACCAGGGACATCGTGACAACATGGGAGTCGTGACATCAGCAAGGAGCCGGCACCGCCTCCAAACAGATTAACTTAGCTGGTATCGGAGTGACAGCATCACTATTTAATACCTAGATGGTCACATGCACTTCTACAAGAAATGCAATTCCTTCACTCTCATACCTTAGTGGCTGAGTCCACTGACGCCCCTCTGTCTAGCAGCTCCTGGACCAGATCCACATGGCCCTCCTTGGCTGCCAGGTGCAGCGCATTGAGACCATTCTGGAAGAAGCAGAAGGAAGAAATGTCATGACCCACCAGCGGCGAACCATGAGGAATGATCCAAATGGAAGTAGGAGTTCCATAAATAATGGAAGATTCCTTTAATTTTCAACGCGGAGTCGGGTTCTCCGGGGCAGAGCAGCTCTTTTTCTGTGTCCCGAGTTAAAAATAGGCGCGTTTAGGTCCAGCAGACATTCTTTTATTTCCCATTCTAAGGTGTCCGGACCTCTTGTACACAAATATGACTGAAGAGGTGAATACTCTGGCACAGTAATCATTGTTCATCACACATTCCAAATCCTTACACGCATTCCCTAAATTGGGTTAAATCTTGTGCCAGCCGCTTGTGTCGGTAATTTTGTAAAAACAATTTTTTTAAAAAAAAAAGCGCAAAAGCAATATTTTCGGACTCGTTAAAAGGTGTAACTTTGTTGCGTACAAAACTTTGTAAAACCTTGTGCGACAAAAAAGTAGTACATGCATTATGATGATCCGAAAAATGGTAGTTTATGATTGCAGCAAAGAAAGAAAGTATGATTACGAGTAGAGGAAAATGCAAGAGTGAGTGTGCGTCTGTGCAAAAAAAAAAAATAGACAGCCTCTCCATCATAAACATTTTCAACATTAAAAAATAATTTTGAAGAAGTTGTGATAGGTTATATCTCCATAATGCTTTATTCTAAAAAAAAAAAATTTGCGTTTTTGTTAATCTGTGTTGGCGGTGCTGGGGTTCAATTTTAAACACAATAAAACAGAGCAGGACTCCCTCAGAAATGTTTTAACCCATAAATAAACGTTGTTTTGAAAGCTGAAAATACCAAATGATGTTGACAGATGACGTCACCTTCAGGATAATCCAGTGTGAAATTGTAAATTATGACCTCGGAAATATCTTCACTTGGTCGAGGGTGTCGGGTGCCTGATGGTTGGCAGGAAAGAGACATCCCCAAATACGGGGTGACTCACATGTGTCATTTGTGGAAATCAATCTGATGGCTCAACTTTGCTTCTTCTGTTTATCAAATTCCATACGACATTTGCATTTACGCGAATACAAAAAAAAACAACAACCTGGAGGCACGGTGGTGCAGTGGTCAGCACTGTCCCCTCACAGCAAGAAGGTTTCAGGTTCGAGCCCCGGCTCCATCACAGGATCTTTCTGTGTGAGTCTCCATGTTCTCCTTGTTCCTGTGTGGGTTCTCTCTGGTACTCCAGCTTCCTCCCACAGTCCAAAGACATCAAGAGGGGACGAGGCTGATTGATACTCTAAATTGACTGTAGGTGTGACTGTGAGTGTGAATGGTTGTCTGTCTCTATGTGTTGGCCCTGTGATGGACTGGTGACCTGTCCAGGGTGAACCCCGCCTCTCACCCGAAGGCTGCTGAGATAGGCTCCACCCCCCCCCCCGCGACCCTTAACAGGAATAAGCGGAAGAGGACGGATGGATGGATGGATAAAATAAACCTCCAGTTCTCATACACCATCTTGTCTCAGAATTAATACCGTCATGAACGGTTTGTGTGACCTTTTGACATATGAACCCTTCGTATGAAAACTAAACAGGATGACGATGCGTTTAACTTCAAAGACGCTGAAATGACACTTTCAAGACCCGCAGCCACAAACAATCCGAATCTAAGACAAAACTTCTTTTTTTATCATTTTGTTTGACTTTATTATTTTTGGCTTGAGTGCTTGATGAATTTATTGTGCGTTTGCCAGTATTTTATCGTTTGTACTCTGCTTCCTTGCATTCTGTCTTTTTTTTTTGTGTGTTCTTTATTTCTTGGGAAGTAAGTAAAGCCAAATAAATTTTAATAAGTTGTGTCCGTAGATGGCTGTCAAACTTGGTGGGGAAAAAAAAAAAATTTGAATAACTACAGCTGCATAGGTGGGAATATTTAACGTAGCAACATCAATTAATAAAATCCAACTTTTCGGAATTCTTCATTTACAAAACCAAAACTTGAATGACAATATCAAAGTTACTGGAATAAATCCCAGCATGCCATGGCTGTATGAGGAATAATCATCAAAGATCGTTCCGATGAACGGTGTTTCCTGTTCAAAAGTGATGAAACAGAACCAAGAACTATAGCACCGTCGTTGGATTTTAACGGACCCACAACAGCGTTGCAATATTAGGGATCAAAAAGTGTTTAAAGTCATCTGAGGACAACAAATCGGAAACTAGCTTTTAACATCAGTGAGGTAGCAGTAAGGCAGTGTAAAATAATGTCAACTATAGGACATAAGATATTACTTCAGACAAGGGAGTCTTTAAATTGAGTAACATCTGAGTTCTTGTGCGTGTGTTCGCAGATATTCTAGAACTAGCATTTGCTTGTTTTGTGTATTAAACTGAAACTGTGGTTGGAAACAAAATTAACTGCACCAGCTTTTTGTCCCAGACCTTTTATAGAAACGACTAAAGCTGCACTATATAGTCATTTTCCATCAATCCATCATTCATTTTCTTCCGCTTATTCCTGTTAAGGGTCGCGGGGGGTGGAGCCTATCCCAGCGGCCTTCGGGCGAGAGGCGGGGTTCACCCTGGACAGGTCACCAGTCCATCACAGGACCAACACATACAGACAGACAACCATTCACTCTCACAGTCACACCTACGGTCAATTTAGAGTATCAATCAGCCTCGTCCCCTCTTGATGTCTTTGGACTGTGGGAGGAAGCTGGAGTACCAGAGAGAACCCAGCAGGAACAGGGAGAACATGGAGACTCACACAGAAAGATCCTGTGCTCAAGATAGTAATTTTCCTTTCCTAACAATTGTTAAAATGAAAGTGTCATGTGGAAGGTGTCACTCAGTACTGACCAGAAGTATGAATGAAAGCTAACGTGCCGTGTTATAAAAACCAGACGTATAAGACACATTCGTGAATATGATAGTGTTTTTATAAGCGCAAGCTGCACTTTTATGAGCATTTTTTGTCATTTAATGGATCAAACTGGTGTGCTCTCCTGTGTCTGTTCCACCCAGAGATTTTTGACGTCCCCTCAGCTCCACAAGCTGCAGCGGGCCACTGTTTCCACAAATAAATAAACAGATGAGCGCAATGTTTTCCGTCTCCTACCTGATTACAAGTGCTGATGTCCACCCCTCCTTTCAGATATTCCAAAACCTTGTCGATGTTCCCTGCTCTCGCAGCTCGCAGGAAACTGGTGTTGCTGTCCGACTGCAGTGAGAGAAGGAGGCAAAACACATTGAAAGTTATTATCACGGGGAGGTCGTTGGATGAAAACGTTTGCGTCGGCGTGTCTTTAAAGACGTTCCTCTACAGATGAAGGAATTCTTATGTTGCTTTTGTTAGTTTTGAAGTCTTCCCTTGAAATTAAATTTCTTAACATCAAACTGGGCTTTCTACTTTGGTCAAAACAGTGAGCGTACGAGGGCAAAGTTTAGTGTCTTAAGAGGTAATCTTTGAGCGTCACACGAATCCATAGAGGTGCAGACGACGCACGCTTGTTCTCTCTGCAAAATAATGCAAACACAATGTCTGTCTGTTAAGGAAGGAAATGTCCCCCGCAGCTGGAAACAGTCCAACACAGGATGATTCAGCGTTTTTCATACTTAGGTTTATAAAAACAGGCAGGATCCACATTAAAGCACAAAATTATATAATTTCAGTTCATTCCGTCCAATTCTGTTGGACACACAAATGTAGGGATTAATAAGGTCCCCGAGGATCTGAGACCCCGGAGCAGATCCCCGGTCGTAATCCAGCTCTGACTCATAAAGAGCTGGGAAATAAATTTGTGATGCTGTATTTTTCAGTAAACATCCCGAAAATATGGATCTAATCAGAGAACAGTCGCAGCCGGAGGGATTCTAATTTCGCGAATCACATCGGAAGTTTTCTCGTGACTTTACAAACAGAGCGGGTCAGGAATAACGCCTGCACGTCATCTTTCAATGAGCAAGCGCTTCTGTGACGGAAAACTGCTTTGTAAGCAGTTACGTTTCCAAAAAATGTCCTTGAAATATCGGTTTCGTACAAGCAGACATCGTTGACAAGATACAGCAAGCAATGGGATCGTGACGAAAGCAAAAAACAATTTCGACAGTTTCTGCCGCGGCGCTAAGGGCTTGTCAAATCTCCGAGTGACGCAGACGAACTGAACTTCATTACGGTTACTGCTGCTGATTTATTTGTTACTCCAAAAAGTCATGAGTCGTCGAGGGCGGGGATTGTGCACGCTTTTTACGGCATTGCTATTTTTAGCAGCATCACCTCAGTAATATCCTGACATTCCCTCAGTCAGTGCTGAGTCACAGGAGCTTGTCCCAATCATCTGTGTGTCACCAGTGGGCTGCAGTAACCACACTCAGGAGCTAAGGACCAGGAGTGCTTTTCAGCGCTAAATGTTTGCTATTGCGAAGGAGAGAGGGATGATGGAATGAAGGATGATTCATAACTCCCGTCTGAAGCTCAGTCCGTCATTCCCTCTGATGGCAAACATTTAACTGATCTTCCAGACCTCCGTTGAATTCATTCCTTCATTCCCGGGGCCAGTCGGAGGAGCATAAAGGCTACATAAATGAAGCGGACGGATGGGACACATCACGTGGAATAAAACAAGATCCAGTGAATCACTTCGAGTTTTAATCGAACCTTCAAGGTGTGACAAATGCCGTCCCTCAGCTCCTCCATACACCCATGACATCATTCTCAGCATCCCTCTACTGACTGTGACCCGAGGTATCAATCACCCAAACGTCGCCTACACTGCTGAATTCTGCAGTATTAACTGGTGTCTTGGAAGCAAGCATCAACACCCTTTCAGTTACCACGGAGGTAACCATAACAACAGGGCAATGTCTCTCAGCAAAGCTCGTAAAGCGAACAATGAAAATGAAAGTGCAGTGAAAAAATGTCTCGGTGGTGCGTACAAAACCTTCACATGAAAACAAGATAAAGTACAAAATAAAATAATTCTAAAAAAGGTATCAAATTGTAAATTCAGCAGATCCGCACATCTGGATGATTATTAAAGGGCATTCACTTAATGTTGTTGCATTTTTTTATTTTTTTTTTTAGAACTGATGGCACTCAAGTGAAAGTTTTTAAAGCTCTGTAGCACCTTCTAGAGCAAGGGTGGGCAACCCGCGGCTCCTGGAGCCACGTGCGGCTCTTTCATCTCTCTGCTGCGGCGCGACGTGGCCTCGGAAAGTAAATAACGAGTATTTGTTTTAAATTTATTTTTATGTGGACAGTTTTTCTTTGATGCAGTTCTCAATTTGAAGGGTATGGTGACCTTGTAGCATCAAAATAAAACCCGTTCAATTTCTTGTCAAACAAAATACTCCTTACACCTGCGGATATGCGACACCCGCTGGCACGCAGTTTATTTAACTTTTCGATTACCGGTAGCCCGAGCACAGATAAGGAAAGTTCCCGAAAAAATGTTTTTGTTGCATGTAGGAATAAAATTTTGCTTTCTCCATTGCAGTAACACTATATACGCAGTGTTGTCTACATTTTAGCTGTCGGGAGGGTTTCGTGGCTCCCGATGTTTTCTTTTCTATGGTTATCAGGTCCAAATGGCTCTTTGAGTGTTTAAAATGGCCGACCCCTGTTCTAGAGGACAGTATGGGTTAGGGTTATGGGTAGCACCTTGTGAACATGGGTATCATATCAAACATTAAAAAAAAAAAACAATAACATTCCTTTAAAAATTGGGAAATGATTTGCCATGGAAACAGTAGGAGGTGATGAGCCCAGCTGGTTGCAATCAGACTTTCTTCTGGTTCACCTTTTGCGTACCAAACAAGCTAGCAAGCAAACCACTGACTTAGATACGCAGAGTACTAAAGAAATAAATAACAAACCATACAGTCAAGCCGAGACATCATTAAGTCATTTGTTTATGAGGATCCCATTAGCCATAATTACTCTAGGTCAGAGTTACTCTTCCTGGGGTCCACACAAAGCGCACGCAGTACAAAAACCCATGAATGTAACAATAATAAGAACGATGGAGTATTTTGAATAAATGTAAAGTAATAATACATCTCAAATATAGGTATGCTGAGGGGCCATCTCCAACTATAGGTTGACATAGGGAACATATAATACCATACTACATACTGTACATTATACAGGAACATGCAGTTCTGCCATGATATCATATCAATAATGTTCCACAAATAATATCTCCAAATCATACGACACTGCTTTCACAAGCTCTATACCAAAATGGAGAATGAATTCATCAGTGTTGTTAAATAACATATGATGTTGTCCACCATGATGGTAACTTTTTTGCCTTTGCAGTGTTCCACAACTGGGTAGCACAGCACAGCAGAAATACAAAACGTGGATAGCACACCAGGCCAGTTCGGTGCTGGGTGAAGCATGAACATGCTAGCTGCTACACTGGGTCCCTATTATCTAGTTACGTTCCACCGACTTTGAAAAATACGCTTTCAGTCGGGCTAAAACAATTCATCAAATTTCTCTGACATCTTGTCGAGGTAATGAAAATCATACTTTTTGTAATCTTTTCATGTTGGTAAGAGACCCTGCCAAAAGAGTCTGTTCAGACCTTGGTTACTTCATGAATGGAGACCACACGCGCTCGCTCTCGACACACCAAGACACAATGTGGTGTTGAGGCGTGAGCATCTGATCTTGGAGCTGTCCTCTCTCGCTTGGATCACTTGGGAAGCGCGTCATTAATACCCCGTCTGAACAGGGTTAAAGTGCTATCTGCACCGATTTGATTGAAGGTTTCTATTCCAGGCAGCCAGGACGGGATCACATGATCCCTGTTTACGTCTCTGTTTACTAGCAACTGCTCTCACGGCATTGGGACGCGCTCTGTTTATGAGTGTGTTCAGGGTATCAGGAGAAGTTACACACTTACAGAGCCAGAGATCAGAGCAGCACAGCACGAACCGTGAGCATCAAATAAAGACAAAGACGAATGCTGCTTTCTTTCAAACGCACAAACAAGACGCTAGGATCAGCTACATTTACACACAAAAGTAACGGCTTTAAAGTGCAGCTGTATCATGTGTATTACAAACCACTGTCAGTATAAATATAGGTTCCATTATGCAACATCACATAAAGACCGTGCTCCTCTCTTACTCACTATATTGTATATTCTACTCTGATAGGACGAACGCATTCCTCGTCTGAAATATGACAGAATGCAACACCTAAGCTGCATGAAAGCGTCAGTATAAAAAAAAACAAAAAAAAAAGCTGTCTGTGTATGAAACCTTTTCTCATCCGTCGGTCCCAACACGTCAAATATCCATACATACACCAGGGAAGGATAGCAAACTCTCCTTTCTTAAAAGCTTTACAATCAATTATGCCAGTTAGCATCCCCTCCGGCGACTTAAGAGCTCTTATCGATTGCTCACGGACTCATAAAGTGTAAACAGATGTGTAAGGAAAGCCACAGAATGAGCACGGAATGAGGAAGTATTTAAACGTGATACTTGTCTTGTATTTATTTGTCACCTATGTAATTTTCAAGTGAGTAAGTACTTGTTTTTGTACTTCATCTATGTTTTTTTTTAAGACAGATATTCATGAAAACAAACTAAAAGAATTTCAAATGGTAAAATAGAAAGATTCTTTGCCATCATGAGGAAGTGTTTGACATTTTGAGTCATTTTTTCACAGGAAATATTACTTGAAAAAAGAATCATATTTATTTCTGTTTCTGTCAGTTCATGCGTTCTCCCGCGGGCTTTTGTGACTGTAACTTCGTTCACGTTTAGCAGAGTAAACAGATATATCTGATGACAAAAGGTCTGCGTGTCTGACTTCACCACGTGCACACGCACCACGTTTGGACAGCAAACGGCGGGTCACACACGCATAGTCTCTGACACCAGAGATGAGTTCTATTTGTCTTGTGGATGTTTCACTTTTTTTTTCTTTGTGTTTTAAGAGATCACGGAGGCTCAGCTGGAGCCAACGGCGCCCTGATGCCACAGCAGGCCCAGCCCCCCTCCCCCACACACACACACACACACACACACACAGATGCCCAGTTATTGAAGTCTAGACCTATCTGGGCCATACACACCCATAACTATCACAATCACTCACAATACACAAAAGGTGTACTTCGGATGTTTTTGTCTCGCTAGTTTGAAAGAGAAAAATGCTTGAAATTCACCAGTTGATGTTTTTGCTGGCTGCATAAAGGATATATTTATAGTCCATCATCTAAAAAAAATTAAAGAATACATTAATAAACCCCATCCATCCATCCATTTTCTATACCGGTTATCCATTAAGGGTCGTGGGATGGGGGCTGGAGCCTATCCCAGCTGACACTGAGGCGGGGTTCACCCTGGACGGGTCGCCAGTCTGTCGCAGGGCCATCAGGAGCAATTAGGGGTTCAGTATTTTGCTCAAGGAACTTGGAGGAAGTGAGTATCAAACCAGTGACCCTTCGGCTGCCAGGCGGCCACTCTACCATCGAGCCACGTTGCCCCGTTACAGTCAAAATACAATCTAAAATCCCAAAACAGAATCCGCCTCAAGGGTCTGGGTATGATATTGTCTGTCCTTAGACCCTGGATACAGGCGAGGATGACCCTCCCTAAAAACCCTCCAACATACTTGAAGCCGTGTGAAACAAATACAAGCATTTATTTCTGTTGTTTTTGCTTATATTTACATTTAAAACAAACTCACTGCATCTGACATATGTCAAAATTTGAGATCCTCCTCTTAAAAACAAGGCCAACATCTCAAATGGATAAACAGCCAGATTAACTGATGACATTGTCACTTAATTTAGGAAATCGTCCTTAGGAAAAAGCTAAATTATTCCTATCTCACTGAAACATGTTCAATATTTCTGCTAAGAAGGTCACGCGATAGCTCCACTTCCTCTGTTAGCAGGATTACTCTAAAGATGTGTCACTTTCACAGGCGCAAATTTGTTCAAGGAAAAGCAACACATCAAGATTCATTAGTAGACTTCGGCAGCCACCGGGATGATGGCACGCTGCAGAAATCATTACGTGACTTGTCAAATTAGTCCCTGCGCTGCTGTGAGGGATACTTTTGGAACAAAAATGTCACACTGGCCTTTAAAGGGTGAGCTGAGGGGGCAACACCCCACCACCTCCCCCGTTACACACGCGTGCGCGCAAACACAGATACGCTTACACGTGCACACACTCGCATTCGCTCGCACTCAAAATTCCGAAACTCACACACACACGGCGCAATCAATACATGTCTGATTCTGATGTCGCCTGTTCAGCTGGAACCGTCAGCTGCGTGGAAATGTAAGTGAAGTGACGGGGATCCTGGAATGCAGATTAAACAGCTTGTTTTTGACAGCTCTGTCATCGAGGCTGAGAGCAAAACAAAAATAACCCAACTTTAGAAGTGAGGCCTGACACTGTCTAGCGGGTGCTTCAAAGGTTTTTGTTGGTAAAAGTTTCGCCCAAGTGTTGTAACTGTTAATGTACTAAAATACACACATCAGAAGTGTCGCGGTTCCATTGGAGGGTCTTACCAGTATCACCAGAGGCTGCAGGGGAAAATGCTGCACACAGTAGAAGTCTGGTGGAGTGTTCTGGTCCAGGTTGGGATGGCTCTCAGCGCTCTGCAGGCCCTTATCCGAGCCACACACCTTACACATGGCTGCATTGCCCATGATGCAAATACTTAAATCTATCCAATCCGAATGTGTTATTAAATCCCTTTGCCAATCCGTTCACCGCCCCGACCCTCCCTTTTCTAACCCCATCGCCTACCATCCAGGGGGAGGACTCCCCTCCAGTACCGTCCCCCACGACACCTCTTGACTGGAAGTGTTGCCTTGTCCTCCTGAAAAGCACACTGCTCTTCCTCATTCCCTCTCCCTCACCAATGACCACAACCCCCCCCCCCGACTCCCCCCCCTCAACCACCACCACCACCACCCAGCTATTTTTACACCCACCAGCCCAGTTATGCATATAGAAAGAGAGGAGAGAGAAAGGGTGGTCAGCAAAGGGCAGCATGCCAAAACAAGGGGGAGGGGCTTCAGAAACCCCGAGGATATAAAGCAAACATGGACTGGTTCATTGAGATCAACTGTGGAGGTCCAATCGAAAAATGAAAATCAAGTCAATTTTTTTCCCCCCAACAGAAGCTCTAAAACACAAGACAACAATCTTGAAATATTGTAAAATGCCACATACAGTAGAGGTTCGGTGGAAATAAGATATAATTTCAAAGAAACCAAACTGACAGGGTGGGGTGGGGGGACAACTGGGAAATTCACTGAGCTGAATGCACCTCTGGGTGCTATTTTGGACCCTGACACGATCAAATGTTTTGGTTTGTTTTTTACGTGGGATATCTTCAGGTAACGTTTATATTGTGGTCATGGCTGATGATGTGATAAATACGGTCAGAGGCAGTTATTATTTTCTGGGACCTTAGAAACACAATTTATCTTTCAGACAGAGAGATATTTTAATGGTGATGTCACGTGACGTGAAAGGAGCTGGAGGTGTTGGATAAATGCACCAACATGGCTACTCTTAAGGTTATCACACTGAATGGGGCTCCACTGCCCACAGCGCAGATTGAAAGGTCATCTAAGGTGATGACATCAGCAACGCAGTGAGATGAGATGCTAAACCTGTGCAGCGTTTCTCGTGATCGCGAACGAAACAGGCTACCGTTGCGGCGTGTCAAAGGATGACAAAGCAACCCGCCTGCCACCATGTGACCTTTACTCTAAACGTCTTAACCCAGGCTGAAAACTGAACCTGCTTTTACTGCCTGCCGCAGCCCTGACGCTGTGTTTTACACAAACAGAATACTTGGGATTTCGCAACAGCCCGGCTCAAGTTTTCTTGGTCACAAGATCATCAGACCTCATGTCATGGACAACTTAATGGCAGCTGGCATGGAGTTAAGTTAATGCAGATCTGTGTCAGACTGTAGCCCAGAGCAGGGTGGTATTGATCTTGCCAGAGTGAATGTGAAGCCCCAGAGACCTTTCCATAGCGATCGATCGGCTACACAGACAGAAGTACGGTGTTTAACAGAAGCTTGGAGAGTCCGGTCCCCGCCGCCTGGACGTGCTGGTGTGTCTCCCGGATGTGTGTTCACATTCTCCCCGTGTGTCTCCCCACGTCAAAGGTAAATGTCGCCATTCTCTTTGTCGTCCTCTACCAAGGGACTCGCACAATACCCCGTCTGTTGAAAATATCAAAGTATTCTCATTCGCTGAATACGTTAGAAATCGGGAGAAAGACCCAGCATTGTTACAGAAACTACATGAGAAAGCAGCTTTGGGCTTTTCTGAGATGAATGACTATAACAGAGTAAGTCATTGAAGGAAACCCACAAGGAGTAGAATGGCATGATATCCAAGCATGTGTTTCACAACTGGACCAAACCTTGGCATGGCACGCGCTCTCTTATGAACCGGCACCCGATCACGAAAGTTATGGTTATAATTTTAGCAGTCAGGGCTCAAGACATTGACTATTTTGTTAAATAAACCACACCAAATTAAAGGAAATTACGTAGCATTTTCCTTAAAAACAAAAACAAAAAACAAAATATTGATTGAACAGGGAAATGAACACCCTCACTTGCTTATGAGCCTTCACTGGCAATAATGGGCGTGGCCTATGCGATGATATACAGCCCGCCAAAGTTTGAATGACTCATGGTTAAATGGTTACGAGCCAAAATGTAAAAGTAATAATTGTGGTACCGTCATCAGGTCACTCACTGTTTTCAATTTATATTTTTAAATATTTCACCATGTTTATAGAATTTTGAATTTGTACATGTTCAATATCCAGATGTGAGTTTTTGATTTCTTAGCTCCAGAAACTGCGCACATCATTCCTTGATCCTTAACGAGGAGAATTAAAAAGAGAGAGAAAGAGAGAGAGAGAGAGAGAGAGAGAGAGAGAGAGAGAGAGAGAGACAGGCGCGAAACACTCAATGCTCACAGAGCTTCTTGTATTCTATTATATTACACTGAAGTCTCTTCACTGATTTGGTGGTAAATTGAGTGAATTTATACGGCATAGCGCTTTCGTGGAAGTTAATTCACAGTGTTGCTTCATTCAGACTGTCTGTCTTCTCCAGTGTGTTCATGCTAGTGGCCCCTGTACATCTATAAAAGACTGCAGCGAGCAGCAGCGCATATTTTGAAAGTGAGATGGCGGAAAGTGGTCCAAAATGTTCACCTCAAGATGAACCCCAGGATTTACCTCAGAAGATACCACAACTGTTGGCTTAAAAGGCGTCAGATAAAGAGAGAGACAAGACCAGGAAAAAAAAATAAATATTGTTTTTGCATTTCCAAGGTGGACTCAAAAGTTAGCTCTTCTACTCTTGGTTGTTGTTGTTGTTGTTTAATATATTTGAGACAGGACAGTGTGCACATATATTAGTCATTCATTTGAATAAAAAGATGTATGCACCAGATTTAGCTTGAAGCTAATTTCCATCTGAAGTACTGCAACATAAAAGACAGACATATGGTACACCAGCCGTCATACACCGTAAAAAACAACAACAACAAAAACGAGCATTTAACATAACTATAAAAATAAGTTATTGGTCAAGTAACTCAATGTGTTTATAATGTCACATTTCTGTTTCAATGAGAATGTGAGAAGGTAATGTTAGGAACATGTAGCACATGATGTGCATTTAGTTAAATTTGATGTTACTAGCATGGGCTAACGGCTGGTGCTAACGGTTGTTGCTTCTCCTACATTAGCGGCTCAATTTGGGACTTGACAGGCCCACCTACAGCAGCCTGGCTCTGTATGTGATGGCCATGGGTGGACCAGTGTTCCTGTCTGTTTTAGATTAGGTTATAATGCTACTCGAATTTAGCGTCACGCCAGTAAGCCATGTCAATAAAGCTAATGCTAGCATTTAGCCTTGTAAAATAGCACCAAACTGAATTCAAGACTAGTATGTTATCACATTGCATGCGCAGGTGTTCTTGCTGTAGGTAAAAAACGCCCGTCTCTGTAGGGCTAGCTGCTGCTAACCACGCTGTGGACAGTTATCAGCTTGTGGGTCAGGGACCTCAAGGTGGTAGCCTGCTAATTTCCAGGGATGCCAAAATCCTGAGATAAAAAGTCAAAATTCTGAGATTGACAAGACCACATAATGAAATAAAAGTAAAAAATGATGTGAGGAGAAGTGAAACGCCATAGATAAAAGTCATATATCTGAAATAGTCACAATTCAGATAGCCATAATTATTAAAAAAAAGTCATTTTGAATTCTTATCTAATTGCTTTTTGTTTTCTCACTACACTGATGCTATCTAACGAAAGGAATGACAACAGGTGCTACCGCACTTCCGCTCTCCCTCCTGTCGTCGTCACTTCTCATCTGTGGCTACGAGCACATCAGCACCCAAAAACCAGCAAAGCCTCCATAACACACTGGACACATCAGTCAAAGTGTGTCTCTCTGAACAGACTTTACTGGCCCAGAGCAGCAAGTTTTCAACTTGACACAACAACACACCAGGTGCTTTGTAAAATAAATTGTTTCCTTGAAATTAGCTGTGTGATACTCCCAAAAGTTGACATGCTTTGAGATTATATTCATGCTTTATCCATTTCAACATGACTAGCCTTTGTATCACTGCAGATAAAGTCGAAGTTAGGGCTGCACTAGTACTACTGAAATGTAAGTTGATATCATGTTTCCCGCCAAAAAACTGTTGTGGTATTTTACAATGACATTATTTCTGAATGAAAATCATCCACACATCAAGTTTTAAGAAATATAATCATTTTTTTTATTCACAAATCAAAAATTTCTGAACATATATAATTTAGACATTATCAAAATGGCTGTTGTCTGTCTGCTAAAGCTGAATTTATGTGAGAGCTGGAAAAAAAAAAAAAAAAAAGGAGGTGCAGGTGTTGAGAGGTCTGCTGGTGTCCAGGACTTCCTCTTTGGGTCCGAGGGCTTCTCCCTGCAGTTCTCACAAACACCACCGACAGTCCCGGTAAAAAAAAGGCCCCCCCGCTCTTTCAGGGTCAGCTCTCGCAGGGTCAGCTCTCGCAGGAGCCTCTGTAAAAGATAAACAAACACACTAAAATATCAATCATAAATCACAATGTTGATTTTTTTCTTGCAATTTCCATCAGTATTTTCAAACACAGTGTGCTGTCCTTAGTAATTAGGTCGAAATCAACATCCACCTTTGTTATAAAGACAGGGCAACGCTCGGTTTCCAATGTATAACCTTATAAGTAACAATATTAGCTGAGTTCATGGTTACAACATGCTGACAAACTAAAACGTACAAATGCCAAAGATTGTTTAAGGCCTTTCAAAAAGGTCCAGCCAGTATAATCTTCACAATCCTTTCCAGCTGGTCAATTTTCAGCTACTAGCAGTTAGCTAGCATTTAAAAGAAAGCTAGTGGGAAGCTAATTACACAGCTAATATGTTGTGGCGACACTGTGTCCGTCCACCGTTAGACGCTCATGGTGATGTGTAAATAAAATGAAATAGTCACCCAACTTGTAATTAACATAAAATACATGAATAACAATAAAAATTCAAGGGCATTCTCTCATTTGCAGTATTGTGTACTTACTTCATCCCTTCGCTGACTGCTTCGCTGCACTGGAGCCAACTGAAGATCCGCAGGTGGCAGGGATGGGGCGAGTGGAGCACGGTGGGAGAGGCGGGGGCTGGCTCCTGCGACCTGTTGGTTTTGGTTTGCATGTTGTCCACAACTACGGCATCAAGCGCTGAAACCACTTTTAAATATTAACGCTTCCAAGCTTGAAAAAAAGAGACCCACTGAGCCTCAGTTTCACCTATTTATTTTGTGTTCAGTGAGTGACTTTTTTTTTGGCGTCAATGTCGATTTTAACTTCACACGCATTCTTGCTAAAATTTTGTAGGTGAAGATTGTCAGCCAGGACACGTGAAGCGTCGTGTTGTACTCAACTGGACTGTTTCAGTTTCCTTGAAAAACTAAATGTTAAAAAATGCTAAATGTTAGCAGGGTCACAATTTTCACCCACGCATTCATGACTCCATGAGACGCAATCTGAGGTATCGGGTCACCGCTCTGCCTTTTAGTTTCCTTAACCCTTCCCTGATCTTGTCAGCTATGATTGGCCTACACACCCATCTAATTATGATGGGTGTGTAGGCCAATCATAGCTGTGTGTGTGTGTGTGTGTGTGTGTGTGTGTGTGTGTGTGTGTGTGTGTGTGTGTGTGTTAAGGAGAAAAGGTCAAATGTAGCCTTGAACAGGAGTTGGTCAATTCCTTCAGCTCATTACTCGTCAACAGTTTCAGCAGGAAACTGTCTCTATGCAGCTCCAACAGTTTTCACTCCCTCCTCTTACATCCCTGCCCCCCTCCACTATGGGATGTTAATCCAGTGGGCGGGGCAGGCGGGCTACGACAAATGCTTTTAATCTGCGATAGACCATATGGCACACTGGCTGCGGCAAGGAGTGGTGATGGGTGAAGCCACTTGTACTACTTTATGTTTTCATGTGGGGTTGATCTGTGTGTGTGTGTGTGTGTGTGTGTGTGTGTGTGTGTGTGTGTGTGTGTGTGTGTGTTTGTGTTTGCATCAGGTTTATGAACAAGCGTACACTATTACAGGGCTTTGAAATTTGCTGTAGTAGGAAAACGCTACAACCTGCTGGCATGTTGGTAATGCTAACATGACACAAACAGCTAAAAATAAACCAAGAGGCAGCTAAGTGCTTGCTAACAACAGGGAAGTGCTGTCCATTTGATAAAGACAAGTAATGGGGGGTGGGCTCAACATCAAAGATACAGTATTATTATATCAAGTACATCCCTGCAACTGTACATGTACCCTTCATGCATGTCCGACTCCTATACAGCTCTGTCTTTCATTACCAGCAAGCTACAGTGCAACACCTCTGCCATGAAAAAAAACAACAACATTCATTATAGATGTTGGAGACCAGGTTGCTATGGAAACACATATTTGGAGAGGGTTTATTCCTGGGATTTGGTTTTGCTTTGAAGTAAAATCTCCGGCCTTTTCTAACAGCAAATTAACAGCAACCTTTAAGGTTCAATGTTGACTCGGCACAGGACGAAATCTAAACACAGTCCAAATATCACACAGGGAAAAAAAAACAAAACAACCATTTCAACTTTGAATGCAGACGCGCTACAGCATCGATTTGATACGAGAGGAATCAAGCGCCTTTCATTTCCATGGCAGAAAGCAGTTTGACTTAAAACAGGAAAAAGACATCGATAAGGAAATGAAAGACTAGTTGTCCCAGCAAGCCAAATCAGGAAATGTATTATGGGTAAAATAACATCCGGGGCTTTGATCTGCAGTACATTATTAATATTGTAAAGCGTCGCTGCTGCTCCGTGAGAAGAAATATCTATCGTGATTTAAGTTTTTATAAATAAAACAAGGGAAGTGTGCAACATTTGGTCATGTGATCAACTTCTGCACGTGTCCTCTGTATCTCTGCTTATGTTTAGACAAATACGGGCGGAGTGGTTGCTCGAAGCCGAAGGCGGAATATAATCTTCTCCATCCGCAAGAGCATCAGGCGCATCCTCACATGCAGTCAACAATATTTCTGCAGAAAAAGACACGACTGCTGTATTTATTTGCTCGGTACATTTTGGCTCTACTTTGTCTTTCCAAGATATTGTTATGAATTTATTGTGATTCCAAAGAGTCACTGGTGTTTACTGGATTACAAAGCTTCTTAAACTGGACTGAAATAAGTGTAATGGTATAGGCTTCAAGTATCTTATTGAAGTACAATGCTGGCATGAGCAGACGGGCAGATGAAACGGAAGAGAACCGTTTCTCACCCAAATGAACAAGAAACGCGAGAGGAGAGGTGCAGCGTGACCAGTGAAGTAGGTCTCAGCGCAGTTCTTCCTCATGTACACACAAATACACTTAGATCGCAGCATTTATTGAGATTACACAACTCCCCACCAAACTTACTTATCATTTCAAGTTGTGTTTGGGCTCACTAATGCTGCTGATGACATAGTGCGCAATCATACACAAACATGCACGCGCCCACACGCACGCACGCACACACACACATAGACGCGCGCGCACACACACACACACACACACGCACACACACACAACATTACCAATGCCAGGTCCTTGACTTAATCCAGAGGGGCAAATTACTCTCAGTGTTGTTTAATTGAATTGGCGTGATTAATAACATAGTTCGAAGCTTTGCACCCAAACATGCCACCTCAAAACCACACAAGGAAGACGCTGGTGTGTGTGTGTGTGTGTGTTTGTGTGTGTGTGCGCGTGTGTGTAAGAATGGTGAACCTTCCGAAAATAGCTGGCTAAACACCCACAGAGCTGCATAAGAGATGAGAAAAAGACCTGAGAAGAAGACAGAAGAGAGAAAGCCAAATGGAGCATGATGAATACGCAGACATGAAAATAGCGAGATAGACATGATGACAATGTTAGCACTCAAACACAGACACACACAGACACACGCACACATACACACACATCCTTTATTCTATGGAATATGAGAGGGTGTCACATCATACAGCTTTGAAATCCATCCATCTATTTTCTATACCGCTTATCCGTTAAGGGTTGCTGGGGGGGCTGGAGCCAATCCCAGCTGACATTTGGGTGGCGGGGTTCACCCTGGACAGGTCGACAGTCCGTTGCAGCAATTAGGGGCTCGGTATCTTGCTCAAGGATACTTCGACATGGTCACCGGGGCAAATGAGGATTGAACCAGCACCCCCCCACCCACCCCCCCCAAGCCCAGCTTTTAAATCCTGTCTTGTTTTTGCCTTCACAATGGCCTTGAAAAATAAGGTCCTGGAAACATTTCTCAGAGAATTTGGTGCATATTTTCACAATAGCATCACACAATTGCAGCAGATTGGTTGGCACCACATCCATGAAGCTAGCCTCCCCACGTATTAAAGGTGTTGTACTGGATGAGAACAGGTGACCATTGAGGCCATTGTGAGGACAGTGAACTCATGCCGTGAGAAACCACTTTGCGACGGTACATCCTCCTGCAGGAAGAGGCCACCAGAGGATGGTGCACTGTGGTCATAAACGGATGGACATGGTCTACAAAAATGAATGATGCTCAAATGGTACTGAGGGGCCCAAAGTGTGCTAAGAAAGTACCCCCACACCATTGCAACACCAGCAGCAGCCTGAAGCACTGACATAAGGCATGGATGGCATCCTTCATGTTGTTGCATCAAATTCAGACCCATCCATCCATCCATCCATCCATCCATCCATCCATCCATGTTCTACCTCTTATCCTGTTAAGGGTCACAGGGGGTGGAGCCTATCCCAGCAGCCTTCAGGCGGGAGACAGGGTTCACCCTGGACAGGTCACCAGTCCATCACAGGGCCAACACATAGAGACAGACAACCATTCACACTCACAGTCACACCTACGGTCAATTTAGAGTATCAATCAGCCTCGTCCCCTCTTGATGTCTTTGGACTGTGGGAGGAAGCTGGAGTACCAGAGAGAACCCACACAGGAACATGGAGAACATGGAGACCCCGTGCCCGAGCCGGGACTCAAACCCGGAACCTTCTTGCTGTGAGGCGACAGTGCTGACCACTGCACCACTGTGCTGCCCCAAATTCAGACTCTACCACTGGAATGTTGTGGCAGAAATCTAAAATCATCAGATCAGGCAATTTTTTCCAAACATCTATTTTCCATCAACATCCTGTCCTAAGCTGATGCGAGTGGCATACAGTGTGGTCTTGTGCTGCTGTAGCTCATCTGCTGCCTTTCTGTCAGCTAATCACTGTCTGGCAATGCCCGTCTGACCTTCTGCCATCAACAAGGCATTTTTGTCAAGTCAACTGCTGCTCATTGGATGTAGTCTCTTTGTCAAAATATAAACTGTGAACCCGAGACATAGTTTCACGTTAAAAACCAGTAGACTTGTAGCTTCTGAAATATGCAGACCAGCCGGTCTGGATATGCAAAAATCCCTGATACAAAAATATCAAACCACAACAAATCCATTCAGTGCTTAATGCCCCGTCACGGCTTACCTCTGTTGACTAAGAGAAAGGGTACAAAGTGAATGAGGGAGAACATTACCATCTTTAAAAAGTATGTCAATTTAAAAACATCATCCATAATCAATCCATCAAGACAAAACTCATTTTAGTCATTTCATGTTATTGTAAAACATGTCTTGTTTGACAGAGTGGGATTGGACACAGAGCTGAGGCCACCCCTCCTGGTAATCTCAGCCCATTCGTCTTGTCCCATATGCAAGAGGGATTGCTTTCTATCCCACACTGATCTTTGGGTGAAATGATCAGTTTAGGAAAAACTTTTCCAAACAAACCACGTGTGAGCTACGTCAGCAATTACATGGCTAATTATTGACCTTGTATAATGCTAACAAGTGTGACAATGACAAAACTGCTAATTCAACATTATTACTAGTCTCTGCACTTCCAGGATAGACCCTGCTGTTACTAGTGGATTTTCCCCTCTCTTGGTTGCTATGGCAATAGCGCTGGTATATCGTTCTCCTGGTTTACAGTGTCCAATAGTGCCACAGCAACTAGATTATAAATACTCTAATCCAGGATTTTGCCAATCCCAGTTCAGCATCATACAGGGCTGTTTGCTCAAAATCCCTGTCCCATCAGGAGACATGATGTAAGGTCAGGATAAGGTTCAGGTTCAAGATCAGGTTCCGGTTTGACCTGTGGTCATGTTGATGGTAAGTCAGTAATGGTCCTCTGGCATAATGGAAATATGACTGCTATGGTTTTGTGGTGGGGGGGTTTCATGAAGCAACACATTTTACAATAAACTGTATGATGGATTCCACCCCCATCCCTGTAAATCTTTTTCCATCGGTCGTCATGGCAATGCTTGATCTGTGTTTTTCTTTTTCTTTTCTGCATCACAAATGAAAACGCACAGCTGTGAACTGAGTCAATGTCCCAGGTCTTATGAGTGTTGAAGTTAGAGAAACTGAAACGCAGACATAGAGAGTGTACAAATATTCAGTCTCATAATCCAAAGGATCAGAGGATAGATCCATAGATAGTAGGGGGGGTGAGAGGGGGTAGTGGTAGAGATTATCATCTTGCCACAAATATTTCCCCCGAAATTGCATCAGTTGAGCATCCAGCTGTGACCTGAGATTAGGTCTGAAAAATATACAGGAGTTGCTCTGCCAGCAGGGTTGCTACATAGTTTTATGGACGGAATGGGGGTGGGGTGGCGAACCAGACCATACCAGTTTAAAAAATCCCTGCAAATTTGCCCAAATTTCAGTGGTAAATATTATTAAAAAAAATGATAACTGATCTTTGGCGTTGACACCGAAAAGCAGCGTCGATCCAAAAAGCCTCAGTACCTTTTGCTACAAAGAGCATGGAAACTGCTGCGGGGCTTGGATCAGTACTTTATGTTTGGGTGTGGCTGCTCACCGTGGCACAGAATGAAGACACTTCTACCACTGCTACTGATAATAATCATAATTATACTATCATTATTTAAGTATTTGCTACTTACATAGCACCTTTTTTAGGCATTTGGGATGACGACCTCCCATTGCTTCAACCAGATGGAAAACACTATCAATGAGATGATCCACAGGTCTGAAACTTTACGAGAATTAATCATAAAACCACGAATTCTTTCAGCTATTTTTCCTATGATGCAGCACACTGTAGGTTACAAGCCCCATACAGGGACCTGCAATAAGTATGACATGCTTTAACTTGGCTTCCATCATGTTTGGGTATAAAACTATGATTTAACGGTTCCTACTTTTAGAAGCCGTGTGGTCTCACTTAGTCTAATGATGAGCGAAATACTTTTAAGGGTGGCGCTACCTGGTCATTTACAGGTCGATTCCTCAGCAGGTTATAACACCTTTCCGATAAGGCAAATTCTTGTTAACATTTGGCGTTTTTTGTTTTTTTTCTCTCCCAATGACAACAAGTTTAATCCGCATTCACTCCAGGTGAAATTATCCTGCAACAGACAGTTTTTTTTCTATCAGCTCAGCTCTAATTGACATCGATGTGAACACAAAACTTGCATGAACTTGGTAAGCGTCATACAAGGAGATGCTGAAGCTTGTCACTTGATGCTGAGAAGGGATGAGAGGGACATCAGCCAGGAGTTTCCCATAAAATCACTTCAAATAGCCTGAAATGTTAAATGAAAATCATGGTCTTGGGCATAGACTGATTTAAGAAGTGGAAGGAGCAAGTGTCCATCCATCCATTTTCTACTGCTTATCCTGTTAAGGGTTGTAGGGGGTGGAGCCTATCCCAGCAGCCTTCAGACGAGAGGCGGGGTTCACCCTGGACAGGTCACCAGTCCATCACATAGAGACAGACAACCATTCACACTCACAGTCACACCTACGGTCAATTTAGAGTATCAATCAGCCTCGTCCCCTCTTGATGTCTTTGGACTGTGGGAGGAAGCTGGAGTACCAGAGAGAACCCACACAGGAACAGGGAGAACATGGAGACTCACACAGAAAGATCCCGTGCCCGAGCCGGGACTGGGAACCTTCTTGCTGTGAGGCCACAGTGCTGACCACTGCACCACCGTGCCACCAGGAGCCATAGGGACATTGCCACATGCTTTGTGAATTTTTAGGCATCTAGTCCAGTGTTGTGGAGGTGTCACACACAGATATACCCTTTTCCCATTGCACACATCTGCATACACACAAGTAATCCTTAAAATGTAATCATACACTTGGATACCTGCATCAAGCCATCCGATACAATATCTAAACCCGAAGGAGATCAAAAATAATATCTACTCATCATAACTCATGGGTGATATTTTGTAAAGGTTCAAACTGAAGTGCACTGTGCCAAACATAAATGGCCTCAAGCACCATTAAAATGGATTACTACTTTACCGATAATGGTTAAATACTGATCTGCTTCAATTTTTGCTTTATTTTAGGAACAAAAACAGATGAAAGGATTGGATTTGTGTGTGTGTGTGTGTGTGTGTGGGGGGGGGGGGGGGGTCGTTATGTAATCGCTTATTTAATTTCATTTACACTTTTGCAAGAAGCTCTTAACAATTCCTTTGGGGAAGTGGGCAAGTAATTAAAGACGAAAAGCTAAACAAGTTAGTAAAAGAAGTTTTGGCGGAGCAGCAGGTAAGTTGTCAAGGCAACAGCCTTTGACTTCTATGCATTCAAACTTGATGACAGGGGAGAAGATGAATCTTGGACTGTAAAGTTGGTTAAGTAACTAGGAGTGTACGGCTGATTTTGCTTTCTTCTGTTTGCTGCAATGATTCACGCATGATGTATTTAATATATAGAGTATATAACCATTATTTAGGGAAATGGAAATTGAGCATTAAAGGTGCGCTAAGCGTTGTTGCCTGACGTCACTTCCGTTGACGTTCGTTGTAAATACCAAACAAAAGCAGAGCGAGCTCGCCCCTCCCCCTGGGCTTCTGTAAATGTCATGAACGCGCATCGTCATGGGAAGTGGATCCGTGCTCCTCAACGTCGCTAAAATGAGTGAGCAAACTCCAACTGTTTGGTGAGTAATTTTATATTCTAAGTCTTCATACAGTACCTTTACAATATTAGGTTCTGAGTCACAGCTGATACATACATACATATATATATATATATATATATATATATATATGTATATGTATATGTATGTATATAGATAGATATACAGATATAGATATAGATATATATAGATATATCGCCACGTCTCAAACGATTCCCCAATGTCAATGCGTGTCTTCGTTCATTCTCAATCTCTCCTCTTCCTCAAATATTCATCAGAGCATCTTTTCTTCAGTCGTGCCTCGGCCGTTTCCCAAAGTGTAACAAAGACTTTTTTTAGACGCCGTCCGGCTTTCTAGCGGCTTGCTACTACGCGACTCAATCGACTCTGCTTATTCCCCGATGTATGCACGCGCGCTACCCCCCCCCCCCCCCGCCATCCCCACCCATCTTGTCGGTGATTGGCTGGAACGTGGTCTGTTATGTTTATGTGCACATCCTGTGCACTCAGCATTTGTGAGCCCTGTGTCGTCTCCAGAGACTGGACTTTTTCGTAGTGGATTCAGGGGGCGGGCCGCTCGCGGATCAAGGGGAGACGCCTAGGATTTGAGACAAAAACGAAATCTCACTGAAACCACGCAAAAAGGCTCGGTGCACCTTTAAGTTCTTCAGTTCGAAATATTATAGGCTGAGGGATATACACCATAGGCATAATAATAGATGCAAAGTTCAGGTCAGGCCAGACAGACATGAAGCAATAAAATAGTAATATTGAAAAAAAACAAAAAAACAAATACAACTCTGAGGAGTATACAGCAAGAAAACAAACAAGATGAATAAAAGATCAAATAAAAACAACTTTTTCAACAATCCAGCCACAGCAGGAACACAACAACCTTATCATCTGGCCAACACTTAATCTACTGCAACAGATTTGGTACCTCTTGCCATTTATTCCACGTATTTGCTGCAAGTCAACTGAAAGCTGATTTAAAAGCTCAGTATTAATACGTGGAGTGTCACGGGACAGGGATTCCTGTGAATGTGTGTGTTTGTGGTGGTAGATGGATTTCAGCTTTAAAAGAGACATGAGGCACAAGGGTAACTCGATTAGTAATGCCCTTAAAATGACAAAAAAAAATAAGAATTGTATA
Source organism: Aulostomus chinensis (assembly GCF_037954235.1). NCBI lineage: Eukaryota > Metazoa > Chordata > Actinopteri > Syngnathiformes > Aulostomidae > Aulostomus > Aulostomus chinensis. Next base: position 11,418,191 of record NC_141343.1, read on the forward strand.
TAAAGGAACATTAACCAAGATACACAGTATTTCAAAGCTTCTATTCCACAAAGCACATGTGCTGGCACTATGTTGCAAAGCTGTAGGTAACACATGATCTCCTAAAACTATGTAGACTGTCCTCAATCAAATATGGGCTGTCTAATGCGAACCTAACTCAGCACTGCATCGGTGCAATGCCACTTTGTGCCCGTCCACCTCTTGTGTTGACAACAATAAAGCTAGCTGGGTCATGTGATTGACCCCACTCACACTCTGTGTATCACACTTGATGTAATATCTCAGGAAAGCCTGAAGGGAACTGTTTCAAATTCGCCACAAACTTTCTGGTGGTCGAAGGTCAAAGGCCAAGGGTACTTTTCTCTCGTGTGAACAAAATATTTCAAGAAAGCCCCAAACTAGGCTTGTTCTGATTGGCGGTTCGATCATTTATGATTGAACGGACAAATCCCGATCGTTTTTTTTCCGAAGACGATTGGCTCACCTATTAACAATTAATGGGAATGTAGGAATTTAAGAGGGGGTCGCCTATTCTCTACTATCCAAATGGAACCGAATCCTTAGCTAAATATCTTGCGACCACTAGAACCATGCTTGTACCTTACACCTTTTGAAAAAGCTGCCATTAACGAGGGCTGGTGAGGTGCATTAGCGGTGCTACTTCGATGTGGTTGAGCAGAGTTGGAGAGATGATGAGAGCATTTATGTTGCTATGTGAATATCAAACCTGATTCGAAATGGCAGCCTATAATTCGGGGAAAAAAAAACCCAAAAACGCCCACTCGGACTCGAGAATTACCTAAAAAATATTGGGGTAGTGGTTAAAGGTCAAGGTCACAGCGACAGGCACACATTTCAGAGGCCTACAGCCACCATGCCTGGAGTACAGCTTCGACCAGGATGTTTAGTTACCCTTGTGTTAATGCTTAAGATTAAACCATTTACTGGGGAAGAGTTTCCCACAATAGAAGAAGTTGTTGCTTTGGAACATTATTGATAAAGTGTCTGAGGGTGAAATTAATCTCTGATCTAACACTGTTTTAAGAGCAGAGAGAGAAAACTCTGAGTATTTGCTGTGGTCAGACTACAAGGTGAATGCGCATTTCCATGCTGCGCAGCATCCTGCTGTACTGCAGTAGACCGGAGAGAGAGAGAGTGAGAGAGGGGGGGGGGGGGGGGGGAGAGACACTAAGGTGTGACAGGATGAAAGAAATAGTGAACAGCCGAGTCAAAGAAGGTAAAGGGGGGTATCAGGAGTACAGCTGCACTGTCAAGACTGTGCTGCAGTGCTACAGCAGTGGAGGGAACAAGCTCGTTCACTAAATTGGAACGTATACAACAGAGTCCAACTTGTTCTGCTTGGATAATGAGATGGGGTGTGAAGAGAATGATAACAGATTGATGACAAACAGAGGATAGGAACAAACTACTCCTAGTCCTTGAAGGAATAAAAGTACACTTAGTTATTTAATGAACTCGCTGTCCTTTAAGGACGAGGAACCGAAAAACGGTAGAGAAATCGGTTTATTCATTTCAAAACAGACCTATTGTCAGTCAAATTCCCATCCTCCATACTCCCACTGATGCTTTTCCTATTCTGTCCCAGTCATCCCCCCCCCCCCCAAAAAAAATCCCAGGCAGGTAGCGAGGCGGCCTATTTCGTGGGTTTTTGTGGGTTCTGTGGGTCCCAAATTATTTGAGAGGATCACAACATTCTCATTCCAAGTCCTGCGTTGCTTTTAGAACTGGAATGTGACCCGAAGAACCACCAGTATTCTCCTGACATGTTGAAGGTGACTGCTCCCAGACCTGTTCTTGAATCGTAGATTATGAGCTTTTTGGGCAACGAGCCACCTCAGACATCTGCCCTCTGTTACTCAATGTGGAGTTAATCTTGGATGCGCCTGGAGACTAATGAGCTCCCACCAACATCTGCCTCATCTTGTTGACTGCTAAACGACATCGGCCGGACAAACTACGACGCGAGACATGTTCCAAATTAATATCCCCCATCAGGATATGATTTTAATTTAAGAGCACAGTGGATTTAGCTGTAGAATGTAAATGCCTTTCTGATGTGAAGTTTCACTGAGGTTGCCTATTAAAACCAATCGTGTTTAACAGTGATTCAGTGACCGGTCAGGTGGAAAATGCATCCGCACATGTTGAGGTGTACCGGCTGTGTGTGGACTGTGTTCCTGTTCTGCGAGAGTAGATTTTTTTTTTTTTTTTTGTAGGCAAATTACAGGCTGGATTATCATCCTATCCCGAACCAGGAAGTCACCAGCACCCTGAAAACTTTTACCTTGACTGAACGGTTCCATTTCTTTCACTGTTCCTCCACTTCCTCAGATTTGACCATCCGAAATCAGTTGGTGAATTTTTAAAAAAATGTTGGATTTTGTACGCTGCGTACGTAAGAGGCAACGGGAACACTTCCAGTTATAGATTAGTTCCAGGTATGACACGTTTTAATCTACGATATTCAGAGTGAAATTCAAAAAATTCTGGTTTGTTTGCCGGTCAAATTGCCCTCCTATCGTGTAAGTTTTATTGGAATTGCTCGTTGACAGCAGATCAACATGTTAGCGCCGCTGACGTAGCAGCAGGTCCAGCTGACTAACCTGACCTTCCACGTCGATATTTGCTATCTTTGGCCATTTCTGTTCTAACAAAAGCGGTTCTGTTGAACCATAATTCACATTTTTCTTGTTTTCTAGATTTCACTCGGTACCGAGGAAGATAAAATGTCGAGGGCAAAATTGTTCCTTTTGTGCAGCACGCGGGAAGGCAAATGTAAAAATGAATATACGAATACTTACGGGACTGTTAAAATGCGGCATCGGCCTAAATGGTGCTTATGCTGGATTATCCTGACTGTCGTGGACTATTGATGCTGATGTATCTTACATTCCAAATTATTAGGAAAGGTTTTGCCGTGGTGGACGGGAAAAAGCCGGCCTGTGCATCGGTGTGATGTCACACCTGCTGCCACATACATCGTTCGACGGGGAAAATCCTAATTTGGCGGACGAGATCTCAGCATCAGAGTGATTCCAGCAGATTCCAGGTACTTTAGGTACATGCTGCAATAATGTTAAATGATGTATAAGTTAATAAATAAAATTTATGCTATGAGAAAAAACAAAGAAATTATATCGGGGAGAGATAAGTTGGTAACCTCAGGCAGGCCGACGGGACAGTTTGTTAGATGTTGCAGAGATGAACTAGACAGGTTAAATGCATTATAGTTAAGGTTCGTTTTGGAAAGTATTTTTGACTGCGGCGTCTTTTAAAAGTGGCCTCCTCATCGCTGCCACCGGCGCACAGGTGAAGCGGGCGGGTCGGCTGATGATCCGCCGGTACGTCATTGATGTTTGCTGTCTTCAAACGGACTACGGGAGGCTTCTCTGCTCCATTATGTAACAGCGATGTGATCCGCGATGACATGTGTGAGATGGAATGGAATGTTACAGCGCGTCCAGTAGCTCATATCAACAAGCTTCGGTCATTAACCGCCTGGGCCGACAAGCCTTCAAGCTGCTGAGCATCGTTTACATGGTTAATGGATCCTGGTGGCGTTGGCCACTGGAGATTTAAGTGTGATTGACAGCGGTGTGCGTGTTGCCATGAAGTAAACGTCTGCCCCCGGGCCCTCGCTGGACCATCCGCCAAATTGCATCTATTAATCACTTTATGGGTGCGTATGTGTGTGCTGAGACTGACAAACCAAGAGTGGACGCACCAATAATCCCATGTGATAATCTCCCTTGCAGCTTGGTCAATAATAACAACAGTGATGATAAGGGGAGGGGGGCAGAAACCTCTAAAACGCACATCACAAAGGTCACTGCAGTCTGTATCACAACTGTCCATCCGCGGAATGAAACAGGCTGAGAAATCTTCCCAAAATAAATGTTTCGGGACATCGATGCATCGTTTCCGTGCAGATTTTCTTGAAATTCCACACATTTCTTTCACGGATGGTGATTCATTCCTCTCGCCGACATCAAGATGATTCAGGTATGTGACACCGTGAATCAAAGTGTAAATCAAAGGTATCAGAACCGAGTCACCCGCTAGCAGCCACAGTCACACCAGCGGAAACCGAAACATGTCTCGTCTATGTGAATCCATCACTTCGCCGCTAAACCCACAGCAGGAATGTTTGGTGTTTGCTTGAGAGGACATGTGCCTTCATGAGCAAACAGATACCGCAGCAGCCAGCAGAGCTACGTAGGCACACGCACAGGTTATTTGTAGGAAGCCCGCTGTGAAGGTGTGAGTATAAGAGCCCACCTTGCGCTTGCGTTCAGCCCTCTCCCGAGAGCGCCTCCTCCTCTCTCTGGCCTTCTCCAGAGCCTTCAGGTCCGGAGGTTGGTCCATCTCAGACCTGGCCTTCTTAATATGAGCCGCAGCATGAGCCATGGCTGCCCTCTTGCCTTTCCCGCTTGAAGAAGAAGGGACCTGAGGTTTCTAGATCACTTTCGGAGGTCCTCTCAGAAAGCTCTCCTCATGGACAAAGCAGCCAATGATCAAACTGTTCACCTCACCAGGTGACTTTCTGTTCCACCAAGGACAAAATGTCACACGTAGATAACTGGGCAGAGGACAGAGGCAGCGCTGATACTCTCCAGCCCACCTCTTCAGCCATGCAGAGAGCGCAAGTGTCTGCTGCAAGCCTCCCTCTCTCCCTGCTGCCTGGGTAACTGCATCTGAGACAGGGATGGAGAGAGCGGAGGGGTGGGCAAGTACATGCCACCAGAGGTAAGGTAGAGGGCCAATAGAATGACAGAGAGGATATGGAGAGGCAGGGAAGCAGCTCCTCCCCTCGCTTTACTGCTCCAGCTACAGATGCAGCAGCATAAGCTTTGGGAACCTGAGTTCGAGTCAGAGCTGAACTCTAAATACACGACTTTCCCACTTACCATGCGTAGGGGTGTGGGGATTACAGACTGCAGGGTGAGGGAGGAGGGAACGATATCTGGGGAGGGGTACTGAGGCACCGGAGTGTCCTTTTTAGAAAAAGAGCACAGGAGGCTCCGATTTGACCGAATCGAGAGGGAGGAAGATCCTCACCCACATCAACCCCCCCGTGAGCAGGTCTGAAGTGGTACAGTCTGCTTCAGTGACTGGGAGATTTCACAGCTTCACAAAAACACACACACACACACACACACACACACACACACACACACACACACAAACATTTATGACAGTTATTTCTCAAGCACACGAGTCATTAAGATTCTGATACATGGCCTGATTGAACAAAATTAACTCATCATCTATGATCTATTCTAAATTCTGGACTATAAAACATAATTTGGCACTGTGAGTGACAGCTCACTGCAGCGCAGAACATGAGAGCTGTTTACACGACTCCATACAGTCTCTATCCATGGTGCTAAATCACATGACAGCCCTGTAAAAAACAAAAAAACAAACCAAAAAAAAAACCCCACTGTACAGCAGGAAATGAAAGCCATTCCACCATTCAGAGCACCGTTAGCATCACCAGCACCAGGGTGTCAGCCTTTAGGAAAGACATGCAGCATCCATTCTCACTGGATCACATGATCACATGTTACTATTGTACCAGTCAGCAGTAAGTAACACCTCTCCATCCGCACTGGCAAGATCCTCGCTCGCACTCAGTAAAGCCATCATCTGCAATGTTTCTCTTTTCCACAGGCCTCACCCATTTTGCTTTTTAATAAAATGGCACCACCTTGTGGCCACTGGCAGAATTACAAGTAAAAACAGGTGCATAATCAGAGCAAACCCCCCCCCCCCCCCTCTCTCTCTTGAATACATAAAATGATGTAAAAAATTAATGGTAAAAAGTAAGGAGATTTTAGAAATCATTTTTGTGCGGTGTAACACAGTTATAGTTAAGAAGTATGGCATTATAACAGGTCTACTGCACTAAAGACAGCTTTGTTTCTGAGTATCACCCTCGCCCAGCCTCTCTGCTCACTCCTTTTGTCCATATCTAACAGAGCGGGAGTCCATCACTCCTACCGAGGGTCTCCAACTGCTTCTACCTTCGCTGGGATTCTCAGTACAGGGTCACAAGACTCGCAAACCTCACCTTCCTCACCAACATGAATAGCCTGACCTCTGAGCTTATTTGGCTCAAGGGTCGTTAGCCCAGGTAATTGGTTCAGAGGAGGCTGAGGCGAGGGATGGCCCCAAGAAAGACGATTAGGAGAAAAAATGTCACCGTGTTAGCGGGTCATTGTGGCGCGAGAGAACATGAGAAACTTGAACGACAAAGCAGCACGACGCTCCGCATTCTTCACACTATTACAATGATTAGGGTTTTTTCTGTGATTTTTTTTGGGGGGGGGGGATAGTGTGACCAAAAACAAACAAACAAACAAACAAACAAACAAGAACAACTGAACAATCAGAAGATCAGAGGCAGGCATCGCGATGTTGTGGAGCTGTGATGCTCAAGCAACAATGCAACAATACCTAGAGCACGGATCTGGTCTTAACGTCTCCTCCGGTGTTTTTGAACTTACCTAGAAAAGATGAAAGACGAGAAAGATCTGATTGAAGACCTGCCACATACGTTTCATTACAAAGATTTTGCTCCACAAATGTGAGTGTTTTGGGATCATTGGTGCCATCCTTATGCGTTAGTTAGATTTACTTTGCATGTCATCACTTGTGCAAAAAAGGCCCGTTTCAGGTTTGGAGTTGAAATATGAATGAATGTCAGTGCAAAGACATTCATATGTTTTTTTCATAGTAATTCCGGAGTACAAAGTGAAAAACATCAGCGCAGACAGAGAGACGCCACACAAACGCACAAGAGGCTGAAGTAGCCTCAGGAGAAATGTCTCCAGGGATCCCTCAGGTGCAGAACACAAGCCTGGCCACACCTCAGTCTGCCACCAACATCATTCCATTAACAACACACACACACACATCATACAACATCAGAATCGAGGGAAACAGAAACATTTACGAATATGAAACCCAAGGGACTGAGGAATAAAGACACACACACACACACACACACACACACACACACACACACACACACACACACACACACACACACCAGTTAAGGTTACTGTCACAATCTGCATTTTTAAACGATAACAAACACAAGTGATGTGAAGTCTTATCTGTTTCTGTTGTTCCCCTCTGACATTCTAGCAAGAGAAAATCCAACCATGGGGGGTGGGGAATGCGAGCATGCGTGTATTTGTGTGTGTGTGTGTTTATGTGTATGTTGATGCTCCGGGGGATGGTCTTTAATTCATCACCCCTGACCAAAAAAATAACAAACGACTGCTAAGATTGAGCAGTGATGTGTGTGTATGTATGTATGTATGTGTGTGTGTGTGTGTGTGTGTGTGTGTGTGTGTGTGTGTGCGTGTCTTGCTGTATCAAATGGAACCCTTTTATAGAAGATTACATCCCACCTCAATTTACTCTTTGCACTTAACTACACGGTACAATGTATCAAGATCCAACCGTGTTTTAAACCTCTGAAACAGAATTTGACTTGCGTTTAATCTAAGATAGATCAGGGATGCATAATATTTGATTTGTTTTGTTTGTTTTTTGCTGATAAAAGATATGGTGATACATCACAGCTGATTTGGCTGCTATTGATATTGACCAGTGTCAGTATTATCTTTATAAAAACAATTTCATACGAAATTTACATATTTAAAAACACATTACATTTTTTTTTTTTTTTTTTTTTAGAAAAGCCTAAAAATCATATATAATTCCATTGTTTCTACACAGGAGATGACGAGCAAAATTAAGAAGACCCGAGCAAAAATGGACATAAATGACTTAAAAAAAAAAGAAGTAAAAATGTATTGAATAATGATGGTCTGCTGATACTGATGACACGCCAACATGAACTAGTTAATTGTTATTAGTTAACATGCTATACCTGGGCCACCACAAACACAAGAATATGGTTAAACCCCATTGGACAGAATTACTCTCTGGTGCTTTAAACATGAGTTTGACTCTTTTTCCATTTGTTCAGTAGATGAATTCACCAGTACACTGTTGCTGGGGCACCAGCATTGACTGGGGTTTCCGTGGGAAGCAACTGCAGCATGAAAGCAGTGTAACGTTCAGGTTTTGTCACACGCTTCGTTTTAATCAAAATTACGATGAAACAATTAAGAAAAAACAGGAATTCTGCATGTACTCTGAACGCCTGCGTGAAAAAAATATGTCAAGATTGTGAAAAAAAACGTATTTGTGAGAACTGAAGGTGTGAAACCAAAGCTAAAGCCTGCCTACGGCTAAACCCGCACAGTAACACTCCCAAGACGGCAGCGACTCTCCATCTCCCATTGCCTAGCAACAAGGTGGTGGGGTGTGGTCAACACCCACGGTGGAGCAAGGGAGGGAACGGCTGTTTCTGCTCTGTGTGTGTGTGTGTGTGTGTCTTTATTCCCCAGTCCCTTGGGTTTCATTAGCACAACCTCTCTTATCTAATGAGCTCTCTCTCTCTCGCACACACACACACACACGCACACACACACATAATAAATGAGAAGATGTTTTTAAGCGTGTAACAGTGAAGGGTTTCGCCATTATCTGAATGTCATACAAGAACACGTTGTCTTCGTTTCTAAAGAGAGTGGACACAAAAGGGCAAGCGAGTGTTACACACGCACCCACACACACACACACACACACAGAGGGAGATAGAGGGTGTGGTGAGGGCAGTCAATTCATCAGTGCCCCACCCAACCAAGCCAAGAGCTGTCCCAGAATTCCCTTGAGGCCTTGATGATGACATCATCCATCCCTGCTTCACGCATTATTCATTTTCACATGCACACACATTTTTAACATGTCCCACTTACTACTCTAATGGGATGTTGGAGGCATTTGTACAAAAAGAAATTACAGACACCACTCCTCAAAGACACACACACACACACACCCTCATACGGTTGAGCTTGTAAGAGACAAACATTTCAAACTATTGGTGTGTCTCAAATCCCATACTCCCATACGACACACTTAAAATTTAGAGTATACTCAACTCAAAATGGGGGAAAAACATATGGCTAGTATGCGAAAATTGAGTATGCAAAAGTACCCGGATGACGTAAGTACGTGACTGTGGACACTCGCCGCTCTCATTTTATCCGTAAAAATGGCGGCGGAAAGCCGTGGTGACAGTCGGTCGACACTGACTTGTATAGAATCGTCTTTACATTAAATAACGGGGACAAGTTTGGAATTCTGTGTGGACACGGGTTTGAAAAAAAAAAACGACTTGTCACTGAAATGTTTTGCTAAATAAAATCACACAAATAAACTCTACGTACCGGTGCATTTTCAGCCAATAGGAGGAGGACATCGCGTTGTCGGCGCCGACCGTGGCGTAACAATGCGCGGTGACCGTTCTTTTTGCCGTTTTCCTGCTTCAGAAATCGACAAACAACCGCAGGCAAAAGGTGGCGGTATTTAGCTGGCGCTGATGCGGTGCTAGCCGGTCACAAACCGGCGTAGAAGAAGAAGACATCGCGTCATTTCCGGCGAGTGTGCTGCGCGGCAGTATGCGATTTGCGACAGCACTGCGCTTTTGAGTACATAGTATGAGGAGTATTCTCAATCTGAAAATGTTAAGTATGCAGTATGGAAGTATGCCATTTGGGACAATACACATGTCCAACATCCAGGCCAGAGGCAGTGCGGCATGAATGATCCAAATGCAATTGCAGTGTAAATATGTTTAACTACATTGCCGCACAACAGGGTGAAATTTACGAATTTAAGCAAATACAGGTATGAGTGTCTGTATACCTGGTTTTGTCACCTATTGAAAACATTTTCTAGTATGAACACTAATCTCAGCAGGACCCATACTCCTCATCGGGACCAGGGGCGAACTAAGGGGCCGCTTGAGGCCCCATGGCCACCAGGGGGGGGCCCCCCAATCGATTTTTTTTTGTTGCTTTTATTTGTTTTGTTTTTTTAAACAATAAATATCTTAAAGTGACAACATAATTTATATGAACGAATGAATAATTCAATACAAGAAAATTCTGACTTCATGATCTATAAACCTGCCATGGTTTGAGTCACGACTCATGCGCATCAACCCCCACTCTCAGACATAAGGTTACTTTACCAGCCGGCTTTAGCGTTAGTCTGTTAGCTTCAGTTTGCAAGGATGGAGCAACCGAGAGCGAAGGAGGAGGGAGACGGTGGAAAAGATGGCACACTGTGACGAATGGAGGACTTGACCGAGGATTTCTTCTCTACAAAACCTTCACAGCATTTATCTGACAGCTTTGACTGAGTTTTGTCAGCCTGAAATTTGTTTTTATGGGTTAACGGGGAGCTGGTTTTGATCCACAGAGTCCGCCATACTGTACCTAAAGTAGCCAAGAATGGACAAACAAGCCCCTTCATTTTTAGTGAACTAGTCTTGGTCCTGCCTGTTTAACGAACATCTTAGCTGTGCTCTGTGTGCGAGTGTATATCTGCTCTGTTTTCAGTGGGTTTTTTTCCTTTCTTTCTCTCAACTGTGTTCAGTGCTGAATGTCTTATCTTTTCTTTCAGATGATTGTGAAACTGGCTGGTCCATCATCACGGTGACACAAAGGAGCTGAAGAACAGAGTGATGTGAGAGAGAGCGAGAGAAAGAGAGAGAGAGAGAGAGCGCTCATGACAAGAGAGACTGATGGGAAATCTGAATGGTTGCCACAAACCAAATTCCATTCAGAAAAACACAATTTTAAGAGTTGTTTCATTGACGGTTTGCGCCACTCCTATCATAATTTTGCCCCGAAAACACAAGCGCGCGCGCACACACACACACACACACACATTTTATCCTGTATGTCATCCAGTACAGGACTGCAAACATCTTTCACATCTACTGTTGGCTGATGAGGGTTGATTAACTGATTAGATGATCACACACAAAAAAGGAAGCAGATGACGGACGTAAAGCAATAAAGCCACAAAAGTGAAGATTTCAAAATAAAACAGGAACAAACAATGATCGATCAAAACAGTCAACACTAGACTGGGACGTATTAGCGGTGAGGCCCAAACTGGCTGATACATTTTCTTTCACATCAAATTAAAACTGTAAATGGGGACCAATCAAATTTAAGAATTTTTTTTTTTAATGATGGAAATGAACGAGCAGATTGACCCGACAATCATAGCAATGGTTCAGTCAACGTAAAGATTCCGTGATGACAGTGAAGACCTCCAACAGACCAAATCCCTGTCAGCCCTGTCACGTCTTACCTGGCCTGTTGCTCCCACCACCATCCCAGCACTCATGGGTGCTCCAAAAGAGGCACCAGCACCCCGCCCTGAAATAGATCCGACGTGTGTGTGACTGTGTGTGTCCAAGTGAAGACGGAAGCATGTGTGTTGTGAGTAATGTGTGTGTGCGATTGGGAAAGAGGCATAAGTGCAGGACAGTCTTGCTGACTATGAGTGGATTAGTGTGTAACGTGCCTGAGGTATTAACACACACACATGCACGCTCACACACACACACACACACATGCAAACACACACGGATGTGACCAAACTGAGGGGGGTGTGTTTTCTTAGTGGGGATTACGTGGACAAAAATAGGAGTCTTTCCAACTGACCTAGAACTAGAATGTTACAATAAAGAGACAAAGGGTAGCGGAGGAGCCAGAACACACACCCGCAGGAGGAGCAACACAACAGGTATGTTGTGCTCGCAAACATGTGCACATATGTTACCCATTCTCCTGTCGGGACTGTCATGGCTGAACAGAAGAGTTTATGCCACAACAATGCAAAAACTAAACGTGTACAGTGAAATTAAATGCGCAATTATTCCTTTTCCCTCGCAACAGTAGCAGAAATTGTGATAGTCTTCATGAGCAAAAATCGTGTCATATATGAAGGGTGCACTGAAAGAAAACAAACAAATATACTTGGTAAGGAACTGAGGTTTGCTCTGAGGTTGAAGCTGAACATCATCACAAAAAAAACAAAAAAAACCCTGAAATATCTGCAGAAAAGTCTCCATGAAGACTCTTGAACCGCGCGATCTTACCTCCGTTTGAGTTGCACTGGTCTTATTTATCCAGCTGATTACGAATTACTCACAAGCAAACCTAATTAGGATGATTAACTTGATCATTAAGGGCTCTCAAAGGTGCCGCACGCTTTACATCTGAACTACCAACAAGTATAAAATGGAATCGGTTGACGTAGCACAGACTCACGGCATGTCCACATTTCATTCGGCCAAGTTATAATCGTCCAGATTATTCAAAAGAAAAGACATTAAGGGACATTGTTTTGTCGTTTCTGACGCCATAATGTGTGCGCAGTTTAATTTCACAAGTATAGCTGGATGAAACACGCCTGCAGCACACTCACGTGCGCCTCTTGTGGTGTTAGAATCTTTGCGAGCTTAGCTGACGGACGGCTACAGAGGTACATAATTGATAACGGGGGGTGGGGAGCGTTACAGCCAGCCGTCAGGAACTGCTTCCTGTCTGTAAGGCTAAACTGAGGGCTAAAGTAGACTCGTAAAGGGAAAGAACAAACTTGCGTAGATGACCATTTCATGAATGAGGCTATTACTGTTATTGTCACTGCTGTCATCAGCATTAGTGATACTATTAGTAGCAGTTCTGCTATAAATTACTGCCAGTTTTTATGGCTCGGTGAAAAGGTCAGTGGAGGTCCTGTGTTCAACCGCAGCTCCCCCACACTGCGACGAGGTGACCTAACTCACCTCAGGAGCTGATTAATGTTTAGATGACATGTTTAATCAAAAACCACCATCCCGCTTCTGAGGATTTATCAAGTTTATAGGCGTGTAACTTACTGCTGTATCCGGGGTCACATTGGTAAACAGGGTTTAAAAAAAAATGGCCTTGTAGACCATCTGAGGGGCTCAAATCCTGGATTCTTTCATACGACGGATACGATCAATTCAGCTGACGCTACTGTCAATCAGTTGAATTGGCATGATTTTTCAGTGTGGAGGGGGGAAAAAAAGAATCTGAAAAGAACCCACAAAGGCACAAAGAGAGAATGTGGCTGGCGGAGTTGAGCCAGAACATTCTTGGTAACTACAACACCACCATGATGTCTTCAAACTAATCAACACACACACACACACACACACACACACACACACACACACACACACACACACACACACACACACACAGTTCCTTCATTCAGGAAACAGCAACACTTTACAATCCACAAAGATTTTGTCATACGTCGCTGCCTTGCTTTTCTCACGTCTCTGTCGCAGCCGTCTTTCCACCAACCAGAAAAGACCCCTGCCAAAATGAAGGCGCAAAACCTACAACTTCCATGGTAATTTGGACACAGATATATTCCAAAATAAGGTTTAATCCCCCCCCCCCCCCCCCAACGGTCACACAATTTGTTTTACCATCAGCTGCCTAAGCAGAGCCCGTGAGTTGATGTATTTGTTGTACAATTTCAGAACAAAAACCCCTGCTGGTCCCTCCAATGTTGAACCACAACCAGTGACACCCTTCCACACATCTACTCGACATATTTGTACCCTTGATAATTTCTCTCCTCCACTAGGATGACCATGCTCCTCCGGTTAGCCAGCTGGAGAGACTGGCTGGGACTCATGGCATCATCATCATCATCATCATCATCATCATCATCATCATCATCCGGGTCCTTCAGATGCTGCTCAACTGTTTGGTGCAACGCAAAGCATCTTCAACCTTATCAAATGCAGGAAATGATATGGGATCCATCTTGTTTGGTTGTCTGACGGCTCTGCAGGGTTAGGTAATTTAGGACCGGGCTGGAAACAATTTGGATCGACTGTGATAAAAATCTGTGTGAGCTATTAAAACACCATTATAGCAACGTTAGAGGGAGACTGGCATTCGACCCTGCCAACCCTGCACCAATGGCACCACAAAATTCATGACAGTGCACAAAACAACACAAAGGCGATGCCCAGGTGCATATATACACACACACACACACACACACACACACACATATATATACACACACAAGGCATTGAATAATGTATAGAGGCGAAGGGGGAGGAGGAGGGGGAAAAGATGATTATTCAGCGCTGCTCCAGGAGATGGGGGTGGGGCCTGCTGCAGGGGCAGGAGCAGAGAGACAGGGGTTTCATTACACATCATGGGAACACACTTCCACATGCTGTATCTGAGGATTTGGATCAGCTTCTCTCGAGGCAGACAAATCTGTTCTTTTCTACATCCCAAGAAGAGCTGAGACAGCAGTGGAAGGGTTAAACTGGGCTTTAACCAGTCAGAGATGCTACAACCAGTCAGAGACAATCTAAAGGCAAGTAGAGGTTGCAAGAGGGGGGCAGGGTGTGTGTGTGTGTGTGTGTGTGTGTGTGTGTGTGTGTGTGTGTGTGTGTGTGCGAAGGTAATATCCTTCAGTTGATGGGGCTGGGGGTCGGAGATGACTTGATGGAGATTCTAGAAACATCCATAATGACCATACTTCAGAATCCCATTTCTATTTGGAACTTCTTTTTTTTTTAACTATAAACAATTGATTTATGTATGCATGCATAAGCAACCTTTGCGTGGTAACATCTGGTAATGAAATGCTGACCAGAAATAAATGGAGCACTTGTCTCTCATAAATGTTACATTGATAGAGAACATATGTGTTCAGAATTGAGAGCAAAATAGATCAAATAGATATTTTGTAACTCAGCAGCCTTCAGACGAGAGGCGGGGTTCACCCTGGACAGGTCACCAGTCCATCACAGGACCAACACATAGAGACAGACAACCATTCACACTCACAGTCACACCTACAGTCAATTTAGAGTATCAATCAGCCTCATCCCCTCTTGATGTCTTTGGACTGTGGGAGGAAGCTGGAGTACCAGAGAGAACCCACGCAGGCACAAGGAGAACATGCAGACCCCGTGCCTGAGCCGGGACTCAAACCCGGAACCTTCTTGCTGTGAGGCGACAGTGCTGACCACTGCACCACCGTGCAGCCCAGTTTTTAAAAATAAATTATTACAGTCCTCTTACAATAAAAATCTGTCTTGATTTTAATTTAACTGTTTATTGCAAAAATTGTAGTTTTAAACGGCACTGATATTAAGAAGGTATTCTTATATTATGGCCATCCTAATTAACTACGGAATGACTTAAATAATAAACCCAAGTTTCAGAAAAGCAGAGGTCATGTCAGAGTGTCTACTAACAGAGTACAGGTGAAGCTAATGAAGTGGCCTTGTCACTCAGTTTAGCTGAATCACTGCTCTGTGACCTCATCAACCTGCTGTGAGATATATCACCTCTGAAGAAGTGAGGATTAGGCTTGGGCACTATGACAGTGGACTGTACAGAAGTACTAAAAAATCTGGATCTAATCGAGTGGTTTGACAGGCACCTCAGCAGAGAAAGATGATGAATGGGGATAGCTGCTGTAGGAGCTGGGAATACTGGGAAATGTGACTGCCCCCATCAGGGATTCTTTTGGCTTCAATCCAGATGAAAAAGGTGAGCCAGCAGAAATTTCAACCAGCGGTGTCACATTTTGCCCATCCGGTTTCATAAAATTGCTCAGATTCTGTTGATGTGGTTGTCTCTTGTTTAGTCTCTACCATGATAACGAGGATTCGTGGCTGCATTTGTCCTTTTTAGTCTGTTTTAGCAATCTGCTGTCTGCACTCAGTGTTTCACTTTAAGAATTGACCAGCTACACGATGGGCCTGTTTCCACCGGCTCACTTCAGCTCGGGTCTGTTTGGCCCCGTTTCCATCGGCCCCAACACGGCACAAACTGTTACCATTTTGGTCCCTGCTCCGCTGGGGTTCCAAGCAAGCAGAGCGGGGACTAAAATGTGACGTAAACACGTAGCGGGGCTCTGATTGGGTAACTCACCCGCTTACATCGTCTACTTGGTATCATCTTGGCCTCGGTGGAATACTGGTCGATCGCTTGGTGGAGTCTTTTATTCTTTTCTGGGCTGTTCTGTTTCACCGCTTGAAGCCTTGCCCGTCTGTCGTCCCTCACTTTTAGTTGAAGCAAAAACCACAGACAGAGCAACAGGCAGAACGCTGCCTCCGTGTCCTCCATTGTTGTTGTTGTGTTGCACACAAGTTACACCGGGGAACTCTCGGCCGGTGAACCCACCCACGCTGACACAGTACCCAGTGCTGGTGGGAACGCACCCGAACCGACCCGAACCCACCCGACTCAAGCCGAAGTGAGCCAGTGGAGACGCGCCCTAGGGGCTTCGTGTAAAGGCTTCCTGTCTGGCGCGATTAACTCTGCGTAAACTTACGTCCCAGGTAATACGTCAAACCTCCAGTCCAAATACTGGGCCCCTAATATTGGCCCTCCAATGGCAGCCTTAGTCTGACCAGTCATACTCCACAACAGAGCTGATGACCATGAAACAAATACCAGTGTTGACTTGTTCCTCGGATTTCCTCGGAGAAACAAGGGATGGAAAAACGCGAGGTGCATTAAAAGGTCTTGTGTAACAAGGCGGTCTTTCTCTGCCGCCCTCACATCCATGACTGGTCTTGTCATCTGAAAAAGACCTTTGACTCTTCCAAGTCCAGGCGCCTCCTATGAATGTAACCTTGTGACACAAACTGTTTCATGATTCAATACTGAAAAATGTGTCCTGAAAAAAAAAAAAAAAAAGCTTGGACTAGCTTGGAGCCAGATAGCCATTTATGTTTGATATATGTTGTTGGCACCATGAGGAGGCTGTCATTTCAATCACCTCAGAAAGGTTCCTCCCATGTTTTTTTATTGCTGCATTGCCAGTGAGAGAAAACAAATTTCCCAACAGGTTCATCCTACTGAGAAGAAACCTCTCTCCCTCTCTGCGGAGCACTGACTCTCTTCTGGAGGAAGCACGTGATAGATCGCAGTTCATGTTTACAATTAAGTTGCTGAACGTTCTCATCTCACTTGTCTGACACTAATTTAAGTAAATGTGATGAATGTACAGCATCTCCACGGAGAAAGAAAGTCTTCGGGATGTAGTGGAATTTTCTGTGGAACATCGCTGTAACCATTGAAAGCCTTCACAATGGGAAGGCTTGTCTCTCTTCCCCGGTCAAATGGGTGACATAACACATGAAAAATGGTGACTTTTGTGTTAAATTGTTTAAAAAAAATGAGACACAAATATAAAATGGGCCCTTCTTGTTACACAGCAGTACTGCAGGTGACACTCGAGCGAAGGATTCGGGTTTGACGGATTCAGAAGGACTTTTCCTGTCTCCCTTTGTGTCGTCTGTAAACGAAGGCTGAAAATCGTGTGTAATAACGCCAGTGTGCGCGTGCAGCTTATGGCAAGGCGCTGCCAATGGGATTAGAAGGAAACAAAAGGTGATGTTAGTGGTGAGGCGAAACGAATAGGACCCCCCTATACAGAGCTGAGCTAACTAGATTAGCCCTGCCACTGTGAGCGAGACGTCATTACGGCTCCAAACACACAGATGGAGAGTGGTGGGTGGGGTGGTGGGTTATCAAAAGATTAAGGCTGAAGAAAGTAAACCCCTTGCAAATGCTCAAAACACTTGTGGACCAATAATTTACAGTTATGGGTCGAGACAAACAATTTCTTCATTTATTATATTATATCTCTACCATCAAATATGTGTCAGTATGGACGGTATTTGCATCTCTCGTGTAGATTATGGAGAAGTTTCTGTTATTTCTCTTTGGCCTACAAAATGTGTCAATCAGGGGATACTTAAATGTAATCTGATCACTGTTCCCAGGAAGGGGACAAAGAGACAGGAAATATCGATCCGCTTTGTCCCAAGAAACCAAGACAGATAAAGGCAAATAAGCAAGTCAATCACATCTATGATACTGTGCCACCAGCGATAAAAGCGTCCCCCTATCTACCTTCTATTTACAACTGCATTATCTATTAATCAAGGTGAAGAACTTAGACTGGGACTCTATCAAACCCAAGGTGAAACAGAGCTCCAATTGTCTCCACGCAGACATCCTTAGCGAATCCCCAGCTAGACCCGTCGGCCTCCTCAGAAAGGTCAATCTTCAATCAGTGAGTCAAGGGTGGGTTGCTGGGTGGTCTCCATGCCTGCAGAGGTCAAACACTGGCATCAATGAGCACAGTTGGAGGCTGATCTGGTTGGAATGGTTACATCATTTGTCTCTATCGCACAGAGGCCTAATGGGTAATGAGCACTTTGGGTACACTGGATTTTAAAGGGAAAATTTGCAAGCACCTGACCAACCACGGGTAGCCCGTCTTGTCACATAGGGCCACACGATCTTCTTTTAAATCCTACTTTCTTGAGTCTGCTTGGAGGACATGTTCCACACAATTACACATTCTAGTTGGCCTTGTGTGCATATCTGTGTAAGTATGTGGAACATGTTCTCTTCTATGCTGTTTTCCTGAGTCTGCTTGGAGGACATGTTCCAAACAATTACACAGATATGAGAATGTGACAAAATTTACACCAAGCACGCCGGCTGTGGAATACTGTCTAACTCCGGAATGTGGAGCTCTTCACTCAGCAATTGTGCAAGGAAGCAGTGACAGGAAATGTGAGTACACACAAAACGCGATTGACTTTTAAGTGTGCAACGTGCAATGCGAATGAACAAAGTAACACTTTTTACTGAAGAAATATTTGTCTTTACCCAGCCCTCTAGTGTTCTCTTCCAGTATAAAAGGGTTCCTTAAACCTCAAATCTGAGATCGTTTTATCCAGGTGAAGACAAGATGAACATCTGCATAGGGGCTTCCAGCAAAGTGGTCGCTAACCTTCGTCACTAGAATAGAATAGAATAGAATAGAATGCCTTTATTGTCATTATACCAGGTACAATGAGATGCAACGCTGCTCCTTAGGATGTGCACATATAAATAGAAAAATTTACACAGCTATACCTACTATAGGACTAATACTGACATAACTGTACATAGACTCTGCAAAGACATAAGGACATATACTGATAAATATAAGACATATACAGAGACTGTACAACTGTAAACAGGCTTGTGCAAGTCCCACTGTGGATACATGTGGGAGTGGATAGCAGCTTTAAGTGGTGCTGTGGTGCATCGAGGTGCACAGGCACATTCTAGTACCAGATTCAAGGTGGCTGTGTCATCAACAGATTGAGGTGACTTAGCATTTGCAGTGCAAACATGGCAGAACAGTCCCGGTGATAGTGCAAAACATATAGAGGTACTGCAAAACATATAGAGGTACGATACAGGTTGCAAACTATCATTGTCCAGTAAGTCCATTCGGTTGTAGTGGATATTAGTGTCCGGGATCGACGAACAGCACGCAAAAATACACACAAAAATACACACAAAAAACATGCGAGGGTAAGGAGAGCTTGAAGCCGCTGCATCCTTGTGCGCCGCCATCTTGAATCAAAGCAGGAATGGTTTACGTGCGTAGCAGGGAACTTGGGGCCGATTTGCAAACTTGGGGCCAATGTTGGCAGAGGACTACAGGGGAATTACAGCATATCTCATGTTTAATTACTCTTTTAACTACTAGCTTAGATGTCTCTGTGGTTAACAACATGCTAGTTGTCACAGCTAGCAGGACCTCCCATTACGGGTGACATCTTGTGTGGAATAACAACACATCTTTGCATTGAATTTGGACATAATCTGCTCAATCGTGCTTAGTGGACACACCATAACATGAAAAATAAATTTTTGGCCAAAGTGTAGCTTTGATCTCATTGTCTGACTAACTATTAAAAGTTTGGCCCTCTGGCTCACGCTAAGGAGGTTAGCATAGGCGAGGAAACGGAGACACCAAACTCTAGGGTAATACACTCCCCCCATTTGTTTGGAGTGAGAAATTTGAAGTGATAGCTTATTTGGCTAACCGTTAGATTATTCAGAGGAACAACGTCAGTGCTTTTGATTTTGCAAACCATAATAAAATGTTTGCTGGAAAGATTTATTCCACAATCGTCACATCTGTCCACTGGCGACCTGTTTAGGCAATATAGACTCAATTTCAAAAGCCTACAAATCAAGTCTTCCCTACATTGACTCCTGCACGTTAGCCTACCCATTTAAGTCAAGTCGATTTTCAAGTTCAACACTCTTCCAAGCAGTCTGCCGGCCAGATCGACTGAATGTGTAGACCTAAGAAACATAAAGATCCGTATGAAAATATCTTTGTTTTAAAAGGCATCCCTCAAATAAAACATTTATCCTCAGGTTTCTGGTACAGGACATTGGATATTTGAGGCTCGTGTGCAAGGCAACATTAAGTTGGGGGAAGGTTACAGAGTCTCTATAAACCATCTTGAGTCAGGTAAATGTTTATTTTTTCTGTATTTACTCTTTACCCCAGGCATTTTTCGAAACCTCTCATCAATTAAAGACAGCTTCATTGGGTCACGTCTGTTCCCGATCACCCTAACAGCCCCTACATCCAAAACCAAAAAAACCTGTCCTCACACCAACATCGGCACCTTCCAAATCCAGTGGGGGATTTAAATTTTTTTAAGGGAACGTTGGACTCCGCCCAGTAATTCCCTCCATCATGTTGTAAATAACAGATTAGAGGGAAGATTTAGAGATGAAGGGAAAGGATAAAAAAAGAGGGGAGAGGGAGATTTACTGACTTTCTTCCTCTTAATGCTTTCGAGTCATTTTGTGTTGATATTTTGGATTCCAGTAATCTCTGACAGTTTGCCCGATTTCTTATCATCAAGCACATTGGGATGAATATGTTGGGAGAGAGCATCCAGAAACAGGCCATGAAATCTGTATTCAGTTTCTAAATATTAATATCAGTTAATGCCGTAAATCAATAAGATCACTTGTTAATTTTCAGAAGGAGTGTGTACTACACTGTACAAAGTAATGCACGCACCTGTGTGAAAGGCACTGGCATAGTGTGTTTTGATTGGAAAAAGAGCGTTCTTGTCATACTGCAATCTGAATTTTGTCTTCAGTGTAAAATCCTGGTCCATCACGTACACACACTTGTTACCTCATCACCTTTGCTTCCTGATTACTGTTTGTGTCTGTGCGCACGTTCCCACTGGGCCCATTTAGCCTCCCCAGGATACGTTGCCGGGAATATACAACAACAAAATGCAGGTTTTCTAAGGTCAATCAGTCGAATTTACCCCGTGCAGAATTTCTACTGCTGAGAATGATGGATAGCTGAGTAAACCAGGAAACACACGCCGATACGAATGGCCTCCGCGATTCCACCAGATGCTGAATGAAGCTATATTATCTCATTCCTGCTATAAAATCCCATATTCAGCATGAAGATCCCCATGAACAACCGATACAGTTGAGCTATTTTCAGGCAAATGATGAGAGTCAGAAGAAACTTCCATCCATCCATCCATCCATCCATCCATCCATTTTCTCCCACTTATTCCTGTTAAGGGTCGTGGGGGGTGGAGCCTATCCCAGCGGCCTTCAGGCAAGAGGCGGGGTTCACCCTGGACAGGTCACCAGCCCATGGCAGGGCCAACACATAGAGACAGACAACCATTCACACTCACAGTCACACCTACGTCAATTTAGAGAACATGGAAACACACACAGAAAGATCCGTGCTGGAGCAGGGACTCTAACCCGCAACCTTCTTGCTGTGAGGCGACAGTGCTGACCACTGCACCACCGTGCCGCCTCAGAGGAAACTTTTCCCTGAAAATTAAAAACTACACATAGCCTTAAACTTGCGCTTATTTTTTAAGATGTCTTTTTTTTTTTTTTTAATCTGACAAATTACTTAACAGCGCAGACGCTTAATATCACTGAGGTCAATCACACTCAAGAAACTGAATGATCAAGTTCAGGATTTAGTCCCAAGCAGAGAAGTAATCCATCACCCTTGTGCGCTGCAACCTCAACAGCTCAAGTCAGCTGAACTCGGGGAGTTTCATTGATCCTAGCATTACTAATGGATAGCGCCCTTCATCAATAAGTCATACCTGACCATCCATAAGTAAGATGGGAGATGCTTGTGTTTTGTCACACTGAACCTTCCCACTTCACACCAGAGAAACTGTCGTATGGGCTGTTACAATTTATGAAAAGGAAAAATCTGCTCATCTTCAGACCAGACACTGGTTCAGAGATCGAAGGTAGACTTTTCAGACATTACCATGCTGGACAACTTATTCTCAAACATGTTACCGATTACATAACTTTTGTGTCACTTAAGGCAAATAAGAAGAATCCATCCATCCATGTTCTTCCGCTTATTCCTGTTAAGGGTCGCGGGGGGTGGAGCCTATCCCAGAAGCCTTCAGGTGAGAGGCGGGGTTCACCCTGAACAGGTCGCCAGTCCATCACAGGACCAACACATAGAGACAGACAACCATTCACACTCACAGTCACACCTACGGTCAATTTAGAGTATCAATCAGCCTCGTCCCCTCTTGATGTCTTTGGACTGTGGGAGGAAGCTGGAGTACCAGAGAGAACCCAAGCAGGAACAGGGAGAACATGGAGACTCACACAGAAAGACCCTTGATGGAGCAGGGACTTGAACCCAGAACCTTCTTGCTGTGAGGCCACAGTGCTGACCACTGCACCACCGTGCAGCCTAAGAAGAATACATGTATCATTTTATTACTAAATGTATATCTCAATATTTGACGTATGCAGTTTTTAATAACGTTCTCCCTTTGCTAGCTTAGACACAGCATATTGCACTTTTGCTTACTTCTTTATTGGTTGGACAAGAAGCTTACTAACGGCTGGAGATGCTCCAGATGTAAATAAAGGGATGAAGCGTTCAGAATATCTTTTAAAAAGTGATAACTAATACTAAAGTACGGGACATTCTATTAGTAAGGAATTTCATTGCTTCATTGTGGCTTGAAGTAACGTATGACTGGAACTCTTTGACTAAACGCTGGTCACTGCATGTATCATATTATCAGCCACCACACCATATCAAGATGAGCGAAGAACACTTTTTCAGTTTACCTTACCCTGTTTCGCTCAGCTTTCTCCAGAAAGGAACTACTTTTTCTTAGTTTGCAAAAGTCTTCAGAAAGAGTTCATGAAGCGCCACCTCTTCTACACCAAATATCTAAACACACAGAATCAGTACCGACTGATTTCTAGATACCCAGGAGTCTCTCAGAGTGGGTGTGGTAGGGATTCAGCTGCAGAAAAGGTGTAGAGGTGATTCAAGCCTATGTAAGCGCGCCAGATAAACCTGGCCATTAAAGTGTGCACATCAGGTAGCAGAGTGATGATTGATGTACTTTGTAGAAATGAAAACATCCACAGCTGTACCCAACTTGTAATGGCTGTCATCGTGTTGTTACATAAAATTCTTTTTTTAAAAATTATGAATTAAGAGATAAAAAAAAAAAAAACTGATGTGAAAATCTGAGAATCTGCTGCCACAGCATGAGACGTTCAAAAAAAAATCTTTTCTTCTTGGTGCTATGTCTCTTGGTTGCCATGGCGACGTCTAGTCTCGAACTCACACACCATCTGTGTTTCTGTTTGCTGTCCAAAAAAAAAAAAAAGGAAAAAAAAAAAAAAGAGGCATGACGGATGGGTCAAACACGCTGAAACACAGGTACTGAAAAAAACGCTAGAAAAAATAAAAAACAACAAGCACAAAGGCAAATAATAGGAAAACACACATTAATAATCATAATAACATGAATTACTTATGTTTGTGAGTATACACACACACACACACACACTAAAATCTCCTTAGCTCCTAAAAACACAGCTGATGACTTAAGAAAATCAGCAACACACACACACACACACACACACACACACAGTGTGTGTGTGTAATCCTAATCCAAATGTATCACATAACTCTTGTCTCAGCATTAAAAGAGCCAAGATTGCATTTCTACGAAAGATTAGACGCATTTTTCTTTTGTCTGCTGTTGAACAGAGTCATGGTGTGAAGAGACGCTCTGGTCTTCCTCGCCATCTTCAGACCCGGATGAGATCCGACAGAAGAGAAGGAACCTCGTGACCTTTGCACTGTTAAGTTCTTCTCTTCGAATCAACAGTTTGTGTTTTATAGTCACTCTTGGAATCGAGACGATCCTTAGCTGCGTACAGGTCGCGATGTTTCACCTCTCGTATGACGTACACACCTACATACACCTGTCTACTACCAGCGGACGCCGGTGCCGGAGTAAGAAGCCCAATCAAACTTCGGTCAGGACCACTCTCTTCAAAAGGAAAACTTTTTTTTCTCTCCCGTTCCCCTAAAAAAAAACAACTATTCCTGGCAACCCTCCTAAGAAGACCTAAATTCAACTCTGATTTGGAAAAAAAGTGTTCAATTTCAATTTTCAAAGTCAAAAGCAGGATCGCAACTGACATTTTTCCCTACACGCCCAACTGCACATGCCCATGACCGGGAGTCTTTAACAAATTTGAACATGTAAATTACTGCTGTCACGACATAAAACCAATCGTGCATTGAGCTTCAGAGATCAAGACCAGATCGCCTACCAACAGCATAGAAAATCACCGCGACGCGCATGTGGCATCTTTAGAAATCGCGTGTGTTGAAGTCGCTATTTGTTTCATATCCAATATGGGAGCAGGAAAGACGAGGGGGCCTATTTGCAGGCATGAAAATCAGAGATGATTTCAGTTGTAAACAATCCCTCAGGAAACGGTTCACAGTGGCGCTGCAATGAAGCTGGAAGTCTGACGATGTGCCCATCCTGTTGGGCGGGTGGTCAACTGTGCGGACAGCAAAGGAAATTGGCTAAATGATCAGTTGTGACTCATGGAGGCAATTTATAGTCCTGGATCCCAGCACTGACTCGGGCGATTCTAAGGGGAGGCAACTGTGGAAATGAATAGAACAAAGGATGGGCGATGCAGCTTAAAATCGATACACAAACTATTTTGAAAATTCACCTCGACAACCAATCCTTCCTACACTTTTTGCGCTGTCCTTACAGGTTTATGCGAGATTATTTTCCAAACATGTTTACGTGTATGCAATTCTTAACATGGTACTGTTCCGACACAACACTTACGCGGCTCATATTTATTGTAGTTGTTTGTAGTTTGTGATAGTGTATGATAGTTTTTTTATTGTAGTTTCTTCTATTTATTGCTCTGTAATTCTTCTGCTGCTACTTCTGATGCCGTGACAGTGCCAGTTCCCCCACTGTGGGACGTATAAAGGGTTATCTTATCTTATCTTATTTTATATGAAGACCCAGCTCATATAATCCTAATTTTGATTTAGGGTATAAAATGTTCTGGAAAAAATAGCTGTGATTATTCGGGCTGACACTGCGATTGAGAAACGAACGAAAACATTAAGAGAGAATCATCGCCCTTGTGTCATTATTCATATTTGATCTGAAAACCATATTGATTTGATTTCGTGAGGAGTTTCTTCGAATATTATTCGCCGGCTGGGATGTCTCTGAAGCACCACAATACTTTATTTGACACAGTCTGTCTTCAGCATGAGACCAAATGTGTTTGCAGTCATTAAATGTTCAGCCCTGTCCCGACTGAGATAATCTCTTCATCTAGAATGCAATGTACAATAAACAATTGCTCTGCCCTGAGTGGAACAAGGACTTCTTTCGATGCGTACACACAATATAACTGCCAAAACATAATCTGAAGTTCAGCATGTGAAAGAGATGGCAACAGCTCCCCTATAGAGGTTTCATACATGTCGTGTTGGTAACCATCCATCCATCCATCTTCTTCCACTTATTCCTGTTAAGGGTCATGGGGGGGGGTGGAGCCTATCCTTCGGCGAGAGGCTGGGTTCACCCTGGACGGGTCACCAGTCCATCTCAGGGCCAACATAGAGACAGACAACCATTCACACTCACAGTCACACCTACAGTCAATTTAGAGTATCAATCAGCCTCGTCCCCTCTTGATGTCTTTGGACTGTGGAGGAAGCTGGAGTACCAGAGAGAACCCAGCAGGAACATGGAGAACATGGAGACTCACACAGAAAGATCCGTGCTGGAGCCGGGACTGGAACCTGGAACCTTCTTGCTGTGAGGCGACAGTTCTGACCACTGCACCACCGTGCTGGTAACACTTATGGGAACTTAAAATATATTCAATGTACTGATTTGATGTTTGATTGTTTTCCAAATGAATTCATATTTCTAAAAATATCGCCTTGTGACATTATTTTCCCTTTTTTTATGGCTACGATCAGTATCACTAAAAGAGTTCTCCCTCCATACAGCCATAAATGGAAATACAAAATGAGCCAAAAAAGAAAATGCAGATAATTTGCTGATAACACACAGAATTAAACAGCTGAGTCACAAAAACAGGAGCTGAAAATCTGACCTCCCTGTCGGCTGGAACAAAACACCGATGTGACCTTTCCCAGCTGTTCTCTTCCGAACCTGAGACTTTATCTTCCTCCTCACCTTGAACTGAGCTTCAGCGTCTGTACAGGGTGAGGTAGGAGAATGTTTCGACCCTCTTTGGATGATCGACGGTGGTGGTTGGGGAGTGGGAACGCACTGTACTAGACCGGAGACTTTTTTTTTTTAACCAAATGACAACATTCATCGAATTAAGGAATCTCTGTCCGTCTGTTTTCTTCCATTTTCTCCGGGACCGCTCCTCCAATCTCCTTCAATCATATCAATGAGGTTCTAAGAACAGCAGTGGAGAGTCACTTGGATAGGCACTTCTCATTGTTTGAATACAACTCTGGACTCTCGACTCCTGCGACCCAGAGAAGGTCAGCGCACGGGGGCGCTCCAGATTTTGGGGGTTTAACTATTATGGAGCTGCAAATGACAGCTCATTCCACGTGAAGCTCTTCTGGGGACAACAGGTTTTCCGTACCGATTTAAATGCGTAATTCTGCCCAAAAATTGCAACTCAACTCCCCTTAGCGCAGTTAACACCAACTCCCATCGGTCCCCACTGGCGTAAGAGTGTGTGTTCCTATAAGTGTGGGGGAGGTGCATATCAATAATTCAGCCTTTGATTCTTAAAGAACCAAGCTGCCAAACCCTTTGCTTTTGCTTCGATAAAAAACAATTCGCTTTTGTGGATTAAGAACTACTTTACCTACACTCGTCTAATCTCATCCTTCTTTTCTCTCCCTAACTCAGCACAACATCAGTAACATCTTCCTCTTGCACTTCATTCTCAGGTCAACTTTTTTTTTTGAGGGCCACGAAAACAAATGAAAACTAAGTGCGAAAAAAAAAATTCATATGGAGAAATTCCAAGAAAGGGCGGCACGGTGGTGCAGTGGTTCGCACTGTCGCCTCACAGCAAGAAGGTTCCGGGTTCGAGTCCCGGCTCGAGCACAGGATCTTTCTATGTGGAGTCTGCATGTTCTCCATGTTCCTGTGTGGGTTCTCTCTGGTACTCCAGCTTCCTCCACAGTCCAAAGACATCAAGAGGGGACGAGGCTGATTGATACTCTAAATTGACTGTAGGTGTGACTGTGAGTGTGAATGGTTGTCTGTCTCTATGTGTTGGCCCTGTGATGGACTGGTGACCTGTCCAGGGTGAACCCCGCCTCTCGCCCGAAGGCGGCTGGGATAGGCTCCACCCCCACCCCCACCCTTAACAGGATAAGAGGAAGAAAATGAATGGATGGATGGAAATTCTAAGAAAATAAACATTTATTCAACATCGATCTGGCTGACTGACACTGTCGGGTATGTCTGAACCATCATTTTTCAAGAGGCAAACTGGCCACACAAAACTAGGTTATGGCGTCTGACCGTAAGACATCGACATCGTCCTGACACCCAGGCAAGGCTGCGCAGGATTGTCTTCAACAGCAGCAGATAAATGAGAGGTGGCACAACATCATGAAGTAAAGAGGCAAAAGCATCAACGACAGGATGCCACCATGTCACGGAACCATCTGTGGCGGGTCTGCCTCTGACAGAGTGGAATTCACAGCCACAGCAGACCACTCAAACACAATGCCCTGAACCAAGCGACTGATGTTTGTCTACAATGGTGATGCCGATGATGTCAGTGTCACAGGGATACTGGCTACACCTGCCTCTCATCTGGAGCGCTCATTTTAAAGCTCCAACACCCCCCCGATGATTTGAACCCTGATATTTAGAATGCGGAAGCAGCAACGTGCTGTCCACTACGCCGCGTCCATTAAAGGAGCCAAGAGTTCTGATGGCGATGGCGTTTTGCTTCCTTTGATAAGTAGGACAGAAGGACAATGATGTGCATGAGCGCACCATTTTCGCATGAAAATCCAACTCCCAACAGTATGATCGGAGCAGCTCTCGGGTTTTACAAGCCTCAACTTTGTCTTCGCTGGATGCAATTCAATCCAGTTCACTGTTTTGTTTTTTTTTCCAAAAAGGTGTACAAATACGACAGCAAATTAAAAAAAAAAGACTGTACAAACAATTAAAACCACACTTACAATGCAGCTGATTTAGAAACATCGTCGTTGTGCAGAAAAGGTGTGACAAACAGGTGCAAATGCAAAAAGCGGTCTATTCATCCTTTTATATCACAATGTGCTACAGTACAAATTAAGTAATACGATAATAGAATATAATTGCAATAATTAAACAGATGTAGGAGGATTCATGGGTGTACCAGCCTGCTGGTGGCAGTCCGTGCGTACATCAGGTTGATTAATTCAGCTGATAATTCATATGTATGTAGCTGAACAACAAAGAACAGCGGAGCAGCGCAGGGACCCACCCTGCCAGCATGTGAGGAGCCTCCTCCTACTCACTATCTTGAGGTGTTAACAACAACAATACACGGGGGGGGGGGGGGGGGGGTCAGAAAGAGAGATTGGAAGACGGAGAGATGAAGAGATACGAGGAAAGTAAACAAAGAAAAGAAAGATGGAATCGGCAGAGATGAGCGCTCCCACTGGGAAGCAGCTGCGAACAGGGGTGGGGATAGAGATGAGGAGCAAAACAGAGTCAGCGTTTCAAGAATTACCCTGAAGTCAACACACATAACCATCCTCCACCTGCTCCATATCCACTCCCCCAGCTCTAGCTCTCCTGCTGGGGGGGGATCAAGCAGCATATCCCTCCTCCGGCTCCCACACACTCCTCACACGCCCCTCACACACCCGGCCATGTGGCTCTATATCTATTCATGTACCTTCTTGGGTCTTTTTCTCCTCTGACCCAGCCCATTGAGGCGGTCACTGGGGTCCAGCCTGTAGTGGGAGTGGTTGTCCTCACTCATCCTCTCCAAGAGCAACCACTTCTCCTTCCTCTTAATTATTACTCCCTCTTTTTCCTCTTGTTTCTATCCGCTGTGTCAGTCCCCCCTCCTCAGTGAAGCAAAAACAGCCGATCTCTCTCCTCTCTGGTCCTCACTAGCTGTCTGTGAGGCTGAGAGGAGCGCCAACCAGGCAAAGGGAGGGGGAGTGGTCGAGGAGGGGGAGGAGAGAGAAGGGGAGTGGAGGGAGGGAGAGAGGGAAGGAGGGAGGAAGGCCCACAATAGTGTTGCTATGGCAGCAGCTGCCACCAATGTTTATCTGGAAACCTCGCTGAGGAACCAAAATAGTCACCACACACGCACACACACACACACACACACACACACACACACACACACACACACACACACTAGATGTCTGTTAGCATCAGATCAGCCGGTTGAAAAATTATGTTTAAGGTATCAAAAAACTCAACCATGAAGACAGAAAAAACTTGACATATAGCAAAAATTCATTAGTCCATTTTCTGTAACATTTATCCATTAAAGGTCACGGGGGGGGGGGGGGGGCGCTATCCCAGCTGACATTGACCAAGAGGCAGGGGTCACCCTGGACAGGTCACCAGTCCATCGCAGGGCCATCAGGAGCAATTAGGGGCTCAGTATCTTGCTCATGGTCACGGGGGGAAGTGGGGTTCGAACCAGCGACTCTTCGTTTGCTAGACAGCCACTCTAGCTCCGATCCATGCCACCCCTCTCAAAGAAAAAAAGGAAAATAATAATTATAAAACACTGTGAGGGATATTGAATGAAGCCAGTACATTGACTGAGTTTTAGCCAGTTCTAAATTAGACCATTACAGTTCATATGAGTAGGGGGGCACCTTTGGACTGTTCTGGCTGATGACAGTTGCCAATAAAGCTTTATTTGAAAACCGCAAAGAGGTTGTTTTTACATCCTGAAGAAAGAATAGAGGTGGAATAATTCAAGAGTTAAATAAGTAGTTTGTGAATCTCATGTTTATCTTGTTCACATTTGGCCTCCAACAGAAGAGACAAGCTGCAGCCGCAGCGCGACCTTCCTGCCCCCTATGATGTTTCGCTACGACGCATTTCTGGGTTCATGTGTACATCAGACAGCTTGTCGGGAGCAGCTGATCAGGCGGTGATGTGACTTCATCTCCCCCCTAAAGGCTGCACACAAAAACAACAAACAACAACCAGTGAGCACGTACTTCAAGCTAGCTTTGAAGTGAGTCGTGCATCTCAAAAATTGCCAATCGACCGGGTCTTTAACTTGCGATGGCAGGGATTCCAAAAATGATCGGATCACCAAAGGCAGTTACCAAAGCACAGCCCATCACTGACTCCAGCTCGTTGCTCAAAACAACAAATGATTAAATGTTAAGCTCGGATCTGCTTCCGCTTTCACCCCATCACACACCTGAGTAAAACTTAATCTTGTTGTTTTGGCATCATCCAACTACAAGGTAGCTAGCGCCAATGGTATATTTGAGATCGGACACCTCATTGCTATCATTAGTTTGTATTTCTAGCCATTGCATTGATGCCTCAAATCTTGCAGGACAAAATGCGCAATTCTCATCAACTGTTGAGCACAAAGTGGATTTTCTGCAATCATCTAATGTAATAATCCCATTGGGTTTTGTTACGGGAACCCACAGAGATGACAGTTTCCTGCTGGACTACGAACATACCTCAACCCTGCCATGTTAACTTCTTCCATCCATCCATCCATTTTTGACTGCTTATCCTGTTAAGGGTCGTGGGGGGTGGAGCCTATCCCAGCAGCCTTCAGGCAAGAGGCGGGGTTCACCCTGGACAGGTCACCAGTCCATCACAGGGCCAACACATAGAGACAGACAACCATCCACACTCACAGTCACACCTACAGTCAATTTAGAGTATCAATCAGCCTCGTCCCCTCTTGATGTCTTTGGACTGTGAGAGGAAGCTGGAGTACCAGAGAGAACCCACACAGGAACAGGGAGAACATGGAGACTCACACAGAAAGATCCTGTGCTGGAGCCGGGACTTGAACCTGGAACCTCCTTGCTACGAGACGACAGTGGTGACCACTGCGCGACCACGCTGCCTGCTGCCTTCCTGTTGGGCTAAAATATATAAATATACCTCATCCTTGCACTCTACTTCACATGATTTCTGAGAGCATCTAAGAGGTCACATTCATGCAGTTTTCCTGTGCATGCACACAAGCATGGGGATGTACCTCACAAGAATATCACCTATGGGAATTGATTTTCTGCAACCACCACTTGGACCCAGAAATCATAAAAAGACAACACAATGTGAACGAAACAGTTTAAAATCTTCTCACAGACAGGGAAGGTGTAACCCTGCTGCTGGCGGGCTGCCTGGATGAATTTGTGCGATGTGAGTGTTTGTCTACACACAAGCCAGCAAGTTCGCGTTCGTCCTCCAGCCACTTAGTCGATAAACTTCCACCCAGCAAAGATTACACACCAGACACACACAGCAAATCCACAGCGCCTTGTCAATCTGTGTTGTCTGAATGCAGCCAGATCTTAAATCCCCCCGTACACCCCCGCACACACACCCCTCCCTCACACACACACTCAAGCACAGTATATTGCCTGTATCTTAATGATGGCTTGAGGCCATAGGCTCTCAGTCGCGGCAGGTTGAAGCGGCCTCCAA
The DNA here is from genome assembly GCF_037954235.1 of Aulostomus chinensis. Lineage (NCBI taxonomy): Eukaryota > Metazoa > Chordata > Actinopteri > Syngnathiformes > Aulostomidae > Aulostomus > Aulostomus chinensis. The sequence goes on from NC_141343.1 coordinate 11,450,061, forward strand.
TTAATGGTGTTTTCATGTTCCTATCACCATCTCAACATCTGCTGCTCATGAACACCAACATGAGAAGAATATTACGGTCAATATGTGGTTTTTTTTTGGTCTTTTTACCATCCTTCCATTTGCTATACAGCTTATCCATTAAGGGTCTTGGGGGTGGAGCCTATTCTAGCTGACAATGGGTGGAGTCGCCCTGGAGAAGTCACCAGTCCGTCGCAGGGCCATCAAGAGCAAGTAGGGGCTCGGTGTTTTGCTCAAGGATACTTCAACAGGGTCACCGGGAGCGATGAGGATCGAACCAGCGAAGCTTCGGTTGCGAGACGGCCGCTCCACCTCTGAGCCATGCCGCTGTGTTTTTTTCATCTGCCTCATTTTGTTCTTTATTTTGCACTTGAATACACTCACGCAGGGACTGTTGTGATGTCTGTGAGGTGATTTTTTTTTTTTTTTTTAAAACACACACGCTCGTCCTGCTGTGCTCGGAGAAGGGCCGCCCCGAGGTCACGGGTCAAACTCTACCTTACTTATCTTAACCTACCTTCTTTCAGCCCGGTAATCTTTCACCAGAGCAACACAATAAAGTCTTTAAAGGTACCTCAATCTGATCTACACGCTCCACGCTCCACTCCTGGAATGATATTGGTCTAAAAATACAAAGTGATACCAACAACACACCATGTACAAATTGTGTTTCATTCAAGAAATCAGGTCTTTATTTTTTAAAGCCATTAAAGTATTAATTACTTTCCTTATCCCATGCTTAAGCTTTAATTTTCACAAGGACAAGACTTGATACTGTCGGATAAAGACTGACTGATCCACTGAGTTGGCCGAAACGATTTTTTGTTCATCTATCAGTCATGATTTAACACACACACACACACACACACACACACACACACACACACACACACACAAAAACATCGGACAAATCATGAAAATGTTGCAACATTACATTGAGAGTAAAGCGACAATTCCTCCCGTCAACTCATGCTGAGAATATTGTGTGTGTGTCTGTGTGTGTGTGTGTGTGTGTGAGCGCATGCGACAGAGAGAAAGAAAAGAGCCAAAAGAAGAGAATTCATTGTTCCCTAATTTCATAGAGCTTGATTCTGCACTTTACGACCCGATTTAGAAAAGTTCTTGAGACATTTTCTCAGAATGACACACACACACACACACACACACACACACACACACACTTAACCTGACCTGGGCTGTCACCAATTCCATATTCCACAGGGAGCAGACCGACATTCTGAACCCTTTTGTGGAAACTTCTGTCTTCATTTCCCCAACATACGGTTCAGTTGTACACTGATAGGGAGAAATAAATGCTGGAGGAGCTCCGTACTCTTCCAGTTGAACACAACAATCAACAGAACATGGATCGATTCGGGTCCAGTTTTTCATCATTTTGGTGCACATTCAGAATTCCGATTTTTTTAGACCAATAAGTACAGTGTATACTATATATAAGTATAAGTGTTTTGACTCCATCATTCCATTCCATCGCTCCTTAAGTACTCATAAGTAACCAACATTCAAACAAGTACAACAAAATAAAACAAAACTGGACAAAGCAAGACAAAGATGTATGAGGAAAGAGGACGACAGCTTGACAGTCCGCAGTTGAACAAAGAAAATAAAAGTGCTAGAAATGAATTCGTCAAAGAACAGGTGGAAGACGACACAAGAAAAATAGACGGGACAAGACCCCCTGAACGATGCTTCACGCTCAGCATCCACGTGGGTTTTAATTATTCACAGGAGCTCGCCACAGACGACGACCTAACACAGTATATGACACGATAGCTTCGGACGGCTAAACATGACATTTTTGGAGCCGTTAAAGAAAATAAAGTCACATTAAAGAATCGATCCGATCCTGACGTCATCGAAGCTTCTGCTTCATTCTCCCAGGAACACTTGGAGGATTCTTAAAGAACAAGGATTAACTTTCAGGAAAGACCATGATTATGCACAAAAGTGGATTACTCAGGCCAAGAGGGCCAAATGCCCAAAGGCTACGAACCATAAGGGGCCTGGTAATCCTGAGTTTCTCACAGCACAGACTCACTGGGAAAATCTGACAAAATGGAGTGTCTTTTAACCCTCAAGTTCAGCCTAAGTTTGCGGATGTGGGCGCGTCGATGCGTCGTTTGAAATGCGGTGCAAAGTCACACGGTGGCGATGTGGAGCCGATTTCAAACGCGACGGTGATTTATAATCCGACAGGGGTCCTCTTCAGCAGCACCCAAATTAAAGTTAGAAACACGTCGGTGAACGTTCTGGAGAACTTAGTGAATAAAGAGGTAAAAGGAAAAAAAAGGGGGGGGGGGCCTTGTGTGCAACAGTGAAAAGTTTAAAGTGAAGTTTGCGTATGACTCCATTGCCCGATTGAGAAAAGGTGTGAAAATGAGGTAGAAAATGCATTTTTTTTAAACATTTTTTTAGTACGCATCAGGCACAAACGTTTTGTTGTTGTTGTTGTTGTTTTAAACCCCTTGACAGAATGCCACAAAGAGTGAAAAATGATCTGTGTGTGTTCTCTGCACCGCACCCATCAACTTAGTGAAGGATGAGGAGGCCATGTGGGAGTTTGTTAACCACACAATAAAGGCTTCATCACAAACATGATGAAAACCTCCCCTCTCTTTGTAACCCCCCCCCCCCCACACACACACACACACACTCTTTTGCCCCCCTTGTAAAAGCCACGTGGCTCGTCAGCTGGATGCATGGCGGTGAGGGAGGGGCGTCCGGCCGAGAGCCAGGTCTCTGAATATTTAACGAGAGAGGGAATAGGGTGGCAGGGCGAACGGGGAATCAAAGGAAATGGTGAGAGCAAAGGGAGAGGATGCAGGGGGAAAAAAACAGAGCGAAAGAAGTTTATCGGGAAGTAATGAGATAGCGAAGAAGATTGTACCGTAGAAAATGAACATAATGCCAAAATATCGAGTACACGCTCGTCATCGAGTGTTTCTGCCTTAGTAGCGGTCAAAAAAAGGAAGTTGCAGCGTCAGAGCGATCAGTTCACTGCAGTAAATTCGACATTTTGAAAAATTCTGCCAAAAAACTGGAGTCAAAGTCCTTGGTAACGTAAGATTTAGGTGTCATTCCTCACTGGGGGCCAGGGCCAGTCCTGTTTCACTGACTTTACTTGGATGATTGAATCAGAAACTCGTCAGTGTGGATCCACCAGGAAAAGAATGTGGCTTGTCCTCATCTGGTCTGTAAGTATCAGGGGTTACTGGACATTTTCTGCTGTCTGTTTATAGAAAAACGAACTCGCGGAGGAAAGTTGATGCGCTGAATGCTTTGGTTCAAGGATGGGTTTGTTCACACGCTATCAAGTGTGTTTCCTGTACAAGAAAACGGGGGTCACTCTCAAAGTCTCACCACAAGCGCCAGATGTTCTTACTGACAAAATGGAGTGGTGGCGTTAAAAGAAATGAGAGAGCGTGTACGTCCATGTGTGTGTGTCTGTCTGTCTGTCTGTCTGTCTGTCTGCGAGCACACGTGCACCTACCTGGACTCCTGCTGAGCCACTTCCTCTCCTGCCCCCAGGAACAGTGTTGCTATAGTAATTGTATCTGTGCTAGTAACCATAGCAACAATAACGATGCTGCTGTTTCTCAGGAACTGAAGATCAAACACATTTGATGTTGATAGGGAGATGACGAGAGACAACAACAGTGGCAGAACAGGAGCAAAGAAAAAAGAAAAGCAGGAAATTGGAAATGGTGGTGGGGGGGGGGGGGTTTAAACTCTGCCTGCGTTCTGGCCGATGCGTTCCGTCTCTTTTGCCCTCATTTATATATCCAGTCTGCTTATAGAGAAGCGAGGAGCCCACCATCGAAACTGTTACTATCATTGACAAATATCTGATGAACGAACTCAATTTTGCAGTTCTAAGTCGAACATCTGGAATTTGATTTTACAACAGAGAATTTATCGCCAACGCTTTTTTTTTGTTTTTTTTGTGGTCATGTCCCCAACAGAACCGAAATGAGTCAAAAGTACATTTTAACAAACCTTACCGTGTTTTTCCGGTCATTTTTAAAGTCAAGCCAGAAGTTCGGACTTAACTTTGGTTCGTACCCATGGATGTCATAAAGTTAAGTGCATACGATAGTGGATATTATGGATACTGCCACTAGGTGACGCTAAACCAGGGTTTTGGATTTGGCCCATCAGATCAAGTGTAAGCGTCTATCTCACGCAGAGCTTTCACAAATCAACCACGGCGACCTGTGAATAAATGATCGAATTTAAGTGATGCTTCACATAACCCCCCCCCCCCCCCCCAAAAAAAATTAAGTCAATTGTTAAGTAGCTTCTCGAGATTCAATAACTGGTATTGTCTGGGACGAGGGTGGTCCTGAATGAACCGTGGCGGTGGTGGCGGTCGGTCTTTTTCAAAACTGAAGTGCTGTTCAGGTTGTCTGAAAAATGAAGGACAGAATCCTGTTGGTGCTGAACACAAACAGATGCGTTTGTGAACAACGCCGGTATTTCAGCGCATCGTTTACGGAAATTCCATAAACTGGAAACTGTTTGCTGAGAGACAGGACGATGGGTGAGCTGGACTGAGTTTACCGTCATTGGATAAGGAAGTCTCGACAGAAACCAATTTTTTTTTTTGGTAACAATTAAAAGACAATTTTATTTGCAAAGATTAATTTTATCGCTTTGTGTATTGTATTTGAAGATCTGAAGACAAAGGGAATCCTCTGTGCCCCCCCCCCCCCCGTCACATCTGCCTGGTCTTTATGTTCTCGTGATGAAACATGAAACAGACCCCGCCAGCAGCTTCATGTCTGTTTGTTGTAACAACCAGAGGGAAACCAAAGGTTTGTATTTGTAATCCTAAATCTGTTTAAAAATTCACAGGTGGTGCTGCAGCCAGAGAGGCGGGGAAGCCTCATCCGTCCCATCTCCCAGGAAACCCTCGCCTAGGTGTCTGTCTGTTGTCAGGGCAACAGTTCAGAGGGTAGCACAAATAGGAAACTACCAGTGGAGACGACGGGGGGCCGTGACAGGAGGGGCCACAGATGATTCACTCTTATTGCCTCCTTCATGGTTTTCACTCCTCTTTCCTCCTCAAGGGTTGCATCGTTTACTGGAGGCCCAGTTTCAAAGAACTGCTTTAATTGATTTAATGGACCGTACTCGTTAATTTTGTCCCTTGCAACCCGCCCACCCTCTCCACCCCCAGACCCGTGGAGGATAATATCAGAAGCCATCGTCGTACACCACTGGGATTCATCGCCCCAATTTAACCAGCAGGGGGGAGGAGGAGGAGGAGTCTCAGATCATGAAGAGAGATGCTACCTGGCAAAAATATGAAAAGTACACAACCATATTGTAGATTATACAACAGTTAAATCACCTAAGTTTACATATATATAGATATCCATGTGTGTTTATGCATACATATATATGTAAATATACATATACACTCTGTGACATTGACAAAGGAAGTAAAACTGACATAACGCAATTTATGAGTCACATTTTCAAAGTTGAACCTTTTTTGTCCTAAAGAAAAAGAGAAATCCAACAGAATCTGAAATACTGAAAAAAAAAAACCACAATAATTCAAATTTAAAATGCATCTCTTATATCAGAGCATTTCTCATCACTCTATTACCGCCCCAGGTTCTCTTAACAGCTCGATTGGAAATGATTTGTCAAATGGTGCCCTCTTGTGGATTACCACAATCACTACATGCCCTCCATAGCACTGAGCCAGTGTAGTCATTGTCCTTCACTTTAAATGCTCTATCCTCTATCAACCTTTGACTCTCTGAAGCATCGACTGAAGCTGTGCAGCGGACTCGCGCTGGACACTGAGACATAAACTGAAGAAGAAGAACAGCCATGCTGCGACTGCTCAGTGAAGGGAAAAATCCTCGAGCGGCGTAACATGCAAAGACAGCGTTTTGAGAAAGTACCAGAGGGTTTGATCAATTTTTTTTTTTTTTTTTTTACACACCTTTTGGATCTTGGCATGCCTTTGAACAGCCCTGGAGAAACAGATCCCTGGATTCCTCCGACTGAACTGCTCTGCTTTTTTGGATTGAGCTGAAGGTCCTGCGTCCTTACGTAACTGAAGCGCCTTCCATCAAGACATAACTGGCCTGTTCCCTTCGTCCCTTGACAGACCCCCCCCCCCCCCACACACACACACACACACACACACACACACACAAACTCCTTGATGTATTAACGTTGGAATTGAGTTGAAAATTAGTAAAAGCTTCTTTTTGTATTTTTTTTTGATCATCATTTTGTCGCTTGTGATAAAAGACGGTCTTAAATTCACAACCCTCAGACTGAGATGTTGATTTTGTTTGACATCGTTTTTAACTTAACTTTCAGTCTCAAGTTACGCTACAAAAAAAAAAGGGGGGGGGCATGCTAAGCCTTACTCTAAAACTTTAAACTTCACTCTCAAACAGCCATATTTAAACTTGTGAGGTGGAGGACTGGTCCCTTAAAAGACCCCATGTATATAGTCAAACAAGCCCAAAAACTACAAAATATGTATATCTTTTATATCCAGCCTTACATCAGCAAGCTAATATACTGTATATCATCCTTTTTCAGTTTGGTACATTTCTGTTGATCGTGTGTATCATGGCAACGTCGTGATCGTTAACCTTTTGACCTTTTATTCGCTTTTATCGTGTCCTGACAAGACGCGTGCCAGCCGTTATCAGATAACATTAGAAGCTCTGCCACCCAACTGACAATAAACCTGTTATTTCTTGTAGGTTCTGATAACAAAAATTTTTTTTTTTTTAAAATCTGTTTGAAAAAGTATTATCACTGTGAGCGCGTTAGCATGCTGATGTCAGCGTGCTGACGTCAGCGTGCTGCCGCTAGGCTAGCATCCGCGGCAGTGTGACCTTCAGCGAGTCTGCTACCTTCAGGTTAAGTGCATCACTAAATCTACTCAATGGCTGAGGCTCTTCAGATCCTGAAATGTTCTAATGATGAATGTAATAATGTAATGCTCACTATCACCCTGAAAGTCATCCCAGCCATAAAAGTGTTGGCTAAACATCAGCCTGTCAGCGTGTAGGTGGTTCGTCAGAGAGGAGCGATGTCAGGATGTTGAACGGTGCGTCCATTTGTGGTAACAGACCGAGACCTCCGGGACAACTAAAAATCTGGCGTCGATTTTCACGGCAAAGCTTTGGCTTCCACGATGGGACAAAGTGACGAATATCGAATGAGAGTTGAGATGGTTGCCTATTTCACTGGCGCGATAAATAGTTGACATGATGGACATTAACCATTGGCAAAATTGCCTACCAGCTAATGTTAATTTATGATTGTTAGAATTGTATGTAGCTCCATTCTTTCTTTCTTTCTGATTGTTACAGCTCACCATCCCTTTCTGCAACGAATGTAGCTGAGCTAAGGAATGAGCCGTCTCACTACCCTTACGTCTTTGCTGAGGGCTTGCAAGCAACGGGCAAACAAATCATGTTTGTCTGTTACAATAGCTGAACAACGGCGGCAGACGATCCGAAGTCACAGCATCCTGAGTGACAAGGTTTGGGAGCATTTCGCCTTCGAGACTGGAGCTGTGCGCTAGGTATCGCAATGCTACAGCGCAGGTTATCCAGAATAGATGGGGTTATCTCGGTTTTTAAAGCTACAGTTCATGATATTTAATATGAATAAATGCCCCTAACATTCAAGCCTGAACCAAATGAGTTTTTACAACACACTTGAAGCTCATCGTGCCCTGGTAAATCTCTGCATGTCACACACAACAGCGTTTGTTTGCCCGGCAACGTTCCTGCTCTGCCAGGAGAGGGCATACTGAGCACGCGTTCTATCAGAAATGTCTGCTTCCTATTAGCCCTCTCTTGAATGGGGACCAATCATTTCATTGTGATTACATTACAGACACTACATTCCAGAAGAGACGATGACAAAATGTGCACGAGGCTTTTTTTCCCCCTGTTATTTACAGATCGCCACCGTCCAGTCTCAAAATGCTTGCTTTGGTGCAAAGGTCATAGTTTTATACGATACATCTAATAACGCAGGACAACTGTAGACAGGTCTAGAACACCTTCTGTATCTGCCGATGTGACAGTTCCCATTTAGTCAAGGGAGATATCTAGGAAAGTCAATGAGCTGTATGCCACCAGATGATGCTATGGACCCACGACTCCAACATGTGGGATCAATGTAATACATGTAGTTACTTCAGTAATGGTGGACTAGAATAATGAAGAAAAGTTGTTGGTTTCAACATGGGTCTCTATGTGAATATATGTGGGTAGGTTACCAGAAGTACGATCAGGCAGCAATTCCTTTTGAAAGCACACTCAAATAATATTGCATGGACATCGGGGGCGGTGCCTTCGGAGTAGCAGACCAGGGTGGTGGTTCCCATCTTTAAGAAAGGGGACCAGAGGTTGTGTTCCAACTATCGGGGGGATCCCACTCCTCAGCCTCCCCAGGAAGGTCTACGCCAGGGTCCTGGAGAGGAGGGACAGGGCGACAGTCGAACCTCAGATCGAGGAGGAGCAGTGTGGTTTTCATCCAGGCCGTGGAACCGTGGATCAGCTCTTCACCCTCGCTAGGGTGCTGGAAGGGCATGGGAGGATTTGGAGAAGGTTTGACCATGTTCCCAGGAACACTGTGTGTGTGTGTGTGTGGGGGGGGGGGTATTCCGGGATAATGGGGTGGATGGCCCTTTACAAAGGACCATTCAGTCTCTCTACTGGAGGAGTGAGAGTCTGGTTCGCGTTTCCGGCAGTAAGTCAGACTTGTTCCCAGTGAGGGTTGGACTCCACCAAGGCTGCCCTTTGTCACCGGTTCTGTTCATAACCTTTATGGACAAAAATTCAAGGCGCAGCCGGGTGGTGGAGGGGGTCAAGTTTGGTGGCGGGAGGATGTCGTCTCTGCTCTTTGCAGACAATGAGGTCCTCTTAGCTCCATCGGGCCACGACCTCCAGCTCTCGCTGGGGCAGTTCGCAGCTGAATGTGAAGCGGCTGGGACGAGAATCAGCACCTCCAAGTGTGACGCCATGGTCCTCAGCTGGGAAAGGGTGGCCTGCCCTCTCCAGGTTGGGGGGGAGGTCCTGCCTCACGTGGAGGAGTTCAAGTATCTCGAGATCTTGTTCACGAGTGAGGGTATGATGGAACAGGAGATTGACAGGCCGATTGGGGCGGCGTCTGCAGTGATGCGGGTGCTAAACCAGTCTGTTGTGGTGAAGAGGGAGCTTGGTGAAAAGGCGAGGCTCTCGATTTACCAGTCAATCTATGTTCCAACCCTCACCTGTGGTCATGAGCTTTGAGTAATGACCGAAAGAACAAGGTCGCCAATACAAGCCGCCGAAATGAGTTTCATCCCCAGAGTGGCTGGGCTCTGCCTTAGAGACAGGGTGAGAAACTCGGTCATTCGGGAGGGACTCAGAGTAGAGCCGCTGCTCCTCCATGTTGAGAGGAGTCAGTTGAGGTGTTCTGGCATCCAGTGGCCTGGGAACGCCTCAGGATTTCCCCGGAAGAATAAGCGGAGGACAACGAGACGAGACTCAAACAATAATACTGCCATTTCAGTAAGACTTCAATGAAGACTGTCCCTCAGGGAATCCACAGTACAAAATTACAATCCAGTACATTACAGTCCAGCAATGCTGAAGAAACCTGTGATTACAGGCAACGATGTGCCAGTGCTGCCCCCTGCTGCTTTCTTATTGCCTCTCCCTCCTTTCAGGGTTAAATGTCTCAGGACTTTCACGAAACCTGCTTTCTGAAATGTGCCCCAGTTTTTTTCCCCGACAGCTTTCATGTCTTGTGACCTATATTGACTCCAGAACATTTGGACATATAATATGCACCTCTTTTGATTGCAATTTACTGTCTCCTATATCTTAACGAAAACAAAAACAAACGTTTTCATATGCTGCAGAATACAGAACAACAAAAGTGGTAGTCGTAGAGCAGAGCATGATGTACTTTCAATCATCTGGAGGTCAACGATCCATTGACCTAAGTATCTACAAGTCAGACGGCTCTCACTCTGGACAGATTGATTTGAAAAGGCTCAAGGGAGTCTTTGTCAGCATCAGAAGCAGCTCCTCAGAACAACTGCAGTCAGAATTTAAACCGTGTGCGAAACGACTGGGAAAAAAAAGAGACTGAGAGGTTTACAGGGATGTGATCAGAACCCCTCTAGAGTGCAGCTGATAAAGGGCCGGATTCAGACCTGGTTTTTGGACAATTGAGGTTTTCGCGTGGAATAAAATGTTCTCTACAAAACATCGCCTCAATTCAAAACACACCTACACCAACCTCAAATACCAAACTCACTTTTGACAATGAAAGACAACTTTTTACGGAGATCCACCACGTCAATACTGATGCACGCCTTACAGACGAGTTGCGTTTTAAACATGTGAAATACTGTAGCGTGTCAGAGGGCCGTGGAGTTTCATAACCTACTGAGTCATCAATCATACATTTCCGTAACAATACCTCCCACAATGAAACGCATTTTCTGCAACTTCATTGTCGATCTCGAATCACTTCATTATCATTTTGAATTGCACTCTAAAAAACTTTTTTTTTTTTCATATTTGATATTTTACCCCCTTTTATTGAGAATTTTTGTGCAACTTTTCAAGCATGTAATAAACTACAGAAACTACATTTACAAACATGGAAGGATGTAAAGCGTCATCCAATGAAAATGCTATTGTAGGGCGTGGATTCGCAACACAGTGAACTAAAAAAAAAAGAAGAAAAAAAAGAACACAAACGGAAACAAGAAACCCTCTTCTATCGATCGTCAAACGAGCTACTTTGTCATCGTCGCATTCCTCGAACGCGCTCGTTTTTTCTGTCTGTCAAGATGACTTCTACCTCTCTGGGTGTTTAGTCCAGAGCGAGCTGACAGCGGGTCAGTGTTGGCCGAATGAGCGTGATGAAATCTTGTGAGGGAAGTTCCTCCGATTGGCTCGGTCAGTTTCAACAAATCAGTATTTGATAAGAGAGAAGTGAGCAAAACCTTCTCCGGTGTCAAGCTCATCTGATCCTCCTTGACACGTCGGGGAATGCTATTGCGCTTTTGTCACTCAGGGGCTCACGATCTTCGACAAAACGCTAAAACCTGTGGGTTGTGGTTCATGCACGAAGAAGCTTCGTCATGTGAGGAGGTTCTGTGCTCTTCTGAGCACCAAACAGATCTCTATTTTTAGATTTCAAAGTTTGTTCTTCACTTGAAAAGAACCGGGACACTTTCCTCCAAGGAAGAAACAGCTCCCGAAGACACAAGGGCTTTAGCGCAGGCTTTGTTGTACTACATAGCATTGGATGTATCTGAGGTCGAGTAACCAAGCTGTGACTACGGGCGACTACGTCACACAACTCAGCTTGATCCCTGCGCCAAAATATGGACAATCATTTGTTTGTTAAGGCCTTGTTTAACTGTAATATGTTTTTTTTGTGTTGTTTTTTGCCTGTACAGCCACACATTTTCAACACATTAATTAGGTTTACATGCACAGTTGGGCGCTATCCTTGCCCAGCTTGACGAGGTCATTCAGCTGGACGATGTTGTTATCCCTCAAGCGCAGGGGAAAAAAAAAGAGATTTATTCACCAAAGTTTTTCCACCTCTGAAACGATAGGTGATTGTACAGCAGATGGCAATCAGACTGGCTTCCCATTCATCTTTGTTGTAACAAACCAACAAGTGAACCAGAGGAATGGAAATGCCTTAAGCTGAATTTCCAGGCTTTTAAAATTGAATTTAAATTTAAAGCGGACGTATATGTTTACATATATTTCCAAGTCAAGTTTTAGTCGGACTGAAAAAAATCGTCTGACGGGGCGTGGTCAATGTCCCCCCCCCCCCCCCCCCCCCAAAAAAAACTGATAACATTCAGATAAACCTTCAACCGGTTGGAGCAACACAATGTTATAACCAAAGCGTAAGCTAGTAAAGCGACACGCATTCGTCCTCTTTATTTTCCCCCTGCTTTTTAATTAATGCAAACGTAATTCCACGTGACATGTGACTTGTAGGCGGCATGGCTCAGGGGTAGAGTGGCCGTCTAGCAACCGAAGGGTCGCTGGTTCGATCCCCGACCCCGGTGACCATGTCAGAGTGTCCTTGAGCAAGATACTGAACCCATAATTGCTCCTGATGAGTAGGTTGGCGCCTTGCATGGCAGCCTCCACCATCAGTGTGAGTGTGTGTGTGAATGAGATGACACTGTAAAGCGCTTTGAGTACCGCTAAGGTAGAAAAGCGCGATCTAAAATTGAGTCCATTTACCATTTGTAATGCAGTGTATGGCTCTATTGTATTGTATTGTATGAAAAATGCATGCTAACTATTTCAAACAGCCACATGCAGTGACTGAATGATAGACGACGCTGGTGGCTTTAAATTATCAGTGAAACGTGAAGGAGTTTTTCAGTGCAGTCGGTGTGCACGCGCATGGTGCCAGTAAACTGTCGGTTATGCAGATATCAGCGGTTGTCCAATCACAACATTTACATCACGTAATGATCAGTGCCATCCCATTCAGATGATGAAGAAGAACCTCATCAGTGCTATTGATCTGTTGTGTGTTGGGAGGGCAGTATCGTTCTGCTTTAACAAGCTGCTGGGCCAGAATAACCTTCACCTCAAGGTCTGCTGAACATCAGCTCTCGCTCATTGACAGCACAGAGTGGGAGGGGAGGGGCTGTTCTGATGGATGGGATGAGAACGAATGAGAGTGGGCAGTAGATGGGAGATGAAGGGGGGGGCTGGACACCAGCCAGGCATATTCCTGCAATGGAAAATACTGTCCTGCTGCCCCAAGAGCATGTTCCCACAGAGACCACCACTGCAAAACATTTAACAGAAACTAGTTCATCAAGGTTTTATCAAAGGAATCACTTAGAAATCAACCGTCTAGGAATCACACATTTGTCACACACCAATATGTTTGGAAAAGTTGCTCCTGTAAACGTGTTCAACTTGAAAACAATTGTGTTAAAGAAGTTATATGACCAAGACAGGAAGGAAAAGAAAATGACAAGCAGATGGAGAGATGGAATAAAATTGCTGGAGGATCAAAAACAGAAGATCAGAACGACAGGATTGAAAGATTTGGGAGCACAAAATGGGTGCGTATTGACAGAGGCACTGGACTTGCAAGGGGATGGCTGCACTCCATACCAGCACCATAACCAGCTAAGGCCTATATTCATTCCATTTCTGAGTTCTTTAGCGATGGACGAAGTGCCGTGAGAGTCGCATCTACAGATTGTGAAATTGACGGTTGCATATCCAGCAGCTCTCCTTCTCACGTGGAATGAGTGGAGCGAAAGCCCTGTCTATAACACAGAGGTAGAGGAATTCATTTAGGAACACCGCATCGAAGAACTGCACACGAAATTGTGTGACTACTTCCCCGCGCTTCACGTAGACCTTTGGTTCTGAGGAAGGACTTTTCAGCACGACCACAAGCGATCATGAGACGGACAGTGTCAAGTTCTAGAAAATGGTACATTTGAAGGAAATGACATAAGACTGTAAGAGACATTAGATTGTAACAGCTGTTAAAAAAAACAAACCCCCCCCAAAAAAAGCACAAAAAAAACCCTTCCTCTTCATTTGACGAAGGCCTTTTCCAGACACGTGCCTTGCTGCTCTAGCTGATATATCGGTGTCCCACACAGACGGTCAGTAAATAGTGACAGATGGAATGTCAACAGTAGGTTTAACTTGGACTTGAGCCCACATAGTGTCCTTTCATCCTTGGAGTTATGCGTTTCCCCCACAGCTCAGCAGATTATGTTAAGATCCCCTCTAACCACCTCACCAAACCTTTGAACAATACTCACGAGTTTGAGGATTTCAGGAGGTGCATTTATGAGCTCCTCTTCTTACTGAATCTGGCAGCATAATTGCTCCAGTGTGGATTCATAGAGTACTCAGATGGCCCTCAGATGGCAGTGGGTTTGTGCCACATGGGTGGAATGTGACTTTGGGATATATTAAGTAACTGTGTGCGTCTTTGACTGTCTACTTAGCGCGCGAAGACAGCAGGACATGTGTAGAGAGCATGTGCATTAGTGAGCAGAGATCTACCGGATCAACTGTGAGCTTGTGAGATGTGCTTAGATCTATCAAAACTTATTTAGCTAAAAATTGCCTGGCTCGCTCTCATGAAAGACTTTCATAGCACTTTGGAGGTGCGGTGTTTGGTAGCTAGGAACGCAAAAATGTACACAGTACTTCCTCCCATTTCACACTGGGTGAAATACAGACAGATGACGACCTGCCGGTCCGTGTGGGTTCATGAGATTTTGTGGGCGAGGAAATGTCTTGGCAAGTACAATCGTCTGGTTCAAGAGCTACTCCGCTGTTGTTGTTCAGCACTCATACATGTAGGATGTGATGGTTCATGTTTGTGGTATTTGTCCTGCCCCTCTTCTGCTGTGATTGGATGATTTGGTGAAAATTGACAGCAAAAAAGGGAAAAAATAAAAAAAAGCCTTGGTGACACAAACCCTTTTGGGGTGTGTGTGTGTGTGTGTGTGTGTGTGTGTGTGTGTGTGTGTGTGTGTGTGTATGCAGCCTCCAGGGACAAAGACAGCACTTGTGTTGGTCGCAGGAGGAGCACAGTTTTAGGAGCAGTCCTTTTACAAAATCACAATCAGGCATTTGATCAGTCGGCTCTTTTCTACTACTGTCGGGGCCTTTTTCTTGTCTCTGCTCTTGGAAGGAATTCCACCAGATGCTTTGGAAGACTGACAACACACTTTTGCCACCAGTGTTCCTTCTTTTTAGCAGCAGATTTTAGGAAAGAAGTAGTTATCTGAGGGAAAACAAAGCTGCTTTCAAACATTTGGTTGAACCTGAATGTGTCAAGGCTTTATCTTGGTAGATCCAAGTTCCCCACACTGAGTGCTGCACTCAGTGTGGGGAACTGTATCAGTTAGGACCGGGAAAAAAAATATTGCTATAACATTTTATCACAATCCTTTTTTTCGGGATGCAATATCAATATTCTAGCTTTTAATACTGATTTTTTTTCCCTGAATAATGGTAAGTATCTTTGACAGATCGTGAATGAATTCCGCACCTCTGCTTTGGTAGGTGTTGCAGTACAGCGACTATTCTGCATGGCATTTCCTGTGGTAGTGAGTTAGGTAGTCAGGCAAGTGGCCAGTCAGAGGCCTGAACAAGAAACATAAAATGCCTCAAAGCTTTACAACAATTGTTTAATATGCAACGTACATATACACAGCTACTTTTTATTTTCACCTGGATTACCTTAGTTCTCAGTTAACTATATAGAATACCGCAATATATTTGGATATCATGATACTATCGTATAGGGATCCTAGCAACATAGTACATGTTGTATCCTGAAGTCCTTGGAAATATCCACCCCTAACGTCCATCCATTAATTTTCTACCACTTATCCCGTTAAGGGTCACGGGGGGGGGGGGGGGGGCTGGAGCCTATCCCAGCAGCCTCCGGGCGAGAGGCGGGGTCACCCTGGACGGGTTACCAGTCCGTCACAGGGCCAACACATATATGCTGCGTCCGAATTGCCAAGTGGCAACCTACGTCCTACTGCTACGACCTACCGCTACAGCCTACTCCTACAACCTAAACACAGCGGCGCCATTCAGACACCCTAGAAGATTGGTGGTGAAGCACGACCTCTGCTGGCAGAGCACCGATACCGCAAATAGGTAGACAGCACCAACGAAAGCCCCACCTGCTGGCCTGGCTGTCATACTGCACTCCACTCTGAACGCACCCTTCACTCATTCTCTATTATTGAGCACATTAACACACCTGTAAAGGTGTGTTCACGTTTGGTGTGAACACACCTTTAGTCATCAACAACGACTATAAATGTTTGTGTTGCATGAGAATGGGAGACTGTTGGTGGCGCAAACTTGGCTTGCGCGTCCACAAGTTTTTAGGGGACGAAGAAGAAGTCCGCGGTGCATTGTGGGTCATAGGTTGCTCCGTAGGATGCACCTGAACCGACCAACAATGTGGGCGTGTTTAGGCTGGAATTTAGGTTGGAAGTAGGTCGCTACTCGCGCCAGTTGTGGTTTCAGACAGCCTCCGACCTACTCTGAGACCTACGATCCGACCTACTTGGCAATTCGGACGCAGCAATAAACAGACAACCATTCACACTCACAGTCACACCTACGGTCAATTTAGAGTATCAATCAGCCTCGTCCACTCTTGATGTCTTTGGACTGTGGGAGGAAGCTGGAGTACCAGAGAGAACCCATGCAGGAACAGGGAGAACATGGAGACTCCACACAGAAAGAGCCATGCTGGAGCCGGGATTTGAACCTGGAACCTTCTTGCTGTGAGGCGACAGTGCTGACCACTGCACCAACGCGCCACCCACCCCTAACATTAATCTTCCAGATAAATTCTCGAAACACTGGCATCAATTATCAACTGATAAATACCTTCAGCTACTGCCATTTTGACAATTCTGCGCACCGTTTCATTTTAGTAGTCAAATTCTGTAAAGTTGACACTACAGCTCAGTGAATAAATCCATGAAGTCCTACTTTTGTTCTTTATTTCTACAGTTGCAAGGACATCGCAAGGTGTCATAGGTTAGCTGATTTGATTACCCTTTATATCAGAATCACTGCATACTGACAGCATCTTAACTCTTAGTTACTCTGTGAACAACTTGGGATGATTGCACAAGTGGACATTGCGAAATACAAACGTAAGTGCCCACCAAGACATGTCATTCAAACCACTTGTTGAGCCTGGGAGACATTTGACCACACATCACATATAGATGCCTATGTGTCCTAAAGTGGGGGGGCGGCAGAGCTCAGAGGTAGAGTGGCGGCGTGGTAACCGAAGGGTCGCTTGCTCGATCCTCACTTCCCCCTGTGGCCATGTCGATGTGTCCTTGAGCAAGATACTGAACCCCTAACTGCTCCCGAAGGCCCTGCGACAGATGGGCTCCAGATAGTGGGACCCTGTGACCTTGTAGCCAAAATGATGTAGGCTACAGCAAGATCTGAATAGTGACCTGAGGTGCTCACGACACGATTGACACACAAACGGCAAAATGGGTTTGAAATGCCTTCATGGACCAAAAAATTCTTAGACCTGTTTCCACTGCGGTCCTGACGAGTTGACGATGAAGATGGTTGAATCAGCAATAGCAGCAGTGCATTACAGCTAAGTAGCCTTCAGCAGTCATCAATAACAACAACAACACTGGGATTGGCTAATGTCGTCTATCATTCCTATGGCCCTGTATTAATGGTGTGGTCAAGATCACCAGAACTGGAGAAAACCATGACCAAGACATGATGAGACTTTGAGACGTCTCGGCAGACTGGTAAGGGTCCCACATTTACAAACTGTGGAGTGTTTTTTTGTTTGTTTGTTTTTAAGTTTGTTTGCAGACAGCTCATGATTCAAAAAGGCTGGACCCCCCACCCCACCCCACCCCACCCCACCTCCGACACCCACCCTCAAGACTATTTCCAGTATCAAAACGTGTGTGACACCTACCATCAGCTGTTAGAGACAAGGTGTATCCTAACATTTCCGCATTGTGTTGTGCAGTCTCCCTCAATAAATGAGTTTAGCTTGTGTGGTTCTAGAATGCATAAGAGCCAAAGTACTGAAGTTTATCCTCACAGGTATCATCAGTCAATTGGATGGTTCCGTCTCACCCTGAGTGTGTTTGTGTGAATACTAAAAGAGAAAGTCCAGCTCCCTGCCACGTTCATTTAAAAAGGTCACATGCCGATATCTCACCCTTCCAACAGCCTGTTGAGTTTTTCTGCTAGAACTGCTGCTGGCGCCCAGCGCAGGAATGTTACTCATTTAAACTCCTTCAAAAGAGGCGATGGAGATCTCACCCTCACGGCGGTATCCAGTTAGTCACTTCATCTGGAGATGGAGTTGTGTGTAAACTGCCGATTGGATCATACGATTGATTTTTTTTCCTTGCTGATGCTGTCATCCAGTCTCTGGCGAGCAGACAGTCTAGGTTAGCGGTGTAGCTGGAAGCATCGTTTATAAATGCTTCTTTGATGAAGGGAAAAAGACTTCCAGCCAGAAATAAGCTGACCTTACAACAACTGGCTGATTCAGCACCTTCTCTTCCGATTGACGCTTCCGATATTTTACAAAAATTCGGCCAACAGCTAATATTTGCCCATGCTGATAGTATTTATGCAAAAACAAGTTGATATCATGCTTTTCATTTTATTCCTTACCCCCCCCCCCCAAAAAAAATTGGTACTTCAACGTTTTTCTTAATTTCAGAATCGTGTGGAAAGACCCTTCATCATACACAACAACAATGAGCACCAATGAAGAAACTATTCTTGATTTGCTGGGCTGATATCAATATCGGCCATCAGACCAATACCGATATATCTTTTAAAAGACCAAAACCAATACGGAAATCGATGATGCACTGATATTGTTGCGCATTTATCAAACGTATCGAAATTTCAATCTTGCCTGGTATACTAGCCAAACAGCAGGAAGTGCAGTCTTCGTGTTGCAGTGACAGCTTGACGTGTACTGGCACAGTGCAACACAATTGCACGCGTCAACTGCGAAAAACTCGTGAAAATGAAGACTGCAGTGATTAGTACTGTTCGCAAAACGCAAAAATGCGCGTCAGAAAACCATCGCAGTGGAGTTTTGTGGCGCTGCAGAGGTTTCCCAGTCCATCCAGATCCTTGCAACAGTCACCCCAATATCATTTCAACATGTTTTTTTTTTTAATTAAGTGAATAAAGTTAACGACTCAAGCGGGAAAATTCATTTCAATGCTGTGATTTATGTCGGAATTGCAACATCATTAAGAAAATCTCTATCCAAATATCTTCTCAGTTGTCGGGTAGTTTTTACGTTCACGTTTACGCAATGCGGTAATTTGCCAAGACGATGCGGTGCGCACAATAAGTTTGCACTGTCCGGCGTAACTTCGCACGAACAAACTTGCTATACGTTGCAAAGGAGAGGGGCGGCCCTGTGTGTTTTCAGTCTCAGAATCTCTCTTGTTTTCACAAGCGCGGCGCTGTAAACTATATTCAAAGATGAAATAATGTATGGAACCAAATTTCGCACATGTAGAAAAGTCGATAAAAGTTATTCTATAATGAAATACTGATTGATCTGGAAAAAAAAAAGTCAAACGCAAAATTTCATTTATTGCAGTATGGTGTTGGTGGGTTTTTTTAGGTCTCTGGGTTCGTAGAGACAATGTATACTTTCTAATTTATTCGACGTATTTAAGACATAATGTATATTTTGGTGGTTTGTCTTAGTTTTGGAGGTGAATTAAGTGTTTGTGTCGAGTTGTGCATGGCGCACCAGGAGTTTTTTGAAAAAGTGGGTTATGTTTTGACCAATGAATGTTAGCAATTGCAAAAGTACGTAAATGCCATAGAGTGCGATTGTACTGAATGAGTAACATTTTTTTTTTAAAGTCATTTAAGTATCGTGTACTGAAAAAGATTCACTATTTTTAACATGTATTTTTGTAGTATTAATTGCCGGAAAAAAAAACAATAACGATAATAATAAAAACCAACAATCACAAAAACAACAACAATACTGATCGTAACAACAACAATAATAATACTAATAACAACAACAGGCTTTGTCATTCAAGGTTGTGAATAAACTAAATGATAAAAGTTGACTACAGGCAATTAAAAGTAGACAACAGAGTGCATGTGTCAGGTCAGCGCTGCGTCAGAGTACGACTGTACATCCCCAGCATTTGGAAATCACGGAGGCTGAACTGAGGACAGATGAAAACAGATGGTCTAGGCTGACTTGGTGTCACCTAGCAACCCTGAAAACAGGGACACAAAGTAAACACAGAGGCAGAAAATCAAAGTCTGCAGGACCGCTGACCCAAAATATTCATCAACACAATCACGAACGGACCTGTCCAGTTTAACGTATCGCTCACTGCACAGTCACACACTAATGGCCAGAGCAGGAGATGAAAGTCCGTGTTCTTTAATGGATTAAAAGTGTGATTGTATTTAAATTGTGTGCGTATGTACTTCGGTCCCCCCACCCCCCCCACCCCCATTTTTCTTTTTACAGGCATGGAACATTAGACTGCCCCCTAGCCTATTCACTAGTTGACAGCCGTACGCCGGTGGATAAATGGTTATTGAGCATCACGCAACCTCTGCGAAGTGACTCGTTTCATGGTCACCGTTTGAGGCATTCGGTCTGATAACATTTGGAAAGTCTAGAGGAGCAGCGTGATTCAAATTATGAATTCACACTCAAGTTTAAAAGAGGGGGTAACAGGAACTAGCCATCTTGGCTTGCTGGAGACTCCACCCACAAGAGGGTTTTTAATTTAAGGCTGCCTCCTATTGCAAGCTCCGGTTATGCCAAGGGGCGGGGCGTTGTGACGCACTCGGAGCGGAGTGATTACACTCTGATATTACACTGACGATGAGCACATGTTAATGTGTGTAAATACACCGTCGAAATGAAAGTGTTAAACAACAAAAGGGGGGCATCACGGCTCCTTTAAAAAAAAAAATAAATAAAAAAAAAGCTCAACATAAACTCCTCCCTCTCCCTGGACTACCACATTCCTGAGAAATCAACAGAAGAAGAAGAATTTCAAAAAACAACAACAAAACAAGATACATTCATGACACAGAAAATCCCATGAGGACTAATTGTACAAATCATTCTAAGATAACTACCAACATGGATACCGCTGGTTTGAGATCGAGCTGTGTGACATGTGACCTTCACTGTGCATTCCTGGCCCTCCAGTCGTGTGTACACGAGGACACGAGAGCCACCAGACACTGACACCACCACCCCCCCCCCCACACACACACACACACACCTGCTGCAGTAGTTTAAAGACGGCCGTAAACATGTCCATCCTTCCAGAAACAACACGCTGCAGGGTAACAGCACAGATCAGAGCAGAACATGTCGACAACATCTACCAAGGGTATGACTCATTCACGAGCTCGCCGTCACCTGCAGACTGGGATATCTGGGAGGCTTCCATTCATATTTCAGGCCCTGAGGAGGCAACATGACGTACATAGAATTCAGGATCAGTGGCATTATGGGCTCGGGAGAACATCAGGACCTCGCAGACCGAGCTGGCTTCCAACGTGCGGCAGCATTAGCAACATCTGGTCCCACCAGACTCCATTCACAAGCTCTAGGTTAC
Source organism: Aulostomus chinensis (assembly GCF_037954235.1). Taxonomy (NCBI): domain Eukaryota; kingdom Metazoa; phylum Chordata; class Actinopteri; order Syngnathiformes; family Aulostomidae; genus Aulostomus; species Aulostomus chinensis. The sequence continues at coordinate 11,471,305 of NC_141343.1, forward strand.
ACTGGTGGCCTCTGCTGTGTGTGTTTCTGCATGCTTTCCCCTGTGGTTGATGCAGTTCATCAGTTTTGTAACACACACACACAAACACACACACACACACACACACACCTCACTTCGCCTCATTCTCACTACTGATTACAATCAAATCCTCCTGCATCCCTAAACTTGGTTTCAGCAGTCTGGTTTTTTTTTTTTTTTTGCTTTATTGCGTCTCCTCCTCTTTTCCAACCGAGCCTGATCACCGCTAAGATTTGAGTCGTTTTTAAAAAAAAGAAAGGACGGATTACAAACCCCCCAAAAATCTCATCCATTGTGAAACAACAGCAGCAACTGTCATTTACAAGCAAGTTTATGATATCACACTCAGTAAATTTGAAGGGAGCAGACAAAATATCCTCCTCCTCCTCCTCATCATCATCATCATCATCACGGCACGTGAAGTGTAGCCCAATCAGAGCATTAACGGAGTTCTGACCTTCATTTCCTTTACAATCTGAACTTTCGTGCGAGGTCACGCAGCTGCGAGCCGCCGCTCTTCATTGCAGCGCCTCTGCGTGTGCGAGTCACTTCGAATGAGGCGTCGCTGAACGAAGCATGAGTCAGTGAATGAAAGCAAGCATCACTTGAGTCTTGAATAGGAGCCTACTTCAAATTACTTTCTGCTGAGTCAGGCAGTCTCGTGCATGTCTCTTTAGACGTCAGGACAGACGTCTCAAGCAAAGGGGGGGGGGGGGTGAAATATGCGGAGGGGCTCGAGTGTTTACCTGTCGGGTGGTCGCGGACTCCTCAGTTCCGGTGGGTGAAGGCGACCCTCCTTCAAGCGAGGCAGGGGTGACCGGAGAGGTAGCCATGTTCCCGTGTCACTCTATCAGCCGCTGTCGGTAACGTTCACCGCGGTGTCCCGCAGCGTCCAGCTCAGCTGCCGCCGCCAGGACGTCAACTGTCCCGTCCGACGTCTTTGTGCGGCAACACAGCGGAGCCACTGTCCCTCCACCGGACGGTGCACGTACGTGTGCAGCGCGTAAACCCAGTCAGATGACGTTTTCCTCGGTCAAACACACATACGCGCGCGCACGCACACATGCACACACACGCGCTTTCTGTTTCTCCTGAGTCACATCGGCCACTGCCTTCTCATTTATCCGCTTTGCCGCTCAGTTTGAGGGGAAACTCTTATCCCGCATCACAGTGTGTGTGCGTGTTCATCACGTCATTGATACGATGACTGAATAAATCCCGCGTTGACACAATTTAAGCGTCAGAAGGTGGAATATTGAGGCTGAAACTGAGACTTGGTTTTTTGGAAACAAAGAACACCAGGACTATTTTATGATTTTTGGTTAAACATGAGGGGCGCTTGGCAATGTAACAGTCAGAGAACACCAGCCACATTCCTGCTGCCCCCACATGCGCGCGCGCGCACACACACACACACACACACACACACACTGTGTATTACATTGTCACATTTCACACATTCCCAGCTGAAAGACTTGTCTTGACAGCTAAGGTCTGCCTGCTGAGATTCATCAGAGCAGCATCCCTTCTGTCTTCCTGTCTGTAAATCCACCACTCAAACTACTGACACAGGAGACTGAAAGCTGCATGTCCAGGTGCGTTTCCACTGCCTCACTTCGGGTCGGTACAGGTGCGTTTCCGCCAGCACTGGGTACCACGTCAGCGTGGGTGGACTCACCGGCCGGGCGAGGCTTCAAGTGGTGAAACAATAAAAGACTCCACCAAGCGATCGACCAGTATTCCACCGAGGCCAAGATGATACGAAGAAGACGATACAATGGTTAGCAACAACGGTTAGTACCGTGTTGGGGCCGGGGGAAACGGGGCCAAACCGACCCGAGCCGAAGTGAGCCGGTGGAAAACGAACCCTTAGACATTTTGAAGTCTGCAGGGGGACAAATCTCGGTGCACCTGTTGTGTCCAGCATCCTCTAAGTACACTCCAGACCCGCTTCAGAAGAGTTTGATGCGATGAGGTTTGCCATGGGTCGAGTTAAAGTAACGTGAACAAACAGAACGATAAGCTAAAGGTTAATGCGACGGTCACTTGCATCCTAATTCATAGAAACATATAACAGGAACTCTAACAATCTGACAGACAGCTGGACACAGCTAATAATCACCTCTAAGAAAACTGATAGGATGAACACTCGTCTAGATGTCTGCAGAAATAACTAGATGATGGCTCATTGAAGCACTTATCACATCTACCAGACATACTTGGCGGGATTTGAGCTTGGACGCACGACTCCCAGGCAAGGTGCAGGATGAACAAAGCATAAATCAAAACCCCTCCTACGAGGGTGAACTACAAAAACTCAACGTCACCCTCCAGACGAAAACCTGACAAAGCAACAAAGAAACTCAAAGTTAGAGCAGGTAAGGAGCATGGCATGGACTAAACACCTGACTCGACCAAGCATCAACAAAAATCCAAACTTGGCGAGAAATGGAACGAGGCGGGGAATGGCGTAGCGTGGTTGGACGTGACGGACAAGACGAACTTGCAACAGCCAAAGAGAAACGCAGACTACATCGACACAGGAGTTGATGGGAAACAGGTGGACACAATCAGGGTGGGGAAGACGACCAGGGGGAAGAGGAAGTTACCAGAAACTGGGGAGAGTTAAATTTCAAAATAAAACAGGAAGCCACGAGCCAACATAGACACATGGCAAACAAAAAACACCGCTATATGCATGGACGTGACAACGCTATACAGATATTTTGCAGTTTATACACAGGAAGGAATGAAGGTGACAGAATTACTGGAGAGTTTTTATTCAGATGTAATTTAGGAGGTTAATAGTTTGCTCCTCCGGGGCATCGAATCCAACTGAAAGAGAAGTTTAGTTGGGTTTTTTTTGTGTTTTTCCAGTTGACTTAGGATGGAAGGCAGAGTTATCACTGGTGTCACACCTGTTGTTTAGGCTGGGATGAAATTATCACCTTTGAAAGTTTGGACCAAACGCGGTATCATAAAGAGAAAGGGTGTTTTCTCATGTAGTCCTCTGCAGGAGAATTGAACTCAGTCCTCTGCAAGAGGGCCAGAAAGTGAACCAAAATGGAAAAAATGCAGTTCTTTTTGTGTTTATATTGTCTGTCAATTTGAAAGAGGGCTCTTTTTATTTCACCTCAGCTCTGATGAGGCCTTAGTTCTCTTTCTGTTCACACTATGGGCGCATTTCCACTGGCTCACTTTGACTCGGGTTAGGTGGGGTCGGCTCGGTACGTTTCGGTACGGCTCGGTACGGGTGCGTTTCCACCAGCGCTGGGTACCACATTGGCGTGGGTGGACTCACCGGCCGAGAGTTCCCCGGCGTCATTTGTGTGTGACACAACAACAACAATGGAGGACACGGAGGCAGCGTTCTGCCTGTCGCTCGGTCTGTGGTTTTTGCTTCAACTAAAAGTGAGGGACGACAGACGGGCAAGGCTTCAAGCGGTGAAACAGAACAGCCCAGAAAAGAATAAAAGACTCCACCAAGCAATCGACCAGTATTCCACCGAGGCCAAGATGATACCAAGTAGACGAAGTAAGCAGGTGAGTTAACCAATCAGAGCCCTGCTATGTGTTTACGTCACATTTTAGTCCCCGCTCTGCTCGCTTGGAACCCCAACAGAACAGGGACCAAAATGGTAACGGTTAGTACCGTGTTGGGGCCGGTGGAAACGGGGCCAAACAGACCCCACCCGAGCTGAAGTGAGCCAGTGGAAACGCCCTATCTGGAGCTCAGACCTGGACTGCTTTGGGTTATGGGTAATTTCCACTTGGAGCAAGATGGCTACTGCTATATTTGCATTTTTTTTTTAAGCTTTGAATTTACTGGTGCATGTAATCTGTCTATGGCAGCCTAGAGGTTTATGATGCAATGGCAAAGGGCAAAGTGAGCCTGGAGAGTTTTGTGTTCATCGTGTTCATCGTTCATAAGCGACACAGACTGAGAAGTGGACCGTGCGCAGACCACCGAAGGGTCCGAGTGCAATTCCCTCCTGAGTGGTCTGAAGGGGCATTCACACCTGCCTCATTTAGTTTGGTCGGATTGCGCTAGAGTTAGACTTCCCCCTCGTTTCAGTTTGTTTGGGTAGGTGAGAATGTGGTAATCGCACTCAGGTGCACATCAAAACTGGACCAAACGATTTTGTTTTTCCAACGTGCTCCACAGTGGAAATTAAAGGTGTGGGTGCAGTCACAGGAAGAGTTGGAGTGGAAGGTGAGTCGATCATGACACGATTTCTAGAAAAATTCATCAAAAAAGTTTTAAAAAAAGCTCCTGCTGAAAAGATCCTCTGATTTGAGGCCGTGGGGAGGACAAATTATGGCCGCATTGCACCTGTGACTTCATCAAAAAAAGTAAACCCAACCAAACTGGCAACGCTGTAAGCGTGACAGACGCCTGAGTTGTTTGGATTGTTACACGTATGTGCAAAACACTCCTGACTCATTGGCTGGGGTTCACTATGAGGGATGAAAATGACCCAGGGTGAAAACACCCGAAATCCCTCTCACTCGCACTGTTGCCCTCGGAGAATTTCAACAAGGTGAGTCTCTCTTTAAGTCGTAGTCAGGTGATCTAAACCAAGTAATAAAAAAAAAAAAAAGAAGGGCAATGAGGGGGAAACCAAGAACGAATCAGCGAGAGGAATAAAAGTGAGGCAAGTGAGGACGGACGAGAAAAACGAGAAAGGAAACACTGACTGCTACAGTGATTGCAGTATCACTACTAGCATGTCACTGAATAATCTCCAACTGTTTTCACCACATTCGCCATTGTAGTAGAGATTACGTAGCCTCCAAGAGAGCTGATCTATTTCAAGCATGCATGTCTCAGGAATTAGCAGATAATTTTGAGGAGAAGCAGGAACTTGTCTTGAGGACAGGACTGTTTGCCAGGCGGACCTCTTGTGAGCTGAAACATTTTTCTCCAGCTATGGTAACACAAAAGAGATTAGGGGCCAGCTTGGCGTGACCCAGTGGCTCCAGAAGACAAACGCCAGCTGCCAGGGGCTGTTTGCTGTAAGTGGATGATGTAATACTGAGTGGAGGAAGAACGGGAAGTAAAAGGCAGAAAACCTTGTTAATCTGAGGAAGATGGACGGTATCCAGACGGATGTGGGGCAGCTCCGGTATCATCTTCACGGCGGGTTCACTGTTAAAGTTCATGTGAGGACGGCCATGTCCATGAGAAGGGTTATTAGTGTGTCTGCTCACGGCGTTGAGAGCAGGCGGGAGGTTATTTTAGAGTCAGACTGGAATGACTCAGTTCACCTGTCAAAGAAGATCACGGCTGGGTGAAAATTTTCGACTCCACTGAACCAGGACCATCGAGGCCCGGAGGTGTGAACATGAGTAGTCCTGAGTTTTTATGAATAGCACAATGTATTTAAACCCGGAGTGTAATATCCCATAGAACTCAGAATCCCAATCTTCCTGCTCCAGGATCATTCTGCATTACTGAACTGAAGATGGTTCGCCGCGACCACGAATGTTGGCGTCTCTACAAAGTCTCATCTCAGCAATCCAAAAATACATTTCATATCGATATTTCTTCCTAGAGCAGGGGCAGTAACGTGATGACATCTATATATAGTGAGAAAGGCCACTTCAGAAGATAGGTCTTGGATAAAGATCCAACAAACACCAGATTTGGAGCCGGCGACTACCGTTCGGGGCCTGTCCAGTCAATCCAAGTTTAAGATTATATAGCGGCGCTTCGCAGAAATGCCAACATTCTGTTCAGCTGATTTGGTTGCCTGTAATGTGGGTCTGAATTACTGTAATGTTTCTCGTCTTTCAGTCAGACGTTTTCCAACCCCCCCCCCCCACACACACACACACACACACACACACACACAATGAATCCATTAGGTTAATGCTGAATGTAGCCTTGGCAGGACAGTGGTCTTGATTCTCCAAAAAAGACTTGTTTCAGCAAATAGGAAATTCCCTCTTTTGCTGTGACAAGCAAATGTGTTTTGATAATACTAACTTTGATCCAAATCAAGTAATCAACCAAGAAATAAACAAAATATCCATCCATCCATCTTCTTCCACTTATTCCTGTTAAGGGTCATGGGGGGGTGGAGCCTATCCCAGCAGCCTTCAGGCGAGAGGCGGGGTTCACCCTGGACAGGTCACCAGTCCATCACAGGGCCAGCACATAGAGACAGACAACCATTCACACTCACAGTCACACCTACGGTCAATTTAGAGTATCAATCAGCCTCGTCCCTTCTTGATGTCTTTGGACTGTGGGAGGAAGCTGGAGTACCAGAGAGAACCCACACAGGAACAGGGAGAACATGGAGACTCACACAGAAAGATCCATGCTGGAGCAGGGACTGGAACCTGGAACCTTCTTGCTGTGAGGCCACAGTGCTGACCACTGCACCACCGTGCCGCCTTAAACAAAATTTGATTAATACAAAAATACATAAATGTAGAGTACAGCTTCTTAGTATGGTGCCGGATATATGTGACGAAGTCATCGTAACAGTAGATGTGCATGTTGTATTTGTTATAGTGGTTGGACCTAACAATCATTCAGAGTGCAGTTTTTTTTCTAGGGCTGTGCCTGTCTTTGGGATTGGGATGGGGTTGCTCATGGAAACTGCAAAAGCAACACAGTACTGCATTACATAATGTCAACCAAGTCCATCGCCACCTGTGCGCTTGGTTAGGTTCGGCACTCCCAGCCATGTCCTCGGCTTGTGCGTGCCACTGTGCCGCATGGCCACGAGGCTTTTGAGGTGGGGAATGAAGCAAGGGGCTTGAATACAAGGGAGACTGTTTAGTTGAGGGCGTCCAGGCCTCTGCTGAACCGTCACCTCCATCTACCGACCAAAGAATCAGAGCCGTCCACCCATTTTCTACCCCCTATCCTGTTAAGGGCTGCAGGGGGGGCTGGAGGCTATCCCAGCAGCCTTCGGGCCCCTTTACATGTCTTTGGACTATGGGAGGAAGCTGGAGTACCCAGAGAGAACCCACGCAGGCACGGGGAGAACAAGCAGACTCCACACAGAAAGATCCCGTGCCGGGGCTTGAACCCGGAACCTTCTTGCTGTGAGGTGCTAACCACTGCACCACCGTGCCACCTATGAGTCAAGCTAATTTCGCCGGGAAATATATTGTGCAGGAATGCACGGGAAGGTAATAATTGGCATGTGACATCATCCTTTAAGTGAGCCTTATGTTCGTGCTCAGCGAGAAGTTATCTGAGATTATTTGAGTCATCATGTTTCAGAACTTTAAACCCTGAAAGAAACTAACGTTGACGGTGCGGCGTGGACACCGGTGACCGTTATGCTGCGGTTATTTTCATTAGTCTCAACCACTGTCTGATGCTCGGCGGCCCTTTTAGCCACCACAGCCCTCGTCCCATTATTACTAGCATGGGGAGAGGAAATGTTTCTTTGAGGTTAAGGCCATGAATAAATACCAATCACTCACTTGCTTCCTCCTGCTAATGTGTCTAATCAAGAGTTAACAAGTTAGCACTGCCCCGAGTGAGTGGAGCGAATGGTTTTCTGTAGCTTCTCTGTGGGGACGAAATTTGACAGTGGACTGTCTTTATTGACCACCAAGAGATGTAAGAGATGACGGGGGCATTCAGGATGTGGGGTGCTATGAGGCAGGCCCGAAGAACAGCGCAGATGCTATCTCAGCTGCAGCCTACATGAGGTGTCAAACAGCAGGTTTAATTATAGTTGTAAGAGGAGGTTCAGGCGGTGCTGGATTAGGACTTTAACTTGGTTTTACACACACACACACACACACACACACACACACACACACCCTTGTACTTACATCTTTGTGAGGACTTTCACTGATGCAATACATTCCCTAGCCCCTCACCCTAAACCTGACCATCTCAACTGACTGCCTGACCCTGACCTTGACCCTAAACCTAACCAGAACCTAAGTCGAACCTCAACCCTAAAACCAAGTCCTGACCTTCAAACGGCCCTTTGAAGATGTGAGGACCGGCTAAAATGTCCTCACTTTGTTGGTTAAATACGTATTCTAGTGTTCGATATGTAGCAAGTAAAAGAACACACACACACACACACACACACACACACACACACACATACACACACACACACACACACTAGCTGCTGCTTAGGCTGAGGCTAATTAGATTGTGCTCCACAGTGACTGATGACCTCCATCAGCAACTTGTTGGCGAACGCTTACGGTGGACTGCTAGGTCATTCAGTGAAGAGAGGGCTAGCCGTGATGTCACTGCCATTCATCAATGTGCATGTCCCAAACCCAGACAGTGTGGGTGAGCGACATCCATGTTGAATTCCCTCCGACCCCAAATCATGAAGATGAGTTAATCCGATATGATTTCAGATTAATTTACTAATAGCCTACATAATCTGGTAGAGTCTCACTGCGTGTCAGAGGGGATGCTGAACATGCTAGTGATGTCATGAATATATGATTCAAGCCGCGCCTCCAATCATCAGTCATCCAATCACTGCACTGCACTGCGGGAACCAAGAGTAAATGACAGACAGGGCGTGTGTGTGTGTGTGTGTGTGTGTGTGTCTGTGTGTGTGTCTGTGTGTGGAGGCTGCCTGACTGAATGGAAAAATGATCGTCAGTCACGGGAACAGACAAAGCTGTCAGTCAATCTGTCACCTTCCTGGCTGGACTAGCTCTAACATTGGCGCAAAGGACACACACACACACACACACACACACACACACACACACACACACACACACACACACACACAGTGATCAGTGTAGAAATGCGACTGGGAAGTATCCCCATATGAGCCATGGAATTCTCTTAAAACTAAAGAAAGGCCCCTCAGTTTTTTCCTGTTCCGTCTTCTTTAGCGTAGGATACAATGAAGCATGACGGGAAAGGAGATACTGCTGTCCCACAATTCCTTGCAGCAGCAACATTTATGGTAAAACAACCATTACGCATACACACGCAAATTTAGACATTTTGTGCTCAAATCAGCAACTGGAGTAAGAATTCAACCCAAATTTAAATTTTGTCCATTCAATAAAATGTCGCTCACAGCAAAAAAAAAATCTTCAGAAACGTGATGTTTATTTAATACCAGACTGGAAATCGTAGCTGCGAAACAAATCAACCGCCACCTGATGATTTAACAGTGCGCTGAGATTCACTGTGAAAGAAAAGTAGCCAATTAGAAGCCGCGGTGCATGCCCCGCTGCACCAGAGACAATTCTAGCAGTTGCCCATGAACAGAGCAGATAAAAATAACCTCAGAGGCTTAGCATTTAATTCATTCAGATGGATTTTAATGATCATAGAATTGTTACAGGTTTGTCAGTCCACGGGAAGATCAGATATTTTAATATTAAGGCAAACAATGACATGAACTTGAGCGAGCAGCACTTGGAATATTTGAGGATTGACTCTTGGAAAGCAGGAAAAACAAAAAAAAAACTGTCAAATTCCCCCTGAACTACAAGATCTCTTTGTTAACCTAGATTCCTTCTTCTCTGTTCATCATTAGCCTCCCCTGCAACAGTGCGGAGCCCTCGCAGGGGCCCAGCACGCACGTGGAACACCTCTGATTCAAGATTTTAGTTTTCAGCTGCTGGAGAACATGTCTGGTTGCACCTGAGCAAATGCTGCTGGCATTTGCTGACGTCACGGGAACAGTAAAAGCTCCGCTAATGACCTCATAAACCGATAATGCTGACGTGAATTCCCGCCGACGCGTTGAGCTTCTGCTTCCCTCTCCGTTTTCATTCACTTTCTATCAACAGTTTTCCCGCTGAAGACAAGAGGCAATCATACTGACGTGGCGAAATACACTAAGACCCACCATACAATACATCTGAACAAACATTCTACCCTTGAGATGAGAATACTTGACACGGAAATGGCCATTATAATATGTAACATGCTCTTAAAACTTCATTTCTGCTCTAAATTTATATATTACTTAAGTAAAAGTACTAGTATTTAAGTGTACCTGCGGATGGCAGTGCTGATCTTTCTCTTCTTCTCAAGTGAATGTGGACTGAGTACAAAAGTGTTGTTTACTTGTTTTATGTCACATGATTAGTGTGTTGCTCTCTTCGCTTTGGTTTATTATCTCCATGAAGAAGATGTAGCCACGCAAACTTCTATGAGGGTGGTGTCGGACCAAATCAGCCACTGGGGGCACAGGTCTAATCTTGGCTTATATCATCGGCCACAGCAGGAGGGCACTAGGTTGCTTTTCCTCAAACAACTGATCTTGGATCAGTGCTTCTAAGCCAGCGAGGAACACATCCCACCACTACCACCCCCTGTTTAAATGAACGCGTTTTTCACCGCAGTGCCTGATTTGGTTTCAGATTTTAATTCAGCCTTAGGGAAGCGTCGCTGAGTATTTTGTGCGTGATTTTGACAGACGTGTCCCCTCAATGGTGAACGCGTTGTCTCGCTCAGCTGCCCCCGGTGGCTTTTTCTCCCCTCTCTCCCTGCTCCACATTTATATACTTATAACCGATCGGGCGAGTTGTGTGTAAAATGCTACGGGTGGAAAGAACAGTGGACGGTTGATTTGTATGTTGCTTTCAGTCAGTCACGTCTAGCGCAGTTGTGCTAACTGAAGCTGCCTACTCTGACCTGAGTACATGAGCGACTTTCACGCCTGCTGCTGACGAAGGTGCGCGCGCACACACACACACACACACACACACACACACACACACACACACACACACACACAAAAAAAGGAAAATCTGTGACTCCATGATGTTTAGTAAACTTCTACAGCATACTGGAGGAGGTTTGGACGATCACTGCTTTAGTTTTGTGCACTGAGGGAATGTGGCGTACGGGAGAGAAAGCGCATCTCCGTTCATTCAGCTCTCCCTACTGAATGTCTCGTCCCGGTAATGAACCTGTATACAGTGTCACCGTTACTTGGAGGAGAGATGAGAGGAGAAATGAAGAACAGTTCATGCCCGCGTTGTATTACACTGATGTCTCTCAGACTCACGAAGCAGCTTCCTTTAGCCAGCAACTAGGAGTTAGTTAATTATTGGGAAATAAAACCAGGATGAAAGAGTCAGCTATGTTTCCTGAACTACAGATTTCCCTCTCATATATTAAGGTCTGCTATGTTGATGCTGCAGGGGTTGAAGTCTTCTAGCTGCACACCAACTCTACAGGAGTGGCGCTTTGCAAGAAATGGGAAATGATCATATTCTGCGCTCCTGTCAAGTGTGACATGGACTTGGCCTGTTGACGTGCCGGGTGATAGATGCGTTCCTGGTCACTGGTTTCCAGACATTTTGCGGATCATGTAGTTGAGGATGCCTCCGTGACGGAAGTACTCCAGCTCCACGTCCGTATCAAATCTCATCCGAACCTGGAATGTTTTCCCCGTGTCGAGCTGCGGAGGCGAGAAGACAAACCGTCAGGTGTCGACAATCGCTGTCAGTTTTAGCAGAGGGGCTGCTGACGTACCCTCACATCCACGAGCATCCTGGGTACAAGCTGTTCTGGGATGGTGATGGTGTAGCGCTCGTGGCCGGTCAGCCCCAGACTGTCAGCAGTGCCTCCTGGGAGATACTCCAGAGGGATCACTCCCATCCCCACCAGATTACTGCGGTGGATCCGCTCATAGCTCTCAGCAAGAACAGCCTTGATACCCTTTAAAAAAAAAAAAAAATCACGAAAACCTAACATTATAACAAGCTTTCATGAGCTTCATAAGCATACACTGATGAGTATTGTCATTCAGGTGAATAAGATGTGTTTGCTGTCATGGAAGGGACGGTTCTCACCAGTAAGAAAGGACCCTTCGCGGCCCAGTCTCTGGAGCTGCCGGAGCCATACTCCTTTCCGGCGAGAATCAGCAGAGGGACCCCCGATTGCTGGTACCTGTCTGCAGCGTCAAACACATCCAGCTGAAAAAACAAGAGAATATATTCTAGGGTCGGTTCATGTCTAACCACGTGTGCTACATGAGCAGGAGTTGATTTTCAAAGAACGAACAGGAACAACGGTGTGGCGGAACCATTAGAACCATTCTGCCTGTTCTAACAGCAGGTTCAGTACTGGTGTTCCAATTTAAAATGAAGGCAGGTCTATAATTAGGTCTTTCTACATAGATGGAGGGGCCAGTTGTTCCGGCTCTGATCAGGAGCTTCAAAAATAACTGTGTACTCAATGTCAGTATGGCTCCATGTGACATTTCAGAAAAAAAGATTGAAATTGCAACATAAACCAAAAAAGTTCTCTCACTCCACTACACTATTACATGGGGGGGGGGGGGGGGTGTCCCTGCAAATTCAGACTAGCGAGATCCAAGCGGAGAACTAATGTACACTGCTGTTCGCCTCCTGTTCAGTTAAAAGTATTAGGTTTAGACTGCTGGGGATCTCCCATGGTGCACTGGGCTTCTCTCTCCTCCTCTCTGTCCTCCTATGTGTCATACATGAATCATACTCATACGTGTCACTAACTCGTCTTCTTCTCCGGAGCCTTCAGGCTCCCCTCATCACCTGCTCACGTCCCCGTCTGTCCATCAGTCTCTCTCCTTTCTCTCCCTCTTTATCTCTGTCCCTCTCTTTCCTTCTGCATATCTGTCTTCCTCCATTCTCTGTCTTTGTCTCTGCCCCTGCTCTCCTGCTCTCTTTCCCCCCAACCGGTCAAAGCAGATGTCCGTCCCCACTGATCCTGGATCTGCTCCAAATTCCTGCCTGTTAAAAGGAAGGTTTTGGTCGCCGCTGTTGCAGGATGTGCTTGCTGATGGAGAACTGTTGGGTGGAGGTTCATTGAAGGAGTGTGGGACTGGACCTGCTCTACTAGTAAAGAGTCATGAGAGAACTTTGGTTGTGATTTGGTGCTACACAACTAAAACTGACTTGACTGTTACAAACTAAGAGACCTTAAAGGTATAATTTTGCATTCATGAAAGCAAAATAGGTGCTGCTATCCTACCATCCATCCATTTTCTATACCAGTTATCCCTCAAGGGTCGCTGGAGCCTATCTCAGCTGACACTGGGCGAGAGGCAGGGTCCACCCTGGATGAGTCACCAGTCTGTGGCAGGGCCATCAGGAGCAATTAGGAGCTCGGTATCTTGCTCAAGGACACTTGGACATGGTCACCGAGGGAGTGAGGATCAAACCAGCGACCTTTCGGTTGCTAGACGGCCACTTTACCTCTGAGCCATGCCGCCCCCGCTGCTTGCCTACCACTCGACATAAATGCCTGTCATAGTTGCAGAGCATGATCATGATATGAGGTAACAAGGTGCGAGAGATGCTGACCGTTTCTCCAGTGGGCAAGTGGATGGTATGTGGTGCCTGCTTATTGAGGAATTTATTAAAAAGGCGGATGTTGGCGAACGTCCCTCTGGCCATGATGGCGTCGTTACCTCGACGGGAGCCGTAAGAGTTGTAGTCGCGAGGAGTCAACCTTTTCAACACAGAACATCAGTTCCGGTTTTAATGAAAGGGTTAATTTCAGCACCATTAGAAAGTAAGACCTTGAAATATGGAAGTCTGTCATTAGAGACTGCTGGTCAGGTGACTCACCCTTTGTTTGTCAGGTAGCGAGCTGCTGGGCTGTTCCGGGCGATGTTCCCTGCAGGAGAAATGTGGTCTGTGGTCACAGAGTCCCCTAAGTTCAGCAGCACATATGCGTCATTTATGGACCTAGGGGGCTCCAGCCTCATGGTCTGAATAAGATAGACGATACAAAGGAGACACACAACACGTCAGCCATCCAAATGAAATAACTGCAAAGAATTTGATGAAAATGAGCCTGGTAGTTCCTGGCGGGCAGCACGGACACACGACTGAATCTTTATTCTTGATTTGTTGTCTGTTTTGTTTAAAATAATTCAAGCCAAAATGATGAAGGATCAGTGTGTCACTGTTGTGTGACTTCAACCATAATAGCCACTAGGATTAAAAAAACAAACAAACAAAACACAATATGCTGAGGGAATAGCGAAGCTGGCTTTTTTCGGTGGGCCTTTCGGGGGATGTGCTTTCATAGGCTCATTTTTTTTGGTTAAATGTTATTTGTTATTGCAGCCGCGAGGGCAGGGTGGAACATAAACACGGCGTTTGGGGGTTACAAAAAACAACAAAAAAACAACGCTCCTGAACCTCCCGATGGCCACCCTGCCTTGACGGGCTGACCCAACCAAAACACACAGTGACACACTTTGTCGACACACTTTTCTACAGTTATTCTTTCCTTCTGTGCTCTTATTTGTTCTTAATAATAAACTCCATCCGTTGTGGGTGCGATTGTGAGTGTGAATGGTTCTGTTTCCACTGACTGACTTGCTCCCAGCTACCGTGTACGGGATAAGCGACGTGGATTAGATAGATCGGCGGTACCGTGTGTATTTGAGTATTTACCAAACCATCAAAGAAGGGCGGTGACTTGATGTATGTCGACTCAGGGTCCCAGGGATATAATTTGTCTGAGGGAGCCACCAGAGAGTTCCAGCGTTCATTTACTTTCTGCAAAAAAAAAAAGAAAAAAAAAAAAAGAAATATGAATGTCATTAATAGATCTAAATCACAGTGTTCTAGTACTGGAATGTTCTCTTCTGACCACATGATACACTTCTGACTAGGGATGGGTATTTTACAGATTTTATTAATTAAAAAAAAATAAAAAATCTAAAGCTGTGAAAAAAAAAAGGAAGTTATTTTATATTTTTTTTCACAAACTGTGCGATTAAACACACTGGATACTCGAATATCTTATGACAAACTCCTTTTTAGGGATGGATTTTTGAATTTTCAAATATCCGTCAAATACTTATAAAAAAAAAAAAACGGAGGAATTAAGTGACTTCTTGTGACTTTGTCTTGACACATTTTTTTAGTTGTTCTGGTGCCACGTTTACAGCAGTTTGGCTATTTTCTGGATGACGGCAGGATGGAATTTGCTCTGGGAAGCGCTTGTTCACGAGAGAAACAGACAGGCGGCGTGGCACCAGCACACGGGGGACGGCTGCCACCTATGTTAGCATGAGTCAATGTTGCACGTAAAAAATATTCATAGTTGTTTATCAAGGAGTTTATCGGTACTTCAGTACATCTTACAGTCAGGAGACAACCAATCAGAAGCATCTGCTACCTCGATCTTTTCATAAACTTCTTGGAACATCGACGGGATGACAAACTTTTGTTCTACAGCCTGGATCTCCTCCCGGGTGGGCCAGATATCTCGCAGGAAAATCTCCCTGCCTTCAGGATTAACACCTGCAAAGCAGACGGACAAAAAACAAAACAAAACATTGTTCGACTGTGACAGCAAAAGGTTATTCACTTTGGGTTTCTAGAATGTCAGCCAGTTCCTGTCCCGCTAAAAGTGAGGATTGTCCGTTCACATTCACCCTTTGGGTGTTTAAGTTAAGCCCGGATTTGAACTGAACCGTAATACACTGAGCTGACTTTTTAACTACGGTGATCAATATGATGACAGGCAGGTACAACCGTAAAAGTGGGTACCATCCATCCATCCATTTTCTACCTCCTATCCTGTTAAGGGTCATGGGGGGGTGGAGCCTATCCCAGCAGCCTTCAGGCGAGAGGCGGGGTTCACCCTGGACAGGTCACCAGTCCATCACAGGACCAACACATAGAGACAGACAACCATTCACTCTCACAGTCACACCTACGGTCAATTTAGAGTATCAATCAGCCTCGTCCCCTCTTGATGTCTTTGGACTGTGGGAGGAAGCTGGAGTACCAGAGAGAACCCACACAGGAACAGGGAGAACATGGAGACTCACACAGAAAGATCCCGTGCCCGAGCCGGGACTCAAACCCAGAAACTTCTTGCTGTGAGGTGACAGTGCTGACCACTGCACCACCGTGCCGCCTAAAAGTGCGTACAAAAAGGGGTTTCGTCTACTATTTAAAGGTCAATCTCCTCAAGTTCAGCGATGTCCGGTGTCTACCATCATAAGCTGAAAGCCACCAGACCATTGTGCTTTTATCCCTCCTCAGGCTTCATGATCGCTCGCCATTACACTCAACCTACTGACCGATAGGATCCGTCTCGAAGTCAATCCTCATTGTCCCTGCTAGTGCATAAGCGATGACAAGCGGAGGAGACGCTAGATAGTTGGCTCTGGTGTTGGGGTGAACTCGCCCTTCAAAGTTTCGGTTTCCTGAGAGGATGCCTACAGCGACCAGATCGCCCTGAAAAAAAAACAACAAAAAACACACACACACACAGTTGTAAGGATCTCAGATAAGACGAATACTGTGTGTATTTAATGTTCATGCACAGTGAATAGAGTGTGAGGTGAAAGAGGAAAATTGCTTGGGATGGAGAGCAGAATGAGCAAACTAAAAAGAGCAAAGGTCTGTGCCTTCTCGTGACTAGAACATGTAAGCATAAGGAATGCTGGGCAAGGAAAAGAGGAATGTGGAAGAAACAGGGAGCTGGAGCCGGAATGTGGAGACAAAAACATGGTACCTGCGTGATAGCCTCCACTACTTGCTCGGGGAGCGGCCCGCTGTTCCCTATACACGTCATACAACCATAGCCAACAACCTCAAAGCTAACAGGAAAGAAAAACGAATCATTAGAGCTTCATACTAAAAATATCGGTGGCTGTGCCAGATGGGACACAGATTCTTTAGGTTACAAAATGTAGAGGGCCTGACAACGTTCTTAATGAAAACAATCATGATGAGGACGGAAAATTTCCCGTCGTCCGTATTCGTTCAATTTGTTTTCCATCATTCGATTCATAAGCGCGTGGATATTTATGATAAAGTGTCACATTCAACTTATTCTGACTTATATCTTCAGGCCCCTCAGCTAAACCTGACAGCTCTCCTAAATTTGTGAAAGAATTTGTTGTTGTTTTTTCATCAGTGCACCCTGGTGGACAACTTGTGTAATGGAGACACAGTTTCTAGCAGGGAAAACTCTGACTTAGTGCTTAGCTAAAAACCATATTGTCTAAAGAAACAAAGGGTGATTGGAAATGCTGGAAGTCAAAAAGATAACGGCAACACTTTTAGCTGAGGTTAACGCAGCGACTTCAACATACAAACATTTCCATGTGTCAAATAACTTCAGGCATTTCTGCAGAGGAAGTCCAAATCCAAACTTCAGTCACGGTTGCCGGAAGTACAAGGTCCATCTGCTCATTTTTGTCTTTCTACAAACAGCACCAACTGGAGGTCGCGGCTTACCCCAGCTGAGAGAGGTAGTCCATCACGCCGCTCTCCTTCAGGTAGTAGGTAACCACGCCGCTGCCGGGTGACAGGCTCGTCTTTATGTAAGGATTCACGCTCAAACCGCACTCGATGGCCTTCTTGGCGAGGAGTCCTGAAAGGTGTGTTTAGAGCATCCAAGTTAGCTTCTACTCTTTGATCTCTCAACGAATTCCATCTTACACTCGAAGTTTTGATAAAGCCAGATAAATGTAATAACCCACCGGCTCCTAGCATGACGGACGGGTTGCTGGTGTTGGTGCAGCTGGTGATGGCAGCTATAACCACTGAGCCGTGGGTGAGCTCATACTGATTTCCATTGAACTGGAAGGGCACAACGGTGGTCTGATCCGCGGGAGCCACTTGGAAACCCTTGAATCCTTGCTACACATGGAGCAGGCCAAAATGACAGGAGTTATTATTTTTAAGCGTCTCTAGGGTTGGATATCATGAAGGTTGTTGATAGCAGTTTGAGGCGTAATCCAATACCCTTCCCTTTCAGGGATGTTCTTGCGTTTCATTAAAAAAAGAAGGTTGTAACCGCGAAATAAGGTGCAGCCATCAAAAACATGGCCATGGCTCCGAACGTCACTATACGTTAATGTATGAAAAAAAATAAGGCTCTTGGTTTGCAAGTTCATTCTTGAGCGATGAGTGCTACCAACATCAGGTAAACAGAATAATAAAGTAAGGAAACTCTCATTCATTTTGTTAGAAACTGCACCATTCATCAATCCAATGCAATAAACTTGTTGATTTTTAAAGAAATATGCGTGAAAACCTTACGAGAAGATTTACGCTTTCTAGAAAATGTGACAATGCAAACCAGGAACAGGCAATGCATCACTAAAACAGCTGGCTGTCTTTTTTATGTCAGTCTAAAGAAAGAAAAAAAGAAAAGAAAAGATGATATTTTTGAGAAGGAGACGAGGCAACTTTCAGCAGAACAAAAGATGGTGTGTCATAACGAGTCCTGATGTGAGTGCGAACTAACCTTTGCTCCCAAACAGGTTTCAAAGTCTCTCTTCATGTCAGAGACGGGAATTCTGTCCTGAGGTCTCTTGGGACCGCTGCAACAGGGAACCACTGAGCCCAGATCCAGTTCTACCACCTGAGGTGGGCACAAACCAGAATAATAGTTATGGTTGTTGTTACTGCCAATGTTTCACCCCCATGCTCTTAAAAATGGATGCCGGGACAGACCTGAGTGAAATCCGGGTCCTGAGAGACATCACTGTAGTCCCTGAACATGGAGACGGCTTTCAGGTACTTTAAAATGTAAGACAGCTTTTCTGCCTCTCGCCCTGAACCCAAGCAAAGGGGACAAAATGAAGAAACAAACAGAGGTTAACCTGAGGGCTGTCCTATGAATAAAAATCTCTGTGTGCAAGCTGTTTCCTACAATTGTAGGTCAAAAGGTAACATCAGTTTATGTTTCTACTCATATTTCTAGCGAATCTCGTTCGGTCCCACTTCCAAGCTGCTGCTGAGTAAAGTGAGACACCTACTGGTTAAATCTGGGATTGGTCTGATCTGGTGGGTGAAAAGTTTAGAGGGATTCAAACCCCCTTTCTGTATTTGAAGAAAACGTACAAGTTGGTTCTTGGGCTGCTTTCACAAATAACTAAAGGCTGATTGAACAGAAGCAAACGGTTAGCAGATAAATGTCACTCAAACTTGCACTTTGAGATGATCGGGCACACACCAGTCTGCTGGAGGTAATCAACGCTGACGCTATCCACGGGGAAAAAGGCCGCAGTGGCTCCATACTCTGGACACATGTTGGCGATGGTAGCTCTGTCGGCGATGGACAGCTGAGCCGCACCCGGACCAAAGAACTCCACAAACTTCCCCACTACACCAACCTGACGCAGATGCTAAGAGCATGCGAGGAGAAATGTTAGCGATGGTGAATGTAACGCGTGTGCTGTTTAAGCTCCGTGAATTACCTTAGTGACGGTGAGGACGATGTCCGTGGAGGTGATAAACTTGTCCGGGGTCCCGTACAACTTGTATCCCACCACTTCAGGCAGGACCATACTGATTGGCTGGCCAAGCATCACTGCCTCTGCTTCGATTCCACCGACACCTTTGACACAAAAATATATTGCATGATGAATCCGGACACAAGCGCTACATGCATGGGTGGCATGATGACGTAGGAAAAATGTTACTGGGAGAATCTCAGTACGACCCATTCAACCCCAGTGTAACCGCTTTGCACCTCAAGATTCCGACTAACCACTGATAACACATTTTTATGACCATAAAAATCTATCTTGTTCCAAAAGTGGGAATTCTGCTTGTACTGCCTTCATCAAAACATTTTATATTTTATGTTCCTGTAACTTCTGCAACCACCAGTGTCTGCTCTTTCACTCAAGATCCATTCCCCTCTCTCATCAATGGCTCGAGTTGAATCGCCACTGTTTTGTTTTGTTTTTTTTGTGGTCGGTGCTAACTTCCCGTAGCAGCCATATTGCGTGGTGAGGAAAAAGAGGGTCCGTTAACTATAATGAAAAACACACATCGAAAGTAGAAGCTCAAAACTGTCCAACATGCTCCACATGCGTCACGTCTGCTTACCCCAACCCAGAACTCCCAGGCCATCAATCATGGTGGTGTGTGAATCGGTACCCACTAGGCTGTCAGGGTAGAAGTACCCATCGTGGTTAAACACAACCCGGGCCAGATACTCCAGGTTGACCTGGTGAACAATTCCTGAGCCGGGAGGAATAATGCGCATGTTCCTGAAGGCTTTAGAGCCCCACTGGAGAGCACAACAAATCCCTGGGTCAGAGGAATCATTTTAGAATCTTTCAGAGGTAAAAAGGTTAATTAACATTTGAAACCTTCAGGAACTGAAATCTTTCTCTGTTGCGGTCAAACTCCAAGTCCTGGTTTTTCTGAAGACTGTCCGACCTTGCGGGGGAAAAGAGAGAGGAGAGTACGTGTATGTTTGCTGCTGACGATCACAGCTCCGGGATGCTGCAAGTGCGTGGTGTTGCTGCTCTTACTTCCTGTTAAAGTCCACCTGGATGGAGTGATCGATGACGAGGTCAGCCGGGCAGACAGGATTTATCTTCTCTGGATCACCGCCTAGTTTCATCACCGCATCCCGCATGGCAGCAAAGTCCACTACAGCGGGTACACCGCTGCAAATCGGGTTGATATCATCAGTTAACCAAGAACACACCTGAGGGGTGTACTACGAAGCAAGTTCAACATAGCCAGGCTTTCTTTGTCTGTTTCAATCAGAGATAACTGGTATCACCACGGTGGATATGATCTTGTCAATTCAGGCTTTCTGCTTCAGTCTTTGTGCGCGTCCCCCCCCCCCCCCCCCACACACACACACACACAAAAAAAGGGGCGTTTTACGCTTCACGTGACTCTTTGGAAATTGAAAGATCGCGCGCCGCCTACTTTAGTCGAGAAGAACAAGTGACTATAACGGAGGGTTATGAACGACATCGAACAACTGTGACAGCAAAAGGCAACACGGCTGCTGCAAATAAGGCGAGAGAGGAGCGCCGGCAGAAAACTGCAAGGCGACATATTTATTTTACCACTCCCACATCCAAAGCTCATCAACTTTAAACTTGATGCACCAGATTTTAACATCATACTCAAGAAGGACAGTTAGGTCTGACTCTGTCCCAGAATAAAGGATAAGTGGAAACACTTTAGGTTTTTTTTTTGGGGCCAAATCCAAAGTGAAATGAATTTTAATAGATTGGTATTTATCACAGATAATATTCAATCGACTATCAATCTTCTTTGTTTTTTCAAAGAATTGTCTACATTAGTGGCTATGTGGCTCTGGCAGTTTGAAGTAAATAACGTGTTCCCTCAGCTGAGAATCCGTAGCGTTCATAGACAACGACGTCAGGAAAAGATAGCGCATCACCCCCGACTCTATAAATGCTCTCTCCCTCTGAAGAGAAACTTGCACCATAACTGCGCCGAGGTCCACCGGATTATTCAAAAACGGTGATGCCTTTTTCAAAAGAGGTGGTTGGTGAAAGGGCAGCTCTTTTTCATAGCTGATTTAAGCCAAAACTCAGAACATAACCTGCTCCGGACCAGGTTAAGTTTGCCGCATCAGTTGCCATGGTGATCTAGACGTTCATGACATCGAAAACCCCCGGCTTTAGTCTCAACATAGCTCGCTAACCCACTAATCCCGCCTCGTAGTACTCCCCTCTGGAATTCGAACGCATCTTCGATGTCATCGTGAAACTTCAAAATGGCAGACAACATGAGGAGGCCCACGTGAATTCATACAGACTTTCTATTTTCATTGTGGTCACAAAATTAGAAATTAATAGATTGAGGAAGTCCTGCCCTTTATCAGATGTTCTTAAAGGACGACCCGGGTAGAGACTCTTATTGTCCACTGTCCTCAGAGCCAGACAAGCAGACCCCTCTCTCCTCTGTGCTGCACTGGGGAGCTGGCAGGCTCGCTAGTTAGCTAAGCACACGAATGGTAGCGAGTGGGAAGTGTTAGCATAGCGGTCAAAGGTCATCCAATAGACTAGAATTCTAACAAGGGTTGTATATGTAGCATTCATCAGGAAATAATTTTAAATGACAGATTATGAATTTAGAATCACACACATAGTGGGGACTACTTTCATGACTGGGCGCACTGATATGGCGCAGCGCATCAGAAGTTCCTTTGTAAATTGGTCCAACACGACCATATCTTAGCTGACTGCTGCTCCTCATCACGGCCAAGTTTGTAAGAGATGAGGAGGAGGAGGACTACCTCTGGACAAACCAGCATCCTGAACCTGATCTCGTCGACGCTAACACAAACCACGCACAACCATTAGTTGCGCTACATTGTCTCGCCCGGGGGGAGAGCGGAAAGACAAAATACAGGTGATGTTGCTGTCTGATTGATAAATAAAAGAAAGGTGAAGAATTTGAAAAGATAATAAAACCACAATGTTTAAACCATAGATATCCACCTCTGTAGCAAATGACTGATATTCAGATGTTTAAGAACGCTGCGAGCATACGTGAAGTCCTGGAGGATGACACGCGCTGGCTTGAATGGCACCTCCACGGTTTGGGTCTGGGTTTGCTTCCAGTTCAGGATATTTTCCACATCTGAGCTCTTCACCAGAAACCCGTCGCAGTTCCTAACAGCAGACTCCAGCAGGATGCGAATGGAGAACGGCAAACGGTCTAGAGAACAGAAGGAAAATGAACCAAGCTCCAGCTAAAATTTTACAACTTCAAAAGTTCATACCAGCACATTACCATATCTGGGGTCTCCAAGTTTGGAGAGATTGTAAAACGTTTGCTGGGGGTCCGTGGGATCCAGAGGCTCAACTAAATGCTTGAAGGGGTTATTCACTGGTGCAGACATCCTCCTCTAAGAGTCAGTTCAAGTCTGAAACAGGATAGGAGCCTGCTTTTAACACAGTCAAGGGAAAATTTGAATCGTCATCTTAGATCAAATGAATACAATTCTGAACATAGAGTCTATTTGCTGAGAATACAAGGAGTTAAATACAAGGCCTGGTCTGCTATCTACGTTCCAGATGGAAACGGCTGAGGGTCACTGAACTCCTGGTTCATGTTTTACAACCTTTCTTACATAACTCTCTAGCAAATGTGATGAAACTGTTCCTTGTGGAAAATTTATACAAACCGCATGAGAATTCAGAAAATAAGCTTCAACTGCACAAGATTTCCTGGAAAGAGATTATATCTGTGTGAAAGGTCAGGGAGCCCTTGAACGGGCCTACACATCCTGAATACCACACACTTGGCTTAGGCCAGCTTTTATGAGAGTGCAAAAATCACATGATTAAAGTGATGTCAGTTGATGTCATGGACAGACCAACCGGGAAAACTGTGCTTGACATGTGTGAAGGACTGAAATATGCAGGAATTAATCAGCGGTAGGTTCTTAGCCTTGAATGCTACCTTGTTAATATGAGTATATGCCTAAGAGAGTAGCTCACAATTTTATTACGACACTCAAGTGGATAAGGATAAGGAATTTACTTTGAGTAAATAAGTAACTTTTTCCTCTTTGCTAATCCTTGGCTTCATTTGTTGAGACGTCAGCTAGCATTTACTACCGGATCGAACTTAAACTAGAACAAATATTAAGTGAGAAAACACTGAAAGAAAGCAACAGTCATGTCAATATGAACATTACTGGCAGACCTAGCTACGTGTTTTGCAATATTAGCATGTTATAAGGCATTCTGGTATTGATTTTGACAGCCAAAGTTAGCTAGCTGCTATTCTGCATGACAGGAAGAATATAAACTTTGCTACGTCACCACCAGCAAGGTGGACTGCTTAATACGTCAATGATGTATGAAATGGAGGACGAACTTACATAAGAGCAGCAGAGGAGACGCCGCAGAACCCGTCCGAGTGATACCTGTCAGCGGTTAATAAACCAATGTCGACTTCCGCACTCAGCATCAGCAACATCTACGTTTCCGGTCAGGCCCTTTCTGAATAAGAGCCACTTCCGGAAATAAGTATAGCAAAATTACAGAAGGAAAAAACAACAATAAAAGAGTAAATATAAAGGTATTATAGTTATAAAACAATCGCAACATGTGCAGTATCTATCATATTAGAAGTTTATCATTTAGAGTAATTATTCGATTCTTTTAATTTTTCATGGTATTTATGCAAGTCATTATTCTCTTTTATGTGGTCATTTTCATATTTGGCCCCACAAATACATACAAAATTAATAGCATTATTGTTAATGATATTGGCAACAACAACAACAACAACAACAACAATAATAATAATAATGATGATGATAATAATAATAATAATAATGTTTTGAGAAAAAGACCAACAGAAACATGAAACACAAAACTTGCTTTTGAAATGAAGACTAAATGATTCATTTCTTTTTTCTTTTTTTGAACAGCTCAAGAGTAACAAAATGACTTCAACACAACATTAATGTTGCCAAATCTTGGAGTCATCAAACCTGAAATGCCATACTACATTCATAGTCATATAAAATGAATGTCCATCCATCCATCCATCTTCAACCACTTATTCAAAATCGGGTAGCAGGGGTATGTTTGTGTGATGGTTCAGCCTGTTGTCTTGTTTTAGCTGTGTGACTATTCTGCGTTAGTACTCACAAAGCAATGTAAAAAAAAACAACAACAACAACAACAACAAACAAACAAACTGTCAAATTCCCTTTAACATATGTGGCAAATAAAGCTGACTGGAATATGAAAACTGAGGTAAGTTTTTCTTCCAGTCCAAACCAATGTAGCTATAAACACTACCGTCAGTCACTTGGAAAATTCCCTGGTAAACAAAATGCTCTCTGAATTTTGAGAAGCCCCGCTGTAATAGATGTACAAGCCCAGTAGGTGATGCTGCTGCATCTATCATGATAAAACATCTTCCATGGCCGTCTTCACCGATTCATGTCCATGTTTAAATTCTGTGTCCGTTATGTTCACAAAACGCTTCTCTCTTTTACCGTCAAGAACATAACGTTCGATCCTTCAGTATTTAAATGTCTGGGGTGAAATCATCGTCAGTGCAGAATGGAGGTCTATTATCTGCACTGCACTGTGCGTTACGTTTGTAAAGCATCTCATGATGATGTTAGATTTACACATTTCTCAACTTTCTGCAGTGGGCAATGGTTTCTCCAGTGAACCGTGGTTTGTCTGAGTTCTGTGACATTCCTCCATCACCCAGGCCTTCACCCAGATTCACACCCTGGCTTGATTTTTGATGATTTCCTTCTTACGTATCGTATCGACACGTTGTTCTCCCTGTAGTCAGTTTTCTGTAAATGCGTGCACGTCGAGGCCTGCGTTAAGTCCCTGCGGCAAATATCTGACATTTATTCGGCGGATGACAAACTACAGTTATGAACTTGACAGGACTGAATTAATTCTTCAAGTTAAAACCAATTCATTGTTTACAACTGCATTTCTGTTTTATTTTAAAGTATTTGAGCAGGGTACCATGTAGGACATGAAATATAAATGTGGTCATTTCATGTCATTAACATTGTTTGTCTCTTGGCAAAGCTCTAAACAGCTTGATAAGACTGAGCTGGAATGCTTCTCTCTCTCTCTCCCTTTCTCTCTCTTTTCTTTCTTAATACACCGGAGAGTATAAATTTTAAAATAGTTCTGGAAAAAAGCTCTTTTAT
Organism: Aulostomus chinensis; assembly: GCF_037954235.1. NCBI lineage: Eukaryota > Metazoa > Chordata > Actinopteri > Syngnathiformes > Aulostomidae > Aulostomus > Aulostomus chinensis. Next base: position 11,496,713 of record NC_141343.1, read on the forward strand.
TCCATAAATAGACTGATGAGAGAGCTTTAGTCATCCTGGATTTTCCCTCCAGCCATCTATTTTGATGTTTTCATGCCGCAATTCACCTTCTGTTTAATTCCCTACAAATCTGACAGGGGGAGGAGTTATGTAGATGTGAGCAGACAGATTTCTTGCGATTGCTTCTTTTCCTCATTGGAAGAGGGTCTCAAGAGCTACTTAGAAAAATATGTTCAAGACAAAATTAGATGCCGTATCAGGGCATCTGCAGTTGAGGCCCCTCTCCATCCAAACCAACAACGAGCACACGCAGTTCAGAAGCACCGAACCAAGACTCACATATTTGAACATGATTGCCGTGTTTCATAGTCCAGTTTGAACATGATGATGGGTGTGTCCCAAGGTTAAATGATGCAACATGAAGCAGCTGCAGCAGTGAGTTTGACATATCAGTTCTCCTGTCTTGCGTTTCTTCCCCCGTACGGTTTTGTTCCTGTGAGCACGAACGGCCTCCTACAGTACTGGTCATATTGTTGCTAACGCCAACGCCATTTCCTGAATGCTTTACGGTTGGAAGTGCTTTTAGGGCGCTACTTTTAGAATTTCTCCGTTCGCTATCATTTGGAACATATGTGGAATAAAACTGATATTTTTGATAATTATGAAAGGTAGAAATTAGGGGGAAAAAATCCTGATGATGTATGATGCATATTTGTGATAACAATGATGGTATTTTTGGAACTGCTTTCTCAAATGGTGTGAAATTTTGTTGCTCTTCCACAAATTTCTCCATCCATCCATTTTCTTCGGCTTATTCCGATTAAAGGTTGCGGGGCGGCAGGGCTGGAGCCTATCCCAGTGGCTATGGGCGAGAGACAGGGTTCACCCTGGACAGGTCACCAGTCCATCACAGGGCCAACACATAGAGACAGACAACCATTCACACTCACAGTCACACCTACGGTCAATTTAGAGTATCAATCAGCCTCGTCCCCTCTTGATGTCTCCAACATTTAAATATTGGCGGTTTATGTTGTTCCAAACTAAGCATCTTGCCGATCGTCTTTGTTGTCAATAACTTGCAGATTTGATAAAAAGGGCTGGGAAGTCTTTCTTTCTGCAGCCGCAACCGACGACATTTCCATTCAGATGGATAGAAAATACAAAACCCTGCTTTTTACTGTCCAAGTGACAGAATCTGACGTCATTCGCGCTGAAGTAAAAGTGACCTTTGGATTCAGTTCATGTGTTCTGCACTGTCTTGAAAATTATAGTCCACACACACATACATGTACACAACTACTCTGGAAGTTACGTTCTAACTTCCCCTGGCTGTACGACCCCCCCCCCCCCCCACTCCACAGAGTTCAAGGTCACAGGAACTTAGGAAGAATTTTGACATCAAAGAGGAATGGACTTTCAAAGACTAGAGATCACAGAGTAATTCTTGATTCTTTGATGTCAAAATTCTAAATTCCGGGACATTTTGATCAAAGAATTCTTTGTCTATGATGTCATAAAAGCCTTCCTGTGTAAGAGAAAGCAGAGTGGCATCAACAGTATCAGCACCTTCACAGTCCATTGGAACATCAGACATATTACAGGTCTGAATCCTTGCAACTGAGAACAGAACCAGGAGCAACGAGAAATGGATCTGGCTGTGAGAGTGAGGCAGTACATGGAGGAACTGGAACGGGAGCGACTGGAACGAGAGAGAGAGGAAAGACAGCAATACGAGAGTGATGAGGAGATGGATGGAATTGAGAGAGAGTGGGAGGAGGAGGAGCTGGAGAGAGAGGAAAGAGAGAGACAAGAACTGCTCCAGTTCGAGATGGATGAGGAAGAGCTGGAGAGAGAGGAAAGAGAGAGACAAGAACTGCTCCAGTTCGAGAAGGATGAGGAAGAGCTGGAGAGAGAGGAAAGAGAGAGGGAGTACATGGAGAGAGAGGAAAGAGAGAGACAAGAACTGCTCCAGTTCGAGAGAGACGAGGAGGAGGTGGAGAGAGAGGAAAGAGAGAGGGAGTACATGGAGAGAGAGGAAAGAGAGAGACAAGAACTGCTCCAGTTCGAGAAGGATGAGGAAGAGCTGGAGAGAGAGGAAAGAGAGAGGGAGTACACGGAGAGAGAGGAAAGAGAGAGACAAGAACTGCTCCAGTTCGAGAGAGACGAGGAGGAGGTAGAGAGAGAGGAAAGAGAGAGGGACTACACGGAGAGAGAGGAAAGAGAGAGACAAGAACTGCTCCAGTTCGAGAGAGACGAGGAGGAGGTGGAGAGAGAGGAAAGAGAGAGGGAGTACATGGAGAGAGAGGAAAGAGAGAGACAAGAACTGCTCCAGTTCGAGAGGGACGAGGAGGAGGTGGAGAGAGAGGAAAGAGAGAGGGAGTACATGGAGAGAGAGGAAAGAGAGAGACAAGAACTGCTCCAGTTCGAGAGGGACGAGGAGGAGGTGGAGAGAGAGGAAAGAGAGAGGGAGTACATGGAGAGAGAGGAAAGAGAGAGACAAGAACTGCTCCAGTTCGAGAGGGACGAGGAGGAGGTGGAGAGAGAGGAAAGAGAGAGGGAGGAGACAGAGCGGATGGAGAGAGAGAGAGAGGAGAGAATGAGAGACTCCAGACAGAGAGGGAGGATTGGATTCATTGCAAGAGAGCTGTTGAGGAGATTGAGGGAGTGGAATGAGAGAAGAAGGAGCTGGAACCTCTTGAGAGGGATGAAGAGGAGACTGACAGACTGGAGAGAGAGAGGGAAGATCTGGACTAGTTTTCATCAGATGAGGAGGAGATAGAGAGAGAGAGAGAGAGAGAGAGAGAAGGAGATGGAGCGATTCCACAATGAGAAGAAGGAGACCTCAAGGCTCCAGGAAGAGAGGAAGGAGACCTCAAGGCTCCAGGAAGAGAGGAAGGAGACCTCAAGGCTCCAGGAAGAGAGGAAGGAGACCTCAAGGCTCCAGGAAGAGAGGAAGGAGACCTCAAGGCTCCAGGAAGAGAAGAAGGAGACCTCAAGGCTCCAGGAAGAGAGGAAGGAGACCTCAAGGCTCCAGGAAGAGAAGGAGGAGACCTCAAGGCTCCAGGAAGAGAGGAAGGAGACCTCAAGGCTCCAGGAAGAGAGGAAGGAGACCTCAAGGCTCCAGGAATAGAAGGAGGAGACCTCAAGGCTCCAGGAAGGGAAGGAGGAATTCAAGAAGAAAAAGAGGAATGAATTACAATGTGAATGTGTTCATGAATAATAAAAATATTGTAGAAATAAATAAAAGAAATATCTAATTTAGTAAAAGTCATGTCCCTGTCCTCCATCAACATCTCCATACTGGCATCTATACGCTGGTTGAAAAATCTTTGTGTTCACATTCATCTCAGGAATAAATGTTGATGTTGTCTTCCATGTTGTGGCTTGTTAATTTGAGGGGAGTGCATGATTTCTTTCTCACGGTCATGAAAATGTTCATTGAAAGGTGTGAAAAAGTGAAAAAGTCATGGAATTTCTTTGGGTAAAAATGTTTCTGACCTCTCTGTCAACAAGCCTGCTTTTTTTCTTTTATTTCTACCAGAAAGAGAAGGAGCTTGTGAACATCAAGTCCATCCATTTACATCCAAAAGAATGAATTAGGTGATCGAACAAATGGTAGCTTTCCAACTGCTCTGGCTGTGTGAAAGGGACGGTGTCTTTACCAGACATGGACGAGACATCTCCTGGAGGAATTTACCATCCAGCAACAACATCTTTGCCGGAGCGAGAGCCCTCTTTTTTTGCTTTTTGGAGGCTTTAACACACTCAAGAACTCTCCATTTTTTGCGGTCCCGTTCAACCATTCAAGTAACCATGGTGGAAAATGTGATACATAATTGGTCTTTCAAATTGTTCTCAAGAAATACCTCAATGGCGTCCGCTTTAAAATGAAAAAACAAAAAAAAACAAAAAAACGTATGTGTTTCACCTCCATGCTCGAAATTTGGCGGGCGCTTTTATCGCGACTCGACACACAATAAAGTCCTGTATGACCACGACTTTAAACCAACAGGAAGTCTGCCATTTTGATATTAACCTTCAATCTTGCCCATGTTTTTGAATAGTTTTCAGAGTTGCTCTTTGACGAACTCCTCCTCGGCGTTTCATCTGACTGATTTCAAATTTCATCCGTTGTCGTCGTCGCCGTCCTCCGCTTATCCGGTTGGTCTGGTTCACGGGGGCAGCAGCCTCAGCAAGGAACCCCAGACTGTCCTCTCCCCAGCCACTTCCACCAGCTCTTCCAGGGGAATCCGTCCGAGAGATATAATCCCTCCAGCGTGTCCTGGGTCGGCCTCGGGGCCTCCTCCCGGTTGGGCATGCCTGGAACACCTCCTGAAGGAGGCGTCCTCACCAGATACCTGAACCTCCTCCACTGACTCCTCTCGACATGGAGGAGCAGCAGCTCTACTCTGAGCCCCTCCAGGAATGACTGAGCTTCTCCCCCTGTCTCTGAGGGAGAGCCCAGCCGCCCTGCGGAGGAAACTCATTTCGGCCGCTGGTGTTTGCGATCTTGTTCTTTCGGTCGTCACCCAGAGCTCATGACCACAGGTGAGAGCCTCGCCCTTTGGCCAAGCTCCCTCTTCACCACAACGGAACTCAAATTTCACCCGTCCCTATTAACTGGCGGGGCCGATCGTGACCTTGAAGCTTTTGAGTTTTCACCCTCGTATGCAGGTTTGGATGATTAATCATGAAAATGTAAACTCTTACGAATTCCACCTGCATTGTTGGATCTAGTTCAAATCTCTCAGGTCTGATTAACCCGCCCTGAACACATGCAGGGGGTTAATATTGACAGCCAGTCACAGCGCCATCTAGCGGTGACAGGAAATGCTATGTTCTACACTGAGAGGTCCTGAATTTTGCCTGTTGATTGCGTTCGACTCGAAACATTTTGGGGATTAACTCCGGTGACGACTGTGACTTTTGGTTGCACCCTCAAGAAGTGAGGTGGCGGCGAAGGTTGATGCTTCGCCATGAAAGATTGAACTCTTCTTACGACATAATAACATTTGAAATGATCTTGATTTTTTAAAAAATAGCATCTTTTTATAAAAGAAAACAACAACAAAAAAAAACAGGAAAAAGTTTAAATGGTTAGAATCTTACAAATTCGGACACAAGTACATTTCGTGATAAAAACTGAAGCCGTTAAAAATACTCTAAAAAACGTTATATTCACATTTACAGTCGTTCGTTGGTACATTCATGGGAAGGTGCACCGAGGGTTAAATAGCCGAAAATTTGGGATATTTCAGTGTTTTCTGTAGCTGAAAGCATTAAGGAACAGAAAGCTTTAAAAAAATAAATAAAGTAAAAGAAGTAAAGTTGAGGATTTTAAAAATGTGAGTGCGCTCTTGCTAAAATGTCCAGTTCTTTGGGAAAAAAGGGGAATTCTCAGTGCCTTTTTTTTTTTTTTTTTTTTTACATATTCTCACCAGTTCCGCAAATTTGTACTGCATTAAATCGATGGGTGGCTCTTCCAAACTGAGGAAGTACCTAAAACCTTATTCTTACTTTGGGAATAAAAAGAGAAGGGACACTGTCGAACTTATTCACCTGCTACAAGAACGTTTACTCTTGTTTGGTTTACGGCTACTTTCTCTATCAATATTTCCATTTACTTTGCGCTAATTCACTTTTTGTGGGTACTTTGCCAGAGATCCAATCCTTGAGCCAGATTTCACCCGAATCCCTGAGGTACAAAAGAGGGCCTTTTCTTAGCTTAGTTGTTTACTTTTAGGGTTGTTCAAGGACTCTTAATCGCGTCCCCCGATTAATTCAACAGGAGCGCCGTATCTACGGGGTTTCGTGTGTCACTTTTGAGTGTTGCGGTTCAGGATGTCTGAGTGAAAGGAGGGGGAGAAAGAGATGATGCGGGGGAGGAGCGAGCGCTCGTGTCCAACCCCGCGCTTCTGGCTTTTTCTGTCGATTTTTTTTGTGTGTGTGTGTGTGTGTGTGTGTGTGTGACACCGCCACGTTCCACCACGCCTGTATCACACGCAGAAATACACGCCAACGCTGCACTGTTTTCATAGACAAAACTGAATTACAGACATCATACTGACTCACTTCTTCTTTCCATTTCCTGTGTTTATACGCGTCTAAATATATCCTACTTATGTGTGCGTATTCAATTATGCTTACATATTCAACTGTGAAACTTATTTATTTTAGTTTATCTGATCATTTTACCCCAAGCGTCAATAAACTATATCTTATTCCAATGGGAGTGAATTTCAAACAATGCAACTCATATTTTATGTAGAAAACACACACATTTTGCCCAATCACAACTAAAATCTGATCCCACAGCTGCACAGAGTAAAATGAAATCATTTACACATAAAAAGAGGAGGATTCATGCCAGGTGTCTCGATCATTTATTCAGTGAAATTCATCCATATTAGCCATTTTTTTCATTCCATCCGCTAAGATAAAGGAGGGATTTTCAGCAATGACAGAAACAGAGTGATATATAAATCCTCATCAAGTGCTTGAGTAAATACTGTTGGTTTTTTTTTTCTTTTCAGTCACCCCTGAGTACTTCGCTAGGTTAGATACACGAAGTTCATAATAAACTCTGCTTCGACACGGATAGATTCAACTCTGATATTCCCCACCTCCACAAGAAGGAGGGAATAAACAACAGTTTCAGTGATGCTTTTTCTCAGGGACACATTGAGGTAGAAAGTAGCTTCTACATTGAATGCATCGTTTTCGTTAGAAAAACTGGAACTGAAACCTGATATGTGCTGAAAGAATACAGTACTGCAGGTGATCACCCTTAAAGAAACATGTTTCCAAGTTTTAAAGTGCACCGTAACACCATGATTATCACCACCACTCGTAATATGGTCCTCGAAGGGCTCCTTTCCACCGGCTCACTTCAGCTGGGGTCTGTTTGGCCCCGTTTCCACCGGCTCACTTCAGCTGGGGTCTGTTTGGCCCCGTTTCCACCGGCTCACTTCAGCTGGGGTCTGTTTGGCCCCGTTTCCACTGGCTCACTTCAGCTCGGGTCTGTTTGGCCCCGTTTCCACTGGCACCAACACGGTACTAACAGTTACCATTTTGGTCCCTGTTCTGTTGGGGTTCCAAGCGAGCAGAGCGGGGACTAAAATGTGACGTAAACACATAGCAGGGCTCTGATTGGGTAACTCACCCGCTTACATCGTCTACTTGGTATCATCTTGGCCTCGGTGGAATACTGGTCGATCGCTTGGTGGAGTCTTTTATTCTTTTCTGGGCTGTTCTGTTTCACCGCTTGAAGCCTTGCCCGTCTGTCGTCCCTCACTTTTAGTTGAAGCAAAAACCACAGACAGAGCAACAGGCAGAACGCTGCCTCCGTGTCCTCCATTGTTGTTGTGTTGCACACAAATGACGCCGGGGAACTCTTGGCCGGTGAGTCCACCCACGCTGACGTGGTACCCAGTGCTGGTGGGAACGCACCCGTACCGAGCCGAAGTGAGCCGGTGCCCTTGCATGCTCCTTTTCTCAAGATTTTCTCTTGTGCAAGAAACAGCACGGAAACACAGACATCAAACAGTATGAGAACAACGAATACAGCGTATGAGTTCCATACTGGAGTTCCACTTTTTCTCAACTATGACCAGTAGAGCACTCAGAAAGAACGCAATGACCTACAGTAGATTACTGAGGGACAAGACAAGACAACCAACTGGACAGAGTTAATAAGACATTAAAAAGAAAGGTAAATTCAGTGGTTGCTATCATTGTGAACACGAGATGATGGCGATCGGGCTTTGAAGGGAATCGAAAGGTGATACAGACGGCGTTAAAAAAAAAAAAAAAAAAAGCCCATCCACTAAAAAAAATGCAGATACAAGACGAGAACTCAGTTGAAAAAATGTCCCCTCAGTATAATACTGGTCTACAAGAGTCCAGATACACACCGTTGGACAAACAGGAAGGTTATAAATTTGTACCCTTTTAGATACACACTGGTACCCCCAAGTCTGCTGAACTGGGAGCAAGTCGAACAGTTTTAGAGAACGAAAAGTGAATAGTATGGACCACGTATTGTCTCTCCTTCCAATTTGTACACTTTTTACATTACTAGGCGCTCTCTTACGACACGGTATCATGTCACACGCACAGGCGAACCAAACGAGTCACTGGAGGAGCTACGGACAATTTTTGGTTTTTTAGAACATAGTCAGAAAATTGCCGCAACAAAACCATCGATGGAGGGGTTTTGGAATGTTTTTTCTCTACAGTTATGTATCACTGTATATATTTTGTTAAGAAAATACAATCGATAAATCTGACCAAAAAAACAAACAAAAAAAAAAAACCCAAAGAAACTTTGACATGACGTCAAAACTGTTATTTCTTCACATTTAACAGATAGTTTTTGATAACTTTTAATGTTTTAAAACCTTTAAAAACTACAGCTCCTGTCTAGTTTGTCCCCCCCGATTTTTTTTTTTAAACAAGCAGCAGATGGTCATTTTGAGATAACAAGTTACTTCGAACAAGAAGGCTACACATTTCCTCATGCATTTTTAGCTCGAATAAAGATTCTCAAGTAAGGTTGACATTTAATGCAGTGTAGCCTCAGTGCTCATCACAGACCACCATTGCACTATAAACACACCCTCTCCTGTATTCATCTTCTCCATTTTTCTTCTCCATCCATTGTCTACCACTTATCCTGTTAAGAGTCGCGGGGGGGGTGGAGCCTATCCCAGCAGCCTTCAGGTGAGAGGCGGGGTTCACCCTGGACAGGTCACCAGTCCATCTCAGGGCCAACACATAGAGACAGACAACCATTCACACTCACAGTCACACCTACGGTCAATTTAGAGTATCAATCAGCCTCGTCCCCTCTTGATGTCTTTGGACTGTGGGAGGAAGCTGGAGTACCAGAGAGAACCCACACAGGAACAGGGAGAACATGGAGACTCCACACAGAGAGAACCCACACAGGAACAGGGAGACTCACACAGAAAGATTCCGTGATGGAGCCGGGACTCGAACCCTGAACCTTCTTGCTGTGAGGCGTCAGTGCTGACCACTGCTCCACCGTGCCTCCTAACATTTTAAATACTGGCGGTTTATGTTGCTCCAAACTAAGCTTCTTGTCAATAACGTTGCAGATTTGAAAAAAAAAAAAAAAGGGCTGGGAAGTCTTTCTTTCTGCAGCCGCAACCGACGACATTTCCATTCAGATGGATAGAAAATACAAAACCCTGTTTTAAATGCTGCCATGTAGAATAGAAAATACGCATCTGGCTTCACAAGGCCTTCATCGTTCATGTGTATCCATGAGTGGGGAGCTGTGTGACTTCAGTGTCACGGTAACGCGTAAAAAGCGTTAAACTAAAGACGGGTGAAGGTTCTATTTGACGAGTGCAAACGTATCCAGGAATTTCCTGATGGTGTAGTACAACTACACTATTGCCATTATGTCTAATACCACTCATCCCCTGAGGAGTTGCTAATTATTACACGAGATGAAGAGACTCTTGCTTCATCGTCATAAAAGGACACAGCTGTCGGCAGACGCTCACAGTAACGAGCACGTATGAGTAGTGCAGCATGAGCTGGACATAAAATCCGGAATTATTTCATGAAACGCAATAAGCGCGCATCATTTAATCCGGATTAGATCACTGTAAATAGTAGCCGCGTTTACATGGACGCTCACATTCCACCGTTAATATGAGAAGAAAAAAAAACGCAAAATAAGAGTAGAAATTTGGTGATCCCATGTATTGGTATCACAACAACAAGAGATTCGTGACAAATTTACAAACCTTTTTTTTTTTCCTTTTTTTTTCTTTAATCAAAACTGATGCGTTACACCGACTGTTAAAGGTGTACAAATAAAATTTTAAATGCTTTTGGGTCTTCTTGGAGTTTCAAAAAAAAAAAAAGAAAAAAAAAGCCAGATTTGATCGAAGAGTCATTTTATACGTGCGCGTGCCTCATCGGCCGATGAACGACCTAAAATAACGACAATGGGGGCTACGGAACAGGAGTTCTAGACCAGGTTGGTGTAAATGTGGTAGAAACGCTGTACACGGAGAAGACAGAGCGAACCAGGATTAAACTGAATTGAATGATTGAATCGTAAACTTGTCACCCACCGGTTTGCAAAAACTTTGAGCCGCTGGCGATCCTGTTTTTGGCAGTCGGTAGAATCACTTTGCAAAGTCAAATTATGTTCTCGTTTGCATTTCGGGTGTGAAAATGTCTTGTCTCATCTGCTCATTTTATTTGGTGTCCCAGTAAACACTCGAGTCAGAGCCTGAATTATTTTGGGTGGAAGCAATTTTGTCCATGTAATCGCAGCTACCAGCTAGCATGATGATCATGGACATCTTCACCATATAGACGTTTCACCTGTAGGCAACCCAGGCAGACCAGCACGGCATCGTGAAAACAAGCATGGCTTCTTAATGACAGGGTGGCTCCCAGCAGTCCCCTGAAAGTACTTTCCTACAATACTGACATGAGCTCTCAGCAATTTCCGTGGCGTCTGTGAGGCCACCGCACTTCCGGCTTTCCGAGAGAGACAGGAAACGAGGCTGCGTCCAAAACGAGGTCAGAGAAAAACAACAAGAACATATCTGAGACATTAAAGTCACATTACCCAAATCTGATTATGGACCGCGCGTCCTCCCGCGTCCACGCAACAGTGCCGAGGGCCGTGAGGTATGTGCTATACCCAGTGAAGGAACACGCCAGAGGAAAAACTGGCAGGGTCGTCTGATATCCCGTCAAGCAGACGGCTCCCCTGTGGGAGGCTCAGATTATAATCCTTTCATCTCCAGTTGTCCC
>NC_141343.1:11517500-11597500 GCF_037954235.1 Aulostomus chinensis
CTACAAATGCAAAACAACAACAACAACAACAAATAAAACAAGACGATTTAAACCATGCGTCAGAAATATTTTGCTCAGTTTGCAAAACTTGTAGAAAATGTTTCACAACGTTGAACCTCATGAGTACAACAGTTTTGCAGTTGCTCAGTATTTTGTCAACAAAGGCTTTTGATCTTTCAATCTTTTGATCTTTCAATATGTTGATCTTTTGATCTTTCAATCTTTTGATATTTCAATATTTTGATCTTCTGATCTTTCAATCTTTTGATCTTTCAATATGTTGATCTTTTGATCTTTCAATCTTTTGATATTTCAATATTTTGATCTTTTGATCTTTCAGTCTTTTGATCTTTCAATATGTTGATCTTTTGATCTTTCAATCTTTTGATATTTCAATCTTTTGATATTTCAATATTTTGATCTTTGATCTAGAGGGCGCTACCATTTATAACGACACACACAAACATGTTGGTGAATACAATATTATATTAGAATATTTAGAAATTTGTTCAAAACTAAACGGCTCACCGTTTAGTTTTTTTGTCACACTTCCGGTAAAAGCCTCAGAAATAGGAAGCGAAACGTTGAGGTCGCACTCCATTTTCCGTTCGATTCTGTCGTATTATACCGTCACTCTTCTTCATTTCAGAAGCAACTCTTTACTTCTCTTCCTCTTACTGTTTTACATGTTGGATTGTTTTAGATCTTTTTGAAAGAGAAATTAAAAAAAAAAGACTTTGTGCTATCATCGGCTATCTTTGGGCTATTTCTGATCTGCTTCCACTTATGAGGAAAAAAAACAAATGGATAGATAAGCCCAATTATGTCCACTTTGTCTACATGTCATGAAATAACACAATAAAATATAGTATAAGACAATTTCCAAGATGGATACAAGTGTTTTACATGTGCTGTATATATAGAGTACCACTTAGTGGGCCAACACGCTGTTAGATGTGAAGTCCTTGTTAACGTTTGTCTCTTCCACCGCCCTTGCCTGCAGAGGATAGAGCTGCCGGAGCAGCGAAGAATGCATTCCAGTCAAGACCGGTGGTGGTGAATTATCAGTGAAAACACACTTTTCCAGCACTGATCCAGTTTTACTCCACATTTCAACGATGACACAACGCTGGAACCTCTCCTAAACTCGACGACTATCTCCAGATGTGCCGCTCCTCTGCAAATCTGAGTGTAAAAACATGTGTGCGGATGGTTTGCTGGACTCACCAGGCTGATGAGGATCTTCTCAGTCATCCACCCCTCTGACAAGTCCTTCCAGTTCAAAAAAAAAAGGCCCTCTTTCATACCCGGCAGCAGATCACATGATGGGGATAATCACATTGCTGCTGAACCTTGTGGTTCAGGACCCAGTGCCCCAGATCTCAGCGACACGCTTGCATTCTCCAAAAAAAAAAAAAAAAAAAAAAAGGAAGAAGAAGAAAAGGAAAAAACACAACAGCTCAGCTGGTCTGTGACCGTGACAAATGAAGCACTTTTCAAGGACAGTTTCATTCCTGCTCACGTACAATGGACACATGATTTTGCCAAATGATGAAAAGGCGTCCATCCCTGAAATCTATAAATGCAAAATTAATCTAATCCCTCTTGTGTGTGTGTCATCATACAATATACTGTTTTTTTAATTTAGTTCATAATCAGCTAAAAAAAAAAAAAACAACGTTACTTTTCATTCATTTTGTTCATTTGAGCTTCATGAGGAAGCTTTGCTCGTCCGTCTCCTCTCGTACAACAGTCGGGAAACAACGGTCTTAAAAGTGAGATTTGACACGGGATAAACGTGACAAATATACCGAGAACAGACCGAAATACAGTACAGTATGAGCAAAATTGCCGATGTTCTCATTACAATGTCTTGCTCAGGAACTTTTATGTACCATAGCAGACTGTAGCGTGGCTAAAAACAGTAGCTGTGTGTCGGCCTGAGGTCAGGGGGGCTTGTTACACCTTTGCTGATGTGGGTGTGTAATAATTCATGTTATTTTAAATCTCTCGTCAATGCCTCGTGTTTGTGTTCTAAAGTCCTGAAAGAAAGTGAAGATCGACGCGCTTTTGCTTTATTGTGTTATGAGCCGGGCTGCCCTGTTATACACCGCTAGTGTAAGATAGTATGATCGAGGAGTTCGCTGGACACGTGCACTGAAATGATAACGTTTAATATAAGGATTATTTGTGCTGTTACGCAGTTTATTATATGAGAGGGAAACATGTTAAATTCATGGTTAAAATAAATGATTGTAATTCATGATTGGACTTTAGGAACATATCTAAATGGGTATAACAGCACAGCTCAAATGGTAAATGACATGGTTCACCACAGTTTTTAACCCCGAGTCGTCAAAGCATTGGGGGTTTAGGTGGTTTGACGGCGATTGTGTGACATAGAAATCGTTCGTGTGTTGCACAGCATCTTTCCTGTCGTTACTTACTTAGTCGTACACAGATAATGTATATATATATATATATATATATATATCCGTAACAAAAGGGTCAGTCAGTGAGTGAGAGTAATGAGTGTGTATGGGTGTTGAGAGCTGGGGGTTATGAGATCAAGAATGCCATCACTTCTCTTGGGCAAAAGCTGTTTTTGAGTGGTTGCTTTGGCTCAGATGCAGCCGGCCTGATGGGAGAGCGCTCAACGGAGACTGCCCGCAGTCTGAGTGGCCCCTGAGGATGTTGGAAGCTTGAGAAGGCAGCTCAAGTACAGTAAACGTCATTCTGGCGAGGGAATGAAGAGCCAACAGTTCACTGAGCCGTTGATGTAAGTCCTTTCTCTCTGACGCAGAGCAACTGGAGTACCGCACTATGCCCCCATAAATCAGGATACTCTCAGTGGTCGAGATTGATGAGCAGGTTCTTTGGGACTCTGTTGTGTTTCAGTGTCCTCAGATGAAATAGGCACTTCTGTGTTAAGGCTCCAGGTGAGGTCGTCAGATATATGAGGTTTTCTAGGAATTTGAAACTGGACACTCCATCAGCACATAGCTCCATGTGGTGGTTTTTTTTTTCCCCCTGAAGTCTATGATTATTTTCTTTTTCTTTTTTTTGTATTGAACATTTTTTTTGTGTGTTGTGTGAACTATGGGTCGAGGTACAGTCGCATGTTAATAGGGAGTAGAGAACTGGATTGAGGACGTAGCCTTGAGGGACGCCAGTGCTGAGACAACAGAAGAGGGGGTGTGGTGGCCTAGTCTGACGTGCCGAGGTCCATTCGTCATGTTAGCATGTTTAAAGACTCTGCACTCTGTGTCCTAGAAGTAGTACTCCTGCAGTGCGGAGGAGGCCTCCTTGGTCCAGATCTGCCCTATCTGGGGTTTTGTCCTGGGGGTCCAATAGGCTGGAGTTACAGTAAGAGCAGGGAGTCATGGACTAACTGCCCCAGAAACTAATTTCTTCATCCATAACACTGAACTCCGGCTCTCTCCCAGCTACTTCACTGCCGAGCCACTCACAATAGACAACAGCTCCCCTACTTTTCTGTCTACACAGACAAACAATAACCTGCACTTCGGAGCAGCTTAAATGTGAGAAAAATGGGAATGAGTAACTCTCTTCGTCTTGCTGCTGTTAGATCCCTCGGTGCAGAGGAGAAAACTCCACTTAAGATTTTCTGCTTTTCCACTAACTTTTTTGCTAACTCGCTCACTCACTCACTTAGTGACCACAGCCACTGGCATCAAGCCAGTGGGGAGTTAGTTTGCAACCACTTACTGGTTCCAACCTGCACAATCAGTTTCCCACCATTCACTCCAAGAGGCCAACTGCTGTTTCCCCGCAGCAAGGCACCTCCAGCTCAGACCCCGAGGGGCATCTTGAAGCCCATGCCACTCTGTTCTCGTTCACAAAATGACAATTTGGCGAAAGAATTCATCAGGTCCAAAATGTTCTGATTCAATGTCCGCTGCTTCGGAACACGGTGGAAACTCTCCTGGAGGTGGGAGTTCAAACTCCTTCTGACGGGAGACTCAGTCAGATGTTCCCAGCAGACCCTCACAATACGTTTGGGCCTGCAAGGTCTGGCCTGCGTCCTCCCCCACCATCAGGGCCAACTCACCACAAGGTTGTGATCGGTTGACAGCTCCGCCCCTCCCTTCACCCGAGTGTCCAAGACATATGACCGCAAGTCCGGCGACATGACCATGAAGTCGATCATCGAAATGCGGCCCAGGGTGTCCTGGTGCCAAGTGCACATGGTGTTCATCATGGACAATCTGTGACGAGCACCATAGTCACACTCGGGGCCATTCCTCCCAATCACGCCTCTCCAGATCTCACTGTCATCGCCAACATGAGCATTGAAGTCCCCTAGTAGAACAAGGGAATCCCCAGAAGGGGCACTCTACGGTACTCCCTCTTTGTAATCCAGCATCCTGCCACCTCCTGGTTTGGAGTTACACTATAAACCACATCCCCCTATGCTAGACTCATAGGTCAGTCACTAGTCGCCCTTCAAGTCCGGGAAGTGACAAGCAGTCTTGTCCCTGTAAACATTGTCCCTACCAACATTGTAGAACAACTCATTGCAGAGCCAAGTCCCAGAAGAAAACACCTCAAAGTTTGCAGCAAAACAAGACAAACTTCTACAAAGCTGCTATGACGCTGGTTTATTTCACTTCTGACTATTGGAGCTTCATTTGTGGTCAGAAGTGTCACTGACGAAATGTAAGGGGCGTTGGTTTTGGGCTCCTACTACTTGGCTTCTGCAGGCAGAGATCTCTGAGGTCTGGTGTTTCAAGTCTACCCCTCTGCTAAACTGGTAACCATTTGGGATGCAGGAGTCCTTTTTTGAACAAATATGCGATGCAAATTTTTTTTTTTTAAGATTATTACACAATTATACCATTATTATTTAATCTTGACCAACATATTTTACTATTAAATGTCAAAAGCATGATTTATTTGATTCACGTAATCATGTACCACAAAAACAGCATGACATAGCTTTCTCCTGTGACTGGACATCAACAACTGGGCTGGCACAGCAGCGCTGGAACTCGGGCGAGCTGCATATAAACCATCCATCCATCCATCGTCGTCTTCCGCTTATTCCTGACTAGTAAGGGTCATGGGGGGGTGGAGCCTATTCCAGCATCTACGGGTGAGAGGCGGGGTTCACCCTGGACAGGTCACCAGTCCATCACAGGGCCAACACATAGAGACAGACAACCATTCACACTCACAGTCACACCTACGGTCAATTTAGAGTATCAATCAGCCTCGTCCCCTCTTGATGTCTTTGGACTGTGGGAGGAAGCTGGAGTACCAGAGAGAACCCACACAGGAACAGGGAGAACATGGAGACTCCACACAGAAAGACCCCGTGCCCGAGCCGGGACTCGAACCCGGAACCTTCTTGCTGTGAGGCCACAGTGCTGACCACTGCACCACCGTGCAGCCCGCTGCATATAATATTCGTCAGAAAAGAATTTCAGATTTTTTCAAAGATCCTGTGGGTCATGATGCCAAACAGCGGAAGGCAAATGTGGAATGTGTGTGTGTGCTTTTTAACGTGTGGTAGAAAGCGTCCAATCAGTTAGCCTTGTAGCCCATTACTTGTTTACAACGCTGCCTAACCAGTCAAATGTGTGTGAATGAAATAGGTCTTAATCAGAGACATTCTGGGAAATATTTGCTTTCCACGTGTGATTCAGTGTTGCGCATTCACACGCCTGAGTTGAGAATCACATACTCGTCAGGTTCAAAAACTTCTGTAGGTCTCATACAGGTTGGTTGTGATGAGTCGTCGTGATGTCGTCCGAGCGTCTCTCAGCCCCCCCACCCCCCCACCCCCAACTCTGAATGACTGCCAGCGTCCCTGTTCCTCCCTGCGATGATGAGTGTTCTTCATCTGTTCTTGAACAGGGGCTTTCCGGTGAGGGCTCACCATTACATGTTGGGAGAAGTTTGAGACCTGACATTCTGAATTCTATGACCGATCCTGCAGGCTACTGTAGGTTCTCCTACTCTCCCACTTGTTGTCACTAAATCCCCCACACTGGTCCTTTAAGTTACATCATTTGAAATAAGCACGACACTAAAATACAATAGTAAAAATCTTTTGTGGAACAATAGTTTGTGGTGGTTACATAAAATAAATGACGTGTAAACAATGTAACATGTCACATTAATGGTCACAAAGTTCATCATAAATAAAATAGACAGTTTAACACAAATATGTTATAAAAGTTATTGGCTCATGATTGTAAATGTAGTCCAGTTCAAGTTCTGGCAGAACACACGTAGTGATGACTAGTCCCAGTCTTGCAGTGTCTGATCTGCCACTTTGCTCCTCTGCACACCAGAACACACTTTTTGCCCCCTTTTATTTTGGAACGAGGGGGCGTCGTCCTCCAGTTAGTGTACTTGACGGTCTCTCCATCTGTCCACTCCCACCATCCTCGGCCCTCCCGATCATTCAGTCCTTGGAATGTCAGAGAAAACAATGTTATTGTTGTTTTGTTTTGTTTTTGTTTAGAGTTAAAAATATTGAAGAAATCAGCTAAATGGTCCCAAGAGAATTTTAATTTTTTTAACAGTTTAATGAATGGAAAGTGAATCCAAAATTTGGAAACAACACAGATCTTGAAAACTAGAAAAGGCACGGAAAAATGCGAATAAATCTTCAATACACTTTGCAGACAAAGATGAGGTAGCACAGCAATAGGAAACACATGCAGCAACAACAGGATCTACGGCAAAATGAGATGTAAGTATTTCAAAATAAAACAAAAGATGATGGGCGAGGTTAATTGATACATGGGTGTGGCTGTGAGTGTGAATGGTTGTCTGTCTCTATGTGTTGGCCCTGTGATGGGCCGGCGATCTGTCCAGGGTGAACCCCGCCTCTCGCCTGAAGGGTGCTGGGATAGGCTCCACCCCCCATTTGACCCTTAACAGGATAAGAGGTAGAAAATGGATGGATGGATGGACTTCTCATTACCAACAGTTCAACTGGTGAAGTGGTTGAATCTGAACAACTGCTCCTCTGTGTGGTGCCAGAAATGAACTCACGCACTTCTCGAAGTGTCACGAGTGTCTTAACGGTCTATTGATGTAACATAAAACATCATATTCAAAGTTAACATTTGAAAACAAACCTATCCAAAAAGGTTTCCTTCCACCGAAGTCCCATAGCCATTCCATGCTGGCTTTGGACTGAACGCTAGCCAGAGTGCCTTTATACCTGCCATCAAAGATAGAGAAATTAATGTATCAAGGTTGCTAATGTTTAATGTTGTGATAAAGTTTTGATCATTACTATGATGATTTTTGTCAACTTTTTATATTAAGTCATCATTCAGATATTTTTTATATATATATATATATATATATATATATATATATATATGTGTGTGTGTGTGTGTGTGTGTGTGTGTGTGTGTATTTTATACACGTATGGGAGGTGGGAGGGTGTCAAATCAATCAATTTCCCTGTTCGTTTGTGTGTATTTTACTTTTCGTTATCAGTACTTCAGTTGTTGCTGGTTGCTGAATTTAGATTTTTCAATTTGTCGGACTTCATCAGATCATTTGTCTGAAAAGAAGAAAAAAAAATCGGTGCTGTTTTTTTCTGAAATAACGAGATAATGAATCGGTTCGTTCGTAGAAACACAGTTGATTTGTTTTTCTCGGATGAATGCTTTACGCTTCAAGAACCTTGTCAATCATTAATTGGGACAAATCAGCAGGGGTGAGAGCGAGCCGGAACGGGCCGGAACGCAGTTCTGGTAAAATATTCACGGCCGGAACGGACTTCCGTTAAAGAAAGGAGGAGAAGGGAGCTGTCAAAATCCCATATTAAATAAAGAAAACGACGTCTGAAGGCGGTTTCACGCTAAACGCAGCAGACGCGGCGCACTGCGCGGGGTGGGGCGCAAGCACGCGCAGCGCTACCGAGTTGCTGGGCTTGGTTTGCGCTCATGTGACGTCACAGCGCGCCCACATACACAATGAATGGACTTCCCCCGCGCAGCCTGCGCCTTCCACGTGGGTCACGTTACCAGCATTGATAGTTTTGATTGGTTCAAACCACACGTGTTCTGCTTTCACGGAACGAAAAAAAGAGAAAGACAGAGGGCAAAATCAAAGAACTAGGGTGCTGGCTACCTGCCCTTTGGGCCCGACAAGACTTTTGAGACACTTTCACCCCTGCAAATCAGGCCAAAAGTAAACGGGTTCATAAAGAAAGTAGTGAGTGTGTAGGAGCATCACGAGGTCCACCTCTCCCTGCAGGCTCTGCTAGCTGAGCTCCATGTAGCTTTGTGCTCTCCGCTGAAGATGTAGCAGCGGCCAGCGTGAAAAGTCCAGCCCTGTCGACACATCTGGGCGCTCACCATCTATGTTTGAGGAAGGGGAGCGCATATTTGTAAATGAATGGAAATCACTTCCAGCGATCGCTGACAAACACATCACCGTGCTGTTAGGAAAAGATATAATATCATGTCAGCACTTATCCCTGAAAACTGGATCTGTAGTTTGAATCTTGGGAGCGGACCTGGTTAGTTTGTGTCCAGGGTTTCCAGGAGACACCGTTGCAGTACAGGATCTGATTGGTGGTCTGGTTTAACTGCAGGAGACCCATCAGTTCCGGAACACACAGCTTAGGGGCGTTCTCACTCGCAGCCTACAGACATGAAACGTTCATAAAGAAATCACTTCACTGCTGCACCACCTGGAACTCTTTTCCACGCAACAATTAACCTCAAAATACTCCAAAATCTTGCCGCTGGCACAAGAAACCTGCAATTTCTACTTTTTCCCGCTTTCCTGCATTGCGGAATCTCTGCGAGAAACGGGACGCCGTGCAGGTCTGTGTTGTGCAATCTGTCAGTTGCACTGCAGGTGTAACTTTTACGTCATCATATTTCATGAATTATCATGACAACCAAAATGGGGGGCGGCAAGGTGGAGTGGCGGTCTAGCGAGCGAAGGGTCGCGGTGACCATGTGGAACTATCCTTGGGAAAGATACGGAGCCCCTAATTGCTCCTGATGGCCCTGGCCACCCGTCTAGGGTGAACCCCCACCTCTCACCCAATGTCAGCTGGGATAGGCAACAGCCCCCCCCCCCACACACACACACACACACACACACACACACACGACCCTTAACACGGATGAGCAGTATAGAAAATGGATGTATAGATGGACGACTAAAAATGGCTTCCTCTCCCAAAGAGATAAAGACTAGAACTCTGTTTTGGACAAGAAATCACGAAGAAATGCGATGCAAAAATGTTGTCTTTTTAACCTCATAATTAAATCTTCCAGGCTAAAACAAAGTCCCATCTTGTTCAAGAACACATTTTTGACTAAAAAAAGGCGTCACTTTCTTTTTATTTCATCTTATATTATTAACAAACACCAGTAATCCCATTAGCGAAGTAAAAAGTCAAAAACTCAGACACATACATTGAACTCTTGAGATCAGCTCGATGAGGTCTTAACCCAAAAAATGCAGCCAGTTGAATCCCCGCACCTTCTCTAGAGCTTATCTTTTTCTTTTTTTTTTTACCCTTTCACATGTTTGATGTCCATGATGTGTTCTGAGGCAAGATGGATGAAAACGGCGTATTCGGATCCGAACCTAAAAGGCGCAACCGCCCGGATGACACGTCTCCCATCTGCAGTCTCTGAGATCTTTGCCGGATAAACATGAAGTAAACGGGGAAAAAACTCACGTGTCCTTCGACTGGTTTTCCAAGATTTGGAAACTTTCTTTGAGGGCTAAGTTTTGACTTGGCAGGTACTTCTGCCGAGGCCTGCTGCTGCGTCCTGCTGCTCACCACACGGACTCTGGCCTTTCGTCCCTTCCTGGACGGGGATGTGTGGTCTTCCACCTGCACCTGCATGATGCCATGATACTGGAAATACAGACCAAACAAGTCAGGACCTTCCTGGCTCGTAGCCCAATGCATCGGCGTTTTCTGCCTACCGTGTAAACTACGTCTGAGCCGTTGTGAAACACTGACGAGGGGGCGATCTGAGAGACGGGGAGAAAATAAACAGCACACATTTTATTTACGTCACTTGTTTCACTTCGATTTTTGCCGACGAAATGGAAAATTGCATGAATTAAAACCTGCCGTGAGGCAACAATTTTTATGCTTCGTCCTCTCTTAGCTGACAGATGCTGTAACTGACAGGCGCGTGCACACACAGGCCCCGAGGGGTGCTGGAGCCCCTGCCCTTTTTGCCTTGCATTAAAAAGTGCCGTGCGTGTGTGTGTGTGTGTGTGTTTTAATAACATGAATAAATTCCTGTTAGGGATGTAAATTATTATTATTTTTTTTTAAATCGGCGGTACAAAAACTCCACGGTATTCTACCGTACCAATTTTCTTGTAATCCTGGGTTGTTATGTTGAGCCGCTTCTCTGTTCGTTGTGGCTCCGCGTGGTCACAGAGAGAGAGTGAGAGAGACAGACAGACAGACAGACAGAGTGAGAGAAGCCGCTGCCCCGTGTAGAACTAAGGAGACGTGACAGTGGAGCAACTGGAACCTGTGAGTTCTGGTCGAACTCGTCGCCGTCCGTTTATTCAACCTGCTTCAATATGGGTCGCCTCATGTTTCAGAAAAAAATTGTGTCTAATTTTCAAAATAAAACACACCGTGTTTTCGGCGGATCATAGCCTATTTCCCTCACTTCAGGTCTGAAGTACAGGCCCGAAGTTTAGACAGGCCTATAAAGTTTATTGTGACTTTGCCACTACTGTGTGGGCTAACAAAATAATAGTAATAATGATAATGACACAGCGATTTCAGCATTCTGAATCATTCCTACAGCTGTAGGTTATCTGTGTTTAAAATGTTACCATCTGTATTTGAACTTGATTCATGTTGATTGTGCCTGCAGCACCACGCCAAAAAAAAAAAAAAAAAGAAAGAAAAGATACAGAAAAGGAGGGAGAAGGAGTGGCAATTGCCTATCGCGTTCACCGACACCGGAAACATTGCTAAGTGGTTAGCTTTCTATCAGTGCTTTTTTAATTCGAAAAAAATGAAGCACATGCTGCCCTTTTCTGAATTGGAGCCCCTGCCCCTCTATGGTCATGTGCACGTCCCTGGTAACTGATGTGTTTATTAATCATTTATTAATGTGTTATTATACAGAGGTTGGCATGTTAGTAAAGGGACACCTATTATCCGCTTTAAAGTGAGTCATTGAAAACTAAATGGTTAGTTGTCCTCAATCAATAAAACAATCAGACTCTCTTTCTATATCACTGTCACACAAATAAAAGGGAACACAAAGTGCTTCTGTGTTTGTAGTTTAGCATTCAGTTTCTCTCTCTGAGCTTCAGGACCAATAATTAAGACCCCAGTTTTGTCCTGGCTGAACTGGAGAAGGTTCGCTGCCTCCATGACCGGATCTCTAAATGCAGGTAAAAGGACGTCAACTGGTCCCGCGTCATCAGGGGACACGGCGATGTCCAGCTGTGTGACATCAGCAGAACTGTGGACGTTTATACTGAGTCTCCTGATTTCAAGTGGCAGCGCATAGACAAAAAAAGAGTGCCTGAGCTAAAACTGAACCTTGGGCGAAGGCAACAATCCGTTTTATTGCTTTAATGAACTTGAACTTTCCCTGGGGTGACATGAAATTCTTCTTCGGTAACACGAGATTCAAACCAAATTAAAATAGAGCCAGGAATGCGATTCGGACTGTGATTGGGAAAACCCCAGTCTGATGTGAAAGATTTGCAAAATTAAGAACATCTTCATCTAAAAAAAACAAACAAAAAAAAACAGGAAAAACTCCTCTCGTGTTTCCTCACATATCAACAAACTTTACAAATACTTGTTTCAAATTCAGGAAGTTTGGAGGAAGTTACTCTTGATGAATTGTTGTTTTTTTTTTAAATGCTGTTTTAATGGTACTTTTGTTGTTTTGTCCTGCCTCTTCTTGAAAGGATCCATTTGTGCAAGTGATAGCAATGCGCAGGCATCTTTTTCTTCCTTTCCACAACCTTAAATTGGAACATGTGATATAAAATTTGTGCAAATGAGTTCAAATAAAGTTCCCCTCAACACAGATTGTGGCGATAATATATATATATATATATATATATATATATATACACACACTTTATACGTTTAAACAATCAAACCATGCTGGACCTCGGGGGACAGGAACGTAGTCGACGCGAATACAACACAAAGGTTGAAGTAATACTTGTGCTGCACACTTACATAAAACCTCGCCTTCACGAAGCATTATCAATGTACCCGTATTATGAAGTGTTGCTGCTTTTTGGACCGTTGAGTAGACAAAGCGACCAAAAGCAAATCTAGAAGCACCTGATTTGTTGTTTTACAGGCGCAAAACAACGAAGATGAGGGCAGATATTCAGGGCAAAAACTTACAGACTTGGGATTGCCTGTGACTCTGATTCTTTTTTGGCGGAGGACTGCTCCAGGCTTGGACACGCTGTCTCCACGGGTCCAGATGACCGGTTCTTGTTCGAGGGGCAACTTCTCCACTCGAATGGATCCGTGCTGCTGGTATGTGTGTGACTGAACGGCTTTTCCTCCAAGGGCGGGAGCTTCCTGATCCTGTTTCAGCCTGCACGGTCCTGGTGATTTAAAGTTCAAGTCAAACTCAAAATATCGTATATAACATAGCTTTGGACGATATTCAGCTATGCATGCGACACAACTTACAAAAAAAAAAAAACTATCAAGGGTTCGACCCCACAGGATCCTCGTCAGAAGAAATGTTTACACATCACATACGTTCATGTCACATCAGCAACTGAATCGATTGCAAAGACAAAAGGGGTCTTAAATACTTTTCAAAAGCCGTTTTCCATCTTAAGAAAGCGTTCCAACAAACCCATATCAGGTAAACCGTAGATCATATGTTTTCCTTCCAGACCAAAAAATATATTGCTGCAAATTTTTGTGCGGAAATTAGGTCTATTAGAAAGTTAACAAAAGCAAAAACACCAAAAAGGACACTTTTTGAATGTATGAATAATCTGAAGTGTGATATTTCTTGTTCTTAGCTAGCTAGCTGTTACTTTGATTTATGATATATTGTTCTTCTTCGAATGCAGACTGTTCTGTTCTCATGCACAGTATATATATATTTTTTTACCTCTCCCTGAATCTCTGATGATGACTCGAGCCTTGTCGATGCTGCCGACTATTGCGCCCTCCGGTGAGACCAGCTGAACTTCAAATACCTCCTCCGCCTCTTCAAGATGATCCTGGATGAGCTCGCTTTGCCAGCTCCGCTTTGACACGCCTACACGGACAAAGACGTCACAGCTTGTCACAAATGCCTGGGGGGTTTTATTTTTCAGAAAGAAAATATCCTTTGTGGGCTGCACAGTGGTGCAGTGGTCAGCACTGTCTCCTCACAGCAAGAAGGTTCCAGGTTCAAGCCCCGGCTCCAGCATGGATCTTTCTGTGTGGAGTCTCCATGTTCTCCCTGTTCCTGTGTGGGTTCTCTCTGGTACTCCAGCTTCCTCCACAGTCCAAAGACATCAAGAGGGGACGAGGCTGATTGATACTCTAAATTGACCGTAGGTGTGACTGTGAGTGTGAATGGTTGTCTGTCTCTATGTGTTGGCCCTGTGATGGACTGGTGACCTGTCCAGGGTGAACCCCGCCTCTCGCCCGTTGATGCTGGGACAGGCTCCTGCCCCCCCCCCCCCCCCACGACCCTTACTAGTAAGGAATAAGCGGAAGACGACGATGGAAAATACCCTTTATTAGTTGGCACGGAGGAGGGGTATGACTGGCATCTGCTCACAGTCTCTTATGAGCATTGTCATCGTTTGTGTTTCCTTTAATTTAAAATGTTCTAGAGTTCATTTATCCATCCATCGCGCTTCGCCCCATTTCTGTTGGGGTTGTAGTCACTCATGGCACTTCAGCACGGCGCTCAGTGGTTTTTGATGTGTTTTTTTCTTTTAAAAGCAAGTGGCTAAATGGAAGGAAGGTATTCGTCACAGAGCCACATGGTTGTAAAGGCATCATGAAAACAGCGCGTAGATATTCAAAATTAAACAAAATCACTGAATGATAAGCAAGTCCTTTAACTCGTATAAACCTTTTTCTGCACAATTTTCATCCATGCTGGTGCATAATATTTGACAAGGAGTACATACGGTGACTCCAGGACTAGGGTTGTACGCTTTGTCCAAGACTGTATGTAAATAGTCGGAAAGACAGACGGACAAACATCAGGCTCATCACTTGTTGCCTCCCAACCAGCAACACCTCTTACCAGAGAAAATGAAATGTGTTTTCCATGCAGCAGTTTCTGGAACGTCGGCAAACTTCAGCGAGTTCATCCAAACGATGAACGACAACATTTCAAACCTGTCATTCAGTTTAGTTCAGCATCGCGCGATATAGTTCACGAAATCTCATTTTCTGCTGCGCTCCTCGTACAAAATAACTGACGACATCATCAGAATTGTTTAGAGATGTAATACAGCTGGGTTTTTCTTTTCTTTTTTTTAGGTCGCTACAAAGCTTTGTATTCGAAACTGGTGCTGCCACAACGTCTGACGCATATCGTGCATGTACCTGGATCAAACTGGACCAGTGAAGAAGGGCTGATGAGAAAATCCTTCCCAGCAGTAGCAGTTACCTCCTTCACCTGTATAAATATAATGGAGAAACTAGTCTTACATACTGGACCCCTGCAGTATTTTACACATAAACAGAACACATTCTTTTAAATACACATTTCATATATTTTATTAACGTATTTTTCAATTGTCCTTAACATCTCTTAATTGTGATTTTACGATTTTACACTTGCGTTGGCAATGTAAAGATGAGGTTCCCATGTCGATAAAGTCAATTGGGAGACATGACAATAAAATAAATCTGGAAAAATTGCTATTCTAGGGCTGTATGAAGATTAATTTCTACATCACTGCTCAGGTGGAATAATTGTATAAAGTGAATTCTTTGAGTTCAAGAACAAAAGAAGAATGCAGTTTGCTAACCTTGAGAGATATATATGAAGACTCAACCAAGTTTCCCTTTCGAATTATCTCCAAGGAAATGGCCCCCTGGTCCTCACACCCAGAGTACAGGGCCTGAGACAGCGCCACACTGGCCCAACTCAGTTCAAGTCTGCAACAAAGTCAATGACAGTAAGGAGCGTTCTGTTACATCCAGCAGCCAATAAGATGTCCACATTTCATACCTGTGAGAGGGTCCGGTGTTCCCAAGAGGATCAGACACTCTGAACTCTAGGCTATCAGACAAAGACTCCGTCTCTGGGTTTATAATGTAGACAATAGTTCTCCTTCTCAGCTCCACTTGAGAAAAGTGCTGCGGGACGAAACCACCTGAAAGAGCAAAAAAGACTGTTAGCTTTATTCGAAATGAATCGAACCACCAGCAACTTTCCACCCCTGACCTGTAGTCATGTTCTCCAGGTAACCGAAATATGGCCGGCGAACAATGCTGAACATGAGCTCCTCCTCTTTGCTGTCACTGTCCTGAGCCTTCAGCTCCCGAGATGAGAGAAAGATCCCATACCGTCCATCTACTAAAAGTTCTGCCTTCCAAAGAGGCAGCAGCTTCACGACCTTTGGAGGTGACGTATCTAAAGGCTTGATCTGAAATGATACACAACTTAAATTAAGTTATGCACCTCTAAACCCAAAAGTTGGGCGGCGTTAACGTGCTTTTACAGAAAAAGATATAATGTATATTTTTATACCCCATGTTGGATGGAAAAAAAGACTCTGCAAATTTAGGAGTATTTAACCTGACTAGTGTATGGTCAATTTTTGTATTGGGGTTTTGTAGAAGTAGTCTTTGTGTACCTCTTGCAGTTCAACCATGTACCCCAGAGGGTACATGTACCCTGATATAAGAAATACTCCAATGCTGCATTTATTCTACCTCTACCAGGGTCTGGTGGGGGGTAGAGCCTGTCCCAGCTGACATTGGGTGAGAGGCGGGGTTCCAGGGGTTGCCAGTCCATCACAGGGCCATCAGGGGCAATAAGGGGCTCAGTATTTTGTTCAAGGATACTTCGACATGGTCACCAGGGGAAGTGAGGACCGAATCAGAGACCCTTCGGTTGATAGACGGCCACTCTACCTTGGAGCCATGCCGCCCCTCAGCCCGACCCAAATACACAATTGTACAAATTATATTGGTTCCTCCAAGCTTACAACCTGTAACCACCAGGTAGAGTTATTGCTATGTTTTAAATTTAGCTTGTAGATGTCTTCAAGCCAGAACTCTCATCAAACAAATGAAGTTTGGAAAAGATCTGATCACGTGGAGTCCAGTTACAACACTTTCCTGGGCTTCCATATGGCAAACATGGCACAGGGAGAACATGCAGACTCACACAGAAAGATCCCGTGCTGGAGCCGGGGCATGAACCTGGAACCTTCCTGCTGTGAGGCCACAGTGCTGACCACTGCACCACCGTGCCGCCCCTGCTGTAATGCCATTTAACAAAAACAATAACCTATCACTAAGCACTATGGTGTTTCTGACCACATTTGAGATTAATTTGGTCTACCCACTGGAGGAGGACATCAAAATCTACATAAACATGTATTTTCCTTTTGCCACCAGGTGGCACTATGACTAATATGACCCAAAATTTGATGGGATCCTACTTGGCCAAGGCTCCGCCCCTCCACCAAGTTTGGTGTAAATTAGGCTGTGGGTAATTCTGCAGACGCACAAATGCAATCAAAAACACAACCTCCTTAAGACAATTCACCACTTACCTGAATAGTGAAAAACAGAGGTTCTGTATGTAGCCGCCCATCAAGCAGGACGCCACGGTTGGTGCTATCAGCAGCAGTGAAAGTGAAGCGGTCGATTTGTGACGGCCCTCCATCATGTTTGAAAACTACCTCGGAGTCCTGAATGTCTTTCTGGCTGAAGTTAGAACCTGCAGTCAGCGTGGTTCCTCTTAGTACCAGGCTGCCATACTGAGGAGGCTGCTGAAGAACGAAGGTCAGTGCACTGGTGGGAGTGTCAGGGTCTGACATGGCAAGAGAATCTGGATTCAGGATCATGGAAGATCCTCTGGGAACTGTCAGGCCACTGTTGGAGGATAAAGTTGGCAGGACACGATCCACCATTTCCACGGCAACCTCAAAACTTCCGTTTCGGCTCGTCTTACCATTACTGACAACAAACCTGCCAAAACAAAAAGGACAAAGGGATGAATCAGCGTGAGAAATCATCATAAAATAGGAACGCTACATAGAGCATACTTCATCGACAATGATGCAGGAATCCTATCCAGACACAGAACACTTGTGGCATTTAATATTTTTACTTTCCCCTTCCTCTTAGAAAAGATCAAAATCAAAGTGCTCCCCCTCACCAGAAGTAAGCCAAGTCCTTTCTGAAAATGCGGAAGAAAATGTTCCCGAGGCCCAGGTTTGGATGGAAGTTCTCATGTGACCTGGCTCTAAACTAAAAGGTGGTAAGAAATGTGTTTGACCTTCTCCTCGGGGTACTTCCTGATCACCTCCCTGTTGACGGTTGACTGCTAATGCTTGAATACTCTTCTTGGCTCTGTGACGCACCTCTGACCAGATCAGCCAAAAGCACAAGGCAAACTGTGCTTGAGCCAGTGCAGAGCAGTTGCTTATAAAACAACATGTGCGGATCATACTAAAAAGTCAAAATGCGAACTTAAACCAACCAATATTCCTGCCAGCTCAAACTCAAAGAAACAATGCGAATTTGTGAAATTCCTTGCATTTGCGTCTTGACAACAGCGGAAATGTTGTTTAAACTTGGGTGAGACGCTGGCATGGTATCGCTGTTGAACTTCTTCACGTCAATCTGATCCAAACTCCATTCAGAAACTAAGCATTTTAAAAGTTTTGTGCTTGTCCTTGTGGACGGACCCAACTGATTACCTCGTACAAATTGGTATCACGGATATGGGCGTTTAACAAAGACTCACTGAAAGCTTTCTCTGGGTGCGCTGGCTCTGTTGTCATGCACGTATGCCACAAGGTTCGCTGCTATATCCATCTGGCTAAACGTGGAGATGATCAGTCCAGGGTGTCTGATATACTCGATATGTCCATGAGCAGGTGGTTGGCTGATGGTATAAAGAAGCTCCTCTGGTTTGTCTGAGCCATCGGTGGCTAACAGCATGTCTGTGGTCAGGACCACACGGTCTCCCCGGCTCACGTTCACTGCCTTGACAAAGATGGCAATATTTCCTGCAAATCCCAGGAGCAGAATGTTTCAAAGTTAGAACTGGTAAAGGTACCAGGTCAGACTGATGTCAGACACGTAGGGCTGTACCCTTTTCTAGATCTTTGACCAAGATGTGGAAGTGCTGTGGTGGAGATCGATTCTTCCCGTCCATCAAGTAGAAGACAAAAAAGTCCTGAGGTGTAGAGCTGTGCAAGCCTGTGTGCACGTAGCGCAGGAGGTTCATGTCCACCATTTCCTGGGTGCAATTGCTGCTGGCTGTCAGGATCACCCAGTTGTCCCCTTGCTGAGACATGATAAAAAGCAGTTTGGGAATATCAAGGAAGACAAAAGCGGTAGAAACAGGTGGTCAGTTAGACCAAGATTCCCTATGCAAATTAAGGCTTTCCATGTCCCTTTGTGCACTTTTACTTTATTTTGTTAAAAACTAAATTGGGGGAATTTTTTTTCTTTCAATTTTGCCGTTTCAGTTAACCTTTTGCAAATGAGATACTTCAAAATACTTCAAAATGCATCAAAACAAATGGAATGAAAATATAAAATGTACAAATGGAAACCAGACAAAGAACTTTGACCTGTTTTGGAGTGAATTTGAAGAAATTCCTTCCAGCATTCCTGAGATATCATGTCAAGGAGTATGGGACAGATATTGTGTACATGGTAGGTGACAGTGAGCTTGACCTTTGACAACTACAATCTTTGAAAAAATTTGGAAAATTCCTCAAGGGGTTCCAGACATATTGCGTTAACCAGAATGGGATGAACAGACAACCCAAAATATGATGTCCCCTGTTACTGTGTTTATTTTTTTTAGCATAACATAGTTTAATTGTAGAATTTGTACACAGATGTTGAAATCTGGCAGCACGGTGGTGCAGTGTTCAGCACTGTCACCTCACAGCAAGAAGGTTCCGGGTTCGAGCCCCGGCTCCAGCACGGGATCTTTCTGTGTGGAGTCTCCATGTTCTCCCTGTTCCTGTGTGGGTTCTCTCTGGTACTCCAGCTTCCTCCCACAGTCCAAAGACATCAAGAGGGGACGGGGCTGATTGATACTCTAAATAAAGGGTCTCAAACTGATCCAGTAAAGGGCCGTGTGGCTGCAGGTTTTCATTCCAATCAAGCAAAAGCAACACCTGACTCGACTTAAATTAAATGAGCTGTGTCCACACAGGTGTTGCTTTTGCTTGGTTGGAATGAAAAGCTGCAGCCACACGGCCCTTTACTGGACCAGTTTGAGACCCCTGCTCTAAATTGACCATAGGTGTGGCTGTGAGTGTGAATGGTTGCCTGCCAATGTGTTGGCCCTAAGATGGACTGGTAACTTGTCCAGGGTGAACCCCGCCTCTCACCCGAAGGCTGGAATAGGCTCTAGCACCCCACCCCACCCCCCCGGCGACCCTTAACAAGATAAGCGGAAGAGAATGGATGGATGGATGGATGGATGGATGGATGGATAGTGAAATCCATTACTGTCTGTGACAGATGGGATCAATTGTATTGTATATGAAAGATATTTAAGTACAGGCTCGCAAGTAAAAATACAATTACTTTGATACATCTGGTTTACAGCTAAGAAGTTTTTCTCAAATATATTGGAATTTTTTGCCATTCTCAAACAGAAGGACTTTCATAGCAAATTTTTATCCAATTCATCAGCAATTGAATTGTTCCAGGTTGACCAAGTTGGCAGACTGACAGTGACATCTCTAAAGCAGACAAGCAGCTGGAAAGATGAAAAGCACCAACCTTGAGTTGCAGAAGTCCTTGCGTAGGAACACGCTCAAATATGTAGCTAAGCTGTGAAGAGGGTGTGTCATGGTCCTGGGCGTAGAGTGTAGCACTAGATATGAGCCTTATCTCACCTGGCTCCACCTCCAGACCACTGTTCCTGAAGGACAGAGAATAAAGACAAGCTTTACTGTCTGTCCTACAACTGTGATGACTCCATTTCAATAGGAACCATCATCTTAGTCAAACCTTATCACATGAGGCTCTTCGTCATTGATAGGTAGGACTCTAACCAGCACGCGTCGGTGCAGTTGGTGCCTGCCGTCACTCAACTGGATGGTAAAGCTGTCGTCCATATTCTCTGAGTCATCGTGCATGTACATTAGAGCGTCACCTGTAAGCCAGTAATGAAACACACAGGAAAACACATAGCATGATGTAATTCTGCTAGGGAATATAGGAATACACAGTTAGATAGAGCTGTTCCTCTCTGTCAGTCTGGCTACAGTGTTGAAAATTAACCTAAGCTTGTCCTTGTTTTCCTCTATCAATGCTAAGTACTGAACTACTCTAAGATTGCTGAGGGCCTTCCTATAAATTTTAAGGCTATTTTATCAAATTATATATGACTCTTCCACTTTGGAGGAACAGCAAATCCTTTAGAGTTAATACAGCTGCTTCAGTCTTTGGATTTCGGAATCGTACCACCAAGCTCGCTTAATTTTCTTTTTTTGGTACGGCTACTGAGTTGAGAGTGAACCCTGCAGCAGTACCAACAAAAAGATAAATTATGGAGGGTCAGGGTTCTCTGTCATCACAAGTGTGGCACTGAATTAAATAGCAGTGGGATCACTTCCTTCCTTAACCACCCAAGAAACCTTTGGCGTCTCAGTTCTCACAACCTACCTACACCAACCCCCTTGTCTTTCAGCAGGCATCACAGTGGCATGGTAGTTCGCAATGTGGCCACAGGAAGAAGATCTTGGACACAGACCAAATCATTCTGGTCCTTTTCGTGTGGAGTTTGCGTGTTCTCTCCATTAAAGCCTATCATCACCTCACTATTGATCCCTTTCTCCAAACATCACCCTTTTCACAACCTTACGCCATTCAATTGTTCAACCTTCGCTAATCTAAAAAAACAAAACAAACGAAAAAACTTGATGCCGAACCGCCGGGATGGTCTTTCTTAGTAAATATGGGTTGTCCAACATGTCGGGGATATGCCTGACAACCAACTGGTTGAAGGCAGCAAGTGATAAGTTTATTTTGGCCATTGCTGATCATAGACAGAAAAGCAGAACGAATTTTCTTGCGATCACAAAACCGTACAGCTCTACTCTTTTCCAGAAAACAAGGCAAAAATTAATAGGTAATCTTGGCGCAAACTAACTGAATAAGGTGAGCTGACAATTAAGGGGATATCCCGTTTGGTTAAACACAATGAATTCATAAGAGAGTCCTAATTAGCAATCTGGTACCATTTGTAAGATCATCCATGGTGAAGTCGACCACGGTGGACAGTTGTCTGGCATCCTGGCGCTTGGACACCTTCTTGGAGCTGCTATGGTGAATGATGCTGCCATGCTGAGGGGGCTTCACCACGCTGAAGAGCAGTATGTTCTGGGGAACGTCCAGATCCATAGCGTGTAATACAGACGAGTCCAGTTTCTTCATGTCTCCTTCATGGACCTAAAAGAAAACCCGTCAATACACAGTACGATCATGTTTTGTCTGGAATATTTGGAAGTCAGCAGATTAAAAAAACAAAAAAACTTACTGTGATATTTCGAGCTACAAACTCTGGGATTTCATCATTTGTTGGGTTGATTATAATGAAGAAAGGTACATTGTTGGAGCTGTGTTTGCTGTCAGAGACACAGAGCATCATCTGATCAGCTGTGGGCTCCATCCTCTCATGTCGGGACTGGACATAGTTCACATGACCGTCAAGGATGTCTTTGTATGAAAACGAGGCTGGAAAAAGGAGGCCAGGAAGAATATGATGCGATGGTCTACTTTCCGATTATATAACCCATCACAAATCATACCTATGCTCACGCCCGTGTTGCTCTTCTCAAAGCCAGGACTGGGCAAGACATTTTCAATGTAGCCAAACTGAGGTGGCGTGATCAGACTGACCACCAACTCATCCAAGACTGTGTCCGCATCAGACACCTTCAAATGAGACGCGGATACCCGGGCAGTCCCACCTTCATCCACCACAAAGATGTCTCCTGCAAACCAACAGGCCATGTCAATCTGAAACACATTTACACTAACAGTATGCTACCTAGATTAGTCCAAATGAAAGAATCTTCACATTTTTGTACAATGTTATGATGTTGAGGTAGACCGTTGTTCCTGTACAATGAAATAGAACCTGTGGTAACCTGAAAAAAACCAAATATAGACTATACAAAATTAAGTTTTCTCATTCATCGTTGCTGGGCCTCTCTGCATGTGTGCATGTGGATGAGGAGAATGGCTGCCTACGCAGAGATTTTTTAGTCTCCATCTATCCATTCATCCATCCATCCATCCATCCATCCATCCATCCGTTTATCCTGTTGAGGGTCGCGGGGGGGGGGGGGGGGGGGCTGGAGCCTATCCCAATAGCTTTTGGGCGAGAGGCGGGGTTCACCCTGGATGGATCCCCAGTCCATCGGAGGGCCAACATATAGAGACAGACAACCATTCACACTCACAGTCACACCTACGGTCAATTTAGAGTATCAATCAGCCTCTTACAGTTTACTGTTTAATCGTTAAATGTTCCCCTCTCCACAAGCAAGACACTAAAAATGGCATGTAGAAATGTGTCGTGCACCTGTCATTATTGAGGGCGGTTGGCTGTTGACAGGAAACACTGTGATCTGAAGGTCATACAGGGGCAGATTGTCTCTGGCTGTGGTAGGATGTTCTCCACCGCAGCACTGAGAAGTGTTTTCTGTTCCTCCGTCGGAAATCACGAAGGTGACAGTGTCGTGGCGAGGAGTGAGTCCCACCTCCATTCCTGAAAGCACAACCACAAAAATAGCGCAGCCCCTGTATTAGATTTTACTTCATTATATGAATTCACCTATAAAAGATATTTTAAATTAAATGTCCAGCTGCTTTAAAAAAAAAAAAAATCGCGTGAAATCCGAGTGGTTGAGCTCAACAAAATAATCCTAAATTACTCCAGAAAAAAGACAGTATTGCTTTGGAAATGCTTTTTTGAGCTCTGGATGCCAAATAAACTGTGAAGTTGATGGCTGCAACCACATTAAAAAACAAATGAGCGTATCAAATAGCAGGAATGTTACATCAGTATGCATACGCTATTTAACCACTTAACAGTTAATCTGCCCGGTAACTGATAAAAATGCCTTTCAGCTTTTGGTACAACATCAGTGGTAAACAAAACAAGTGTACTGATGGTTACTTGCCAAATAAATCATATAAATGTCATATCACCTGTATGTTTGTAGCTGATCATCCCCGCAGTGATGTCTGCCTGAATGAACCGATCAACGATTTCACCACTCCTTAGCACCACACCGTGGTACGGCTGGCGGGCAATCAGGAAGGCCAGACTGTTGTTGTCGCTGTCCGCATCCGTGGCGTAGATGTACTCAGCTGAAATGACTACTTCCTGTCCTTCGGCACAGTTGAGAACCGGCTTTAAACCAGCAAGAAGCACTGGGATCTCATCATTGACGGGCAACACCTGCATATACCATAAGAAAATAGTGTGTAAAGTCCTTCTTGTCTATGACATAAATCCTGTGGTGTGTTATTTTCTCACATTGACTGTCAGAACAAAGCTGACAGAGTTGGTGCCGTCTGTTGCTATGAATTCCATGTTGTCCTCCACAGTCTCAGAACTGTCATGATTGTACCTGCAAAATGACACACTTGATGAACTTCAGGTTGCCAGTGAAACCAAACCAGCTGTACAATATAGATATACACACTACTAGTCCAAAGTTTAGACACACCTTCTCATTCAAAGATTTTTCTTTATTTTCATGACTTTTTACAACGTAGGTTCCCACTGAAGGCATCAGTACTATGAAGGAACACATATGGAATTATGTAGTAATCAAGAAAGTGTAAAATTACTCCAAACATGTTTTCTATTTCAGATTCTCCAAAATAGCCACCCTTTGCTTTGATTCCCGCTCTGCTCACTCTTGGCGTTCTCTTGATGAGCGTCATGAGGTCGTCACCTGAAATGGTTCTCCAACAGTCTTGAAGGAGTTCCCAGAGATGCTGAGCACTTGTTGGTTCTTTTGCCTTCACACTGCAGTCCATCTCATCCCAAACATCTAGACTGGGTTGAGGTCAGGTGACCGTGGAGGCCAGGTCATCAGGCGCAGCCCTCCATCACTCTCCTTCTAGGTCAAACAGCCCTCACACTGACTGGAGGTGTGTTTGAGGTCACTGTACTGGTTGAAAAATCAATGATGCTCCAACTAAACGTAAACCGGATGGGATGGCGTGTCGCTGCAGGACGCTGTGGTAGCCATGCTGGTTCAGTTTGCCTTCAACTTTGAATAAATGCCCAACAGTGTCACCGGCAAAGCCCCCCCCCCCCCCCCCCATCACACCTCCTCCTCCATGTTTCACGGCGGGAACCATGCATGTAGAGACCATCCGTTCCCCTTTTCTGTCTCACAAAGACACGATAGGTGGAACCAAAGATCTAATTTGGTCTCAGCAGATCAAAGCACAGACTTCCACTGGTCTGCTGTCCATTCCTTGTGTTTCTTGGCCCAAACAAATCTCTGCTTGTTGCTTTTCCTCAGGAGAGGTTTCTTAGCAGCCTTTCGACCATCAAGGCCTGATTGGCGCCGTCTCCTCTGAACAGTTGACGTAGAGACGTGTCTGCTACTAGAACTCTGTGTGGCATTAATCTGAGCTCTAACCTGAGGTGCTGTTGACTTGTGATTTCTGAGGCTGGCGACTCAGATGAACCCATCCTCAGCAGCAGAGGAGACTCTTGGTCTTTCTCTCCTGGGGGGTCCTCATGTGAACCAGTTTCATCGTAGCGCTTGATGGTTTTTGCAACTGCACTTGAGGACACATTCAAAGTTTTGGCAATTTTCCGGACTGACTGACCTTCAGGTCTTAAAGTCATGATGGACTGTCGTTTATGTACAATTTAGAAAGTAGTGCAACTAAAGAAAATACCTCAAATGAGAAGGTGTGTCTAATCTTTTGACTGGTGTTTATATATTCATACACAAAGACAAATATAATAAATAAAGCTTGTTTCAGGACAAGAATGAACTTCTGGCTTTCAAGCACTGAAGGAGAGGCTGGAGCGATGAGGAGCTGGCATGCTTTCCACTTGACAGGCACACACCAGTGGTCTGTTTCTCCTTGCTGGCGGTGTTTAGTTTGGCCCAGCCAGTGGTTAGCTTGTGTTAACTGCCGCTGAGTCTGGGAGGAGGGGCCCAGTCAGAGGGGATGTTATGTTTACAAGCTGCAATAAACCATGCTACTGACTCTTAAGTTTAATGGCTGGTGCTGAAGATATCAGGAAAATGTGAGAATGTTTTCAAATGCTTATTCTTCTTTTCCAACTGAGTCCGCTCTAAAACACAGCTGTGGCTGATTTCTGCTGGATGTATTTTTTCCAAATCTCTGACAATAACAAGTTTTCCCATTTTAATGACTCCAAGTGACTATCAGTTATTACATTTTTGGGTTTGTCCATCCATCTATCCATCCCACTTTTCACTCATCTCTGGAACACTTTGAGATACGTTTTGCAAATTTGACTGAAATGTCCACTGGTATTCAAGATGACCTGGAAACATTTTGGTGGTCAAAGGTCACACATCCCAGACATATACCACTGTTGTGCTGTATTTATAGTTCTTTATTGTAGGGGTGTTTTTACTTTTGGGTCATCGTAGAGTTAAGTAAGTTATGACGCTTGGGGCTATTTCCAGATCTCCATTATTACCTTCACCAAAGGTGGTAACAGATTCCAGATTATGTAAAATCTCTGAGGCTGATTTTCACCAAACATTGCAAAGGGGTGTAACATGGGTCCAGGAACAAAAATAATACATTGTCTTGGGCATTTCTGTTAATGATGTTGATGGATATTCTCAGTAAATCAGGTCATGGTAACTCTATGCCGTAGGCAACTGGACTGACCGACACAAGACCAGTTGGCATTGCTCTTTCCATTTCTCTCCTTCATCTCCATCCCTCTCTTTCCATCTGTGTCTCTGTCTTCCTCCATTATCTGACTTTGTCTCTGTCCCGCTCTCCTGCTCTCTTTCCCCCCAACCAGTCAAATCAGACGTCCGTTCCCGCCTGTTAAAAGGGAAGGTTTTCGTTGCCGCTGTAGCGAGGGTGCTTACTGATGGAGAATTGTTGGGTGTAAATTCATTGACGGAGTGTGGTACTGGACCTGCTCTACTTGTAAAGTGTCATGAGAGAACTTTGGTTGTGATTTGGCGCAATACAAATAAAATTGGGCAGCACGGTGGTGCAGTGGTTAACACTGTCGCCTCACAGCAAGGGGGTTTGAGGGGGTTGGAGCCCCGGCTTGAGCACGGGATCTTTCTGTGTGGAGTCCAAAGACATCAAGTGGGGACAAGGCTGATTGTACTCTAAATTGACCGTAGGCGTGGCCGTGAGTGTGAATGGATGTCTGTCTCTATGTGTTGGCCCTGTGATGGACTGGTGACCTGTCCAGGGTGAACCCCACCTCTCACCCGAAAGCGCTGGGATAGGCTCCACCACCCCCCCGCAACCCTTAACTGGATAAGCAGAAGAAAATGGATGAATGGATGGACAAATAAAATTGACTTGACTTGACTTGCCAGCAACATGTCTCTTAGCATCTGTTAAACATGGCGAACATTTACATTTTTCAGAGGGCTTGTCTGAGTTAAGGTTTGTGCTCTCTAGTGCCCTCTATTAAAAGATGTTACCAATTGTGATGCAGTAATAGTGAGGATGTCTAACCTCAGTTTATTACTCTCCAGGTCATGCAGATTGAAAGGCTGGCCTGGTTTTAATGGTGAACCGTCCAGCTGCAAGGTGCCATGTTTTGGTTCCCTGCGAAGCTCCAACCGTAAGGCTTCCTCCATGGAGTCCACATCTGACAGAAGCAAGTGATCTGGGCTGAGCCAGCACTCCCCTCCCTCATCTACGGTCAGAGGCTTGGTGATGACCTGAAACAACCATGTTCATCTCCCTGAATTACTTTTATTTTCATTGATGTAAAATTTGGCAGCATGTTGGGTGGCTGTTGTCGTACCTGTGGTGGCTGGTTGTCCACAGGAACTACAGTGACATTGAAACAGATCCC
The DNA here is from genome assembly GCF_037954235.1 of Aulostomus chinensis. NCBI lineage: Eukaryota > Metazoa > Chordata > Actinopteri > Syngnathiformes > Aulostomidae > Aulostomus > Aulostomus chinensis. The sequence continues at coordinate 11,544,752 of NC_141343.1, forward strand.
TGTGACTGTTTTGCCAAGGTGGGTTGTTACAGAGAGCACAAACTGGACATGCTGGGGATACGGACCGATGTCCACGATGGGAGGCATGTATGCTACTTTCATGAAGTTCACTGCATGCTGAAAAGGAGCGCAGAGGAAAATATTTAGGAGCTCCTTTTTTTTTGTGTAGAAGTATACATACATGCATTTTCTCTGTCACGTTTTTATTTCATTTGTCGACTCCTCAAGTTGTTGATTTGAATGTTTCGGGTACTCCCCATATGTGGCCATATCCGCCAACTTTTGTGATGGTTGGCCCAATGAACTGAGCCATTCGTAAGCAAATTGTTAATATGTTGAAAACTACATATGACATCAAAAGAGTTCGTGCAAATTTGGATGAAGTCCACCTGGCCAAGAGTAGTCATACTGCAGTAACGATTTGCACTCTATTTCTAATTATCAGGCAAGGTTTCATGTCTGTAGCTTGTTGAAGCTCACTGCAATTTGGGTAAAAACTGGTAGAAAACCAATAAGTTACGCCCCTCGTAAGAAGTACCTGTGTGAAGAGCCTCAGCACCGGTGCACTGGAGTCTTTGGTGAATTTGGGAATACTGTCCACCAGGAACAACCTCCCTGCATCTGCTCCGCTGCTCATCAATATAACAACACACAGTTCAGACAGAGAGATTCTCCATGTTTGGAGTCCAGTGTGTTCGAGCCTGATGACGAAGACATACTAACCTGTGAGGGCCGGTGTAGAAAGGTGGTGTGGTAACTGTGTAGGTGAGCTCGCTGTCAGGTGACTCCTGGTCTGCAAAGTGAAGGTGCTGTCTTGTTATATGGACCACTTCCGTCTCTTTGATCACAAGACAGCGGCTGGCACCAGGAACCTCTTTTGGCGGTTGGTCGGGTACAGGCTGGATATGCACCATCACCACCTGCAGGACCAAGACGTCACCACCGAGTCAGATATCAGTTTTCCATCTCAAAAATAACTTTATTGACGCAGGTTTTCTATCAGCAGGCTGTTTTAATGAGCAAAGATCAAGCTGAGATCCAGGAGTGGAGTGGATCTTAACGTGATACTTCATCCAAAAGATGTATTTTGACTATCAAGTACTCACAAATAGGAGTCTTGATGTTTTTTTTCCCTCCTACAGCCATTCTTGGTGACTCTAGAAGGCAGATGGAGCCAGCCAGGTATATTTAGCTTGTAGCTAATGGCAACTAACAGCAAAACTGTCCAAGAATGCCCATTTACACACTCTCAATCGCATTTGTATGATACATGTAGCAAGCTACTGAGCCCCTAATTGCTCCTGATGGCCCTGCGACAAACTGGCAATCCGTCCAGGGTGAATCCCGCCTCTCGCCCAATGTCAGCTGGGATAGCTGCCCCCCCCCCCCCAACCTTTAACAGAAAAGCAATGTAGAAAATGAATGGATGGATGGAGATTTCATCTACAGCCATTATCAGACCTACATTTTTATTTGTCAGGACTAGAAACAGTACATGATGAACAAACAATTCCTATCAGTCTCAGGTGTGTTAAATATCAATTAGACAGCACTAGCAATGCGGTTAACTTTCACATTGTTAAACGCAATAGGTTAGAGGTTTTACTGTTACCCACTTGAGGCTCAGACAAGTTCGGGGGGTCATGGAAATCCGAGAGCACCAGTTCGAAGGAGTCATCAAACACCTCGTGTCCTTGGTGTCGATAATAAACCCTGGACTGGAAAAGGTCCCTCTGTAGGAAGTGGCTGACAGGGTAACCTGGTAACAGAACAGAAACATGAGACGCTATCACGGCTACGAATGTATCATGCGAGTGCTTTGTGACGCTGCAATAAATGATGAAAAGTTTAGTGTTCGATTCCTTGTAACAATTTCAACTCCTGCATATTGCAACGATGGAGCAAATTACCCAGCAGGAAGCACTAGCGTGTTGCATAAGTCATGTATGTGCTGTGCATGTTCCTGCAGACCTATCAGCCCTGGCCCTGGGATCTTGATGACCTCCCCTGCCTGTGGCGGTCTGGTAATATTAAAAAGGATGTAGTCATCACTGGAGTCCACATCTGATGCCTGAAGGGTGGAGCCTCTCAGCAGTGCCGTCTGGCCCTCAGACACCTCCAGCAGCATGTTGGTGATGAGGAATGGAGGGCTGTCATCTTTTGGCAGGACTTTAATGGGGAACTTGTGTCTGGTCTGATGGGTGCCATCGGTGATGCGGAAGATGATGAAATCTTTGGTGGAGTCGCTGTCGTCATGGTGATAGCGAACGACACCGGCTCTGATGTCACTGACAGTGAACATGAACGCCTTCCCACCTGGAGTTTACACACACAGCACAAGTATGAACTCTTTATTGATGAATAACTGACGCGCATGAGACGACAGAGCTCACCAGCATTAGCTTCTGGTTTTCTATTCAACACTTCAACACATTTGTTTAACCCTTTGACTCCCGTAGAGGTTTTCTGCTTGAGTGAAATTTTTTACTGGGAGTAGGTCCTCCCTGAAGGCAATACGATGTCTGGTGATGATGTCTGATGTTTCAGTCTGGGATGCAGACACCCTCTCTACCTTTAAGAGCAGACTTAAGACCTTCTTTTTTGATCAGGCTTATAGTTGGGCTGCTTAGGCTGGCCCTTAGATATGCTGCTAAAGGCTTAGACTGCTGGGGGATCTCCCATGGTGCACTGGGCTTCTCTCTCCTCCTCTCTGTCCTCCTATGTGTCATACATGAATCATACTCATTCTTATTACTAACTCATCTTCTTCTCCGGAGCCTTCAGCCTCCCCTCATCCCAGATCTCGGGTGCTGCTGGAGGAGGCTGCAGACCTGAAGAGGCTCAAGCTGCCACCCGTAGCTCCACCTGCTCACGTCCCCGTCTGTCCATCAGTCTCTCTCCTTTCTCTCCCTCTTTATCTCTGTTCCTCTCTTTCCTTCTACATATCTGTCTTCCTCCATTATCTGTCTTCGTCTCTGCCTCTGCTCTCCTGCTCTCTTTCCCTCCAACCGGTCAAAGCAGATGTCCGTCCCCACTGATCCTGGATCTGCTCCACGTTCCCGCCTGTTAAAAGGAAGGTTTTGGTCGCCGCTGTTGCAGGATGTGCTTGCTGATGGAGAACTGTTGGGTGGAGGTTCATTGAAGGAGTGTGGGACTGGACCTGCTCTACTAGTAAAGAGCCATGAGAGAACTTTGGTTGTGATTTGGCGCTGCACATATAAAACTGGCTCGACTTGACTTGGCACCTCTATAGAAACACCACAGTCATGGCAGGACGTAGGACGACTTTAAACGAGGCTGTCATGCTGTTTAACAATACGTAGCCATAAATAATAAGAGAAAATGAAAAAAAAAAAACATTAAAAAATTTTAAACTATTTGTTTTTAGAAAACTGGGAAAACAACTGGAACTTGAACGTTTCTCCAAGTACTCAGTCTTACCTATGATTCGATCACAGTTTAAGTTCTAGGATCTAGTTTTTCGCTGTTCTTTTTTTTGGGGGGGGGGGGATTCAAATGAAACATGCACAATAAAGGGATTTTGAAGAAATAATATAATTTTAAGCTTCATCTGGTTATTTTTCCTGACAGAAGAATATGTCACACTCATTCAAAGATGGTCAGAGAGTTGAAAGTTTCATGATCCTTTTCAGAATATGAGAAGGACAAGCAGAGAACCAGCACTAAGGCTTGCTCCTCATCTTGAAGAAAGAGGTAACAGAACATAATTCATCATGTCATTATTTCAGCACCGTGATCCACTTATTGCTCTTAAATTGAAATTCAAATCGGCAGTCTTCCAGATGCAATAATGCTTAATACCTCTGACGGTCAGGCGTCCGTGCTGGAGACCATCCACAGTGATGATTCGCACGGCCTTCATGTTGTTGTTATCCACAATCTGGAGCTGCTCCCATGTTATAGGACGAGATTGACCCTCTAACAGGCTGAGACCTACGACACAAACAAACACTCTTAGCACATCATACCAGGATACTCTATCAGACCCACTCATACAAGGACGAGCTGAAGAGTTCTGATGTCTGTGTTCTGAGAATTTATTAAGGGGGCAGCTCAAACACCAAACTCTAAAACAGTACAAGGCTTGCAGGAAATGTGTTTTAAATTCAGTTAAATTCAAAATCAAATATTTCCAAAAGAGAAATCCGCCCCACCTCAAAAATATCAATTCGAGCGTTATAGTTGTGTGTTTGCAGCTTAACAGAGCGCACATACCCATGTTCCAGGACACTCTGGGAGCGTCGGTGTCTGCGTTCCGTACAGATAAATGAACAGTCATTGGAGGACTCTTGTCAAAGAACAAATCATGAACCTCCAGTTCCACCTGTAGGGAAATATTACACAGACTGAGACACCTCTGATACATCACCAAAGTGATGTTTCATAATGAATAATGCAATGAAATGTGACCTCATAATTCCTGCGCTGGGTGTGAGAGGAGTTAGGGGGTTGATAGCCAATGAGCATATCATTGAGATCCAGCCAAGTGAAGGAGGAAATTGGACGAGTGTGGTCCAACAGATGAGTGATGAAGCCCTCCGTGGGGGGTTTGGTGATGTTAAAGACAAGCAGCTGTTTGGGAGTTTCTTCATCCTCACCGTCTAGCGTGGCAGTGGAGAGCACCGTTAGGATGAACTGGTCCACTTCCAGGATAAACATGGACAAGAAGGAGGGCTTGGGAGGCTGGTTGGGCATTGCTCCAATAATTCGCACTGGAATCCATGCCTGTTCAGACTACACAGCAACAGAATATATATTTAATATTTTTATGCAGCGTCCTCCATTTTTGAAGGACAGTATAATTTCTTATCTTTTTGTCTTTTATGGAGTATATTCGGTGATATATATTAAAAACAAAGACATATTGTGAACCAAACAGCAACATGAGCGTTAACTTTCCAGAAACAATTCACTGAATAAGAGGTAAAGACCCCAGGTGAGGTCTGTCCACACTCTGTCATGCCTCTAGACAAATGAAATTTGTTTCTCATATCAAATATTTTTGGCTGCACGGTGGTGCAGTGGTCAGCACTGTCGCCTCAGAGAAGAAGTTTCCGGGTTCAAGTCCCGGCTCCAGCATGGATCTTTCTGTGTGAGTCTCCATGTTCTCCCTGTTCCTGTGTGGGTTCTCTCTGGTACTCCAGCTTCCTCCCACAGTCCAAAGACATCAAGAGGGGACGAGGCTGATTGATACTCTAAATTGACTGTAGGTGTGACTGTGAGTGTGAATGGTTGTCTGTCTCTATGTGTTGGTCCTGTGATGGACTGGTGACCTGTCCAGGGTGAACTCCACCTCTCGCCCGTAGCCGGTGGGATAGGCTCCACCCCCCCCCCCCCGCAACCCTTAACAGGAATAAGCGGAAGACAATGGATGGATCAAATATTTTTCTGCCCCTAATGTTGATTTAATGGATTTGTTGTGTCAAGACAATCAGGGCGGTCTCACCCCTATTTGTCAAAGACGGACGTTTTGGTGAACTCCCCCTGATGTCCACAGCTGACGTTGAGGGCACCCCCTCTGCGTCGCTCCACAGCGTAGAGGGCAGTCCGATAGATTTGAATGCAAATCCCTCATCTTTGGATTTTGACAAAAGGGGTATAGTCATCCAGGTAACACTGTGTTGTTGCTATTCCCTAACCCTAACCCTCACCCTGACCCTGACCACACAAAGAATATGAGATAAGCTAGAAAATCGGAGTAGACAGAATAAAGAATTGTAGAGGGAGATCCCTCAACGTCGGCTGCGGACGTCAGGGAGGAGTCAGGGATGAGTTGACCGAACGTTGGTCTTTGATGAATAGGGGTGAGACTACGTTAAGACAATCAACCTATGTATAGGGCATGGGTTGCTATCACAACAATGTACAAATCAAGCATAAAGCACCAAACATTCACTCTGCAGTCAAAGGTATGGTGCCATCTACAAAATAGGGGGTGGACGGAACATATTATCTGAGTCTTGGCCAAGACAGAAATTTGAAGTGTAGAATAACAAGTTGCAAAGAAGGAAAGGGACATTGACATCCTATTTGAGATGAGAGACACCCGCTTGTAATTCCCTTTCAAAGCAACTCTACCTGCTGAGAGTCTAACATCAAGAGAATCCCGGCATCTCCGCTTCCAAAACACATCCCGATTAATAAAACAGGAAATACGCTAACACACTCATGTAATGTGCTGGCTTCCCATTCACTGATGGAGATCGCACAGTGTCAACCTTGCACGGGTAAGCACCCTCTTGAGGGCAGTGGGACTACATTTGTGGTGTGGGGCCAGGTCCAAATATTCACCGCAACCTGGGGGAAGGCAATAACTCACCAATTCAAAGACCAAGTGGCTGAGCTACAAAAGACAGGCAAGCAGGAACGATCCTTTGGTTTCTTATTTGGCTATGACTCCTTATTGGATGGAGGGTGAACCATCAGTGAAGCGATACCGATGTAAAAAAATTGAATTACTACAGTACAGTTGCAAGTATGAGTGCACTATGTTAAAACCATGACAGGTATCTTGTCAGAGAGCGTAGGTGATAGTGGCCAAAGGAATGCAAAGACATTGAAATGAGCCGTAGCCACATTGCCTTGTATATGCTGCCACTCCTTGTGTCTTTGAGGTCCAGTCTGATGGTGATGTAGTCTACATCTGGAGACGGAGGGCTTCTGTGCTGATACCTCATACCAGTCCTCAGGAAGTCATCGCAGGAAATTGTGGTGAACTTGATGAGCTTCAAACCACTCAGGCAATCCTCCGATTTACACATCGCTCTGGCTTTATTGTCTGAATAACGACATAATCATATTACATATAAATAATCTTACACTCCAGCGGTTACATGCTCTCCGTGCTATTTTAGGATCATTATTTTTTCACTATTTCAGATAAAATGGAAATGGAATGTTAATTTTTACACATTTTTATGCATGACACAAATTTATGAATTTCTAATTCCAATCCAATAGATCATTTCTCAGATTTTCGGTAAGCTTTTGATTCTTTCCTGCAATTTCTACTCTTAAACATCAACTCATTTAAAATTCAAATACTTACATGGTATCTTGACAGTTTGTTAAATAGCAGATCTTACAAAGGGGCGGCATGGTGGTGCAGTGGTCAGCACTGTGGCCTCACAGCAAGAAGGTTCCAGGTTCGAGTCCCGGCTCCAGCATGGATGTTTCTGTGTGGAGTCTCCATGTTCTCCCTGTTCCTGTGTGGGTTCTCTCTGGTACTCCAGCTTCCTCCCACAGTCCAAAGACATCAAGAGGGGACGAGGCTGATTGATACTCTAAATTGACCGTAGGTGTGACTGTGAGTGTGAATGGTTGTTTGTCTCTATTTGTTGGCCCTGCGACCCTTAATGGGAATAAGCGGAAGAAAATGGATGGATTTTACAAACTTATGAAGTCATTGGTTAAACTGTCTTCTACAAAAAAATTCAATCTAGTTTTATGTTTGCATCAATCAATCCATCCATCCACGGTGGGGGTGGGGGGGGGGGGTGGGGGGGTGGAGCCTGTCCCTGCAGCCTCCGGGCGAGAGGCGGGGTTCACCCTGGACAGGTCGCCAGTCCATCACAGGGCCATCACATAGAGACAGACAACCATTCACACTCACAGTCACACCTACGGTCAATTTAGAGTATCAATCAGCCTCGTCCCCTCTTGATGTCTTTGGACTGTGGGAGGAAGCTGGAGTACCAGAGAGAACCCACACAGGAACAGGGAGAACATGGAGACCCCACACAGAAAGATCCTGTGCTGGAGCCGGGGCTTGAACCCGGAACCTTCTTGCTGTGAGGCCACAGTGCTAACCACTGCACCACCGTGCCGCCTGTCTGCACTTAATTAAACACAATTTAATCAGTCGTACTGCCACATCCAGCTGTTTTCACTCCCAAGTCGACAAACGTGGGAGCTCCCTTGTCAGTATGATGTTCTCACTATTACCCGTTTCAGTTCCGGGAGTGTGTCGCCTTCATAATAAATCAGCCCTGACGAATAATTTTTTTATTGCCAATTTTATTATTTTATTTTGGCATTTAGCTCTTCGCGCATGAACGAACAAACGATGGAGCTTTTTCCACTCCCTGCTGTTAGACACACACTCGGTTACCTAGCTGCTGGCGTAAGTGAATGAAGCTCTCTGGTTCATCCCCTCGCTTGGTGGCTTTCTCCAGCTCTCCGGTGACCAGCTGACCTTGTGCTGGCAGGTGGGTTTCATGGCTACTGAGACGAATGCTACACTCCAAGCTCGTCCTCCGCTCGTAGGAGAAGGACACCACATTACCATCCACAGCATTAGAGAGGCCGTAGAATTCAGGAACCTCCAGGGATTTAGGCCCAAGCTTTATGATGCTACAGTCGGGTTCCATGATGTCCACATGGAGGGAGAACACCTCCATGTACGTCTCAGTCTCTGTAAACCTGGTGGTGAAGAAACACAAGATCAGGGGGGAACCGTTCCAGTAACAGCCAGAGAGAGTACTTGTATTTCCCAGATTTACCTGTAAAGTCGAAGTTTAACGGTATCTTCCTTTAACAGTGGACAGCCATTATGGATATACTTCACCTCATCAGCCTGATAGCGACAGTCAAATACCTGCAAAAGTAGAGCAAATGTCTCATTTATTAGGCGAATCAGGATTGCAGTAGCCTGCGCTCACTTCACTTTCATTCTTTCAAGTCAGACAATGGGTGGTCAAGTTGGGTACATCAAGGAACAATTGCTTAACTTCTGGAGGCAACCTAGATCCAAATCTGGATCCTGAAGACTCTTCCAAATGAACTGGAAAACTTCTTGTAAATATGTACCTTTAAACCTTAGCAGTACTGAAAGTATTTTCCTCACACTCATTCAGATGCCACTACCAAGGTGGTCCTCACTGACAGAGACTCTCACCTGAGGCATGAGTTTCCCCACTCGCTGAGTTATGGGCTCATTTAACACCACTTCAACCTTGCATTCAGCCTTTTGGCGGGTAATATGGAACTGCAGGTCACTATCCTGGAGGTAGACCGATTGACCCCGCTTCACTTTTAACCCCTTGTTGACTTTTACAAGGGAGCTGAGTGATAAGCAAGTCATTCCCAGCAGCAGCAGTACAGGAAGCAGCATCCGGTCCCGGCTTTGACCGCCTGACTCCATCTGCGATTGACAAGCCGACGTCCTTCTGGGTCTTCAACAATGAGCTCCACTCAAAGATCAGAAGCCCTCACACGTGACATTCGATAGAGGAGGGTGTAAACATGAAGGTTGACTTTGCTCTGGAGAAGCGACGTGTTCTTGTGATGATGTGGTCATTCAACGTCACATGGTGAGTCAGGAGCTGGAGGAGAGACGAAAACGTAGAAAAACTAAATGTCAATCATAACACACGAGGTAAGATTCAAAAAAATGTATTAATTCAACCCAAACTGACATCAGCGCCTGACAAAATGCAGACACGCGATTGGTTGGTATCGTTACTCCAGCATATATGTTAGTAAATACTGAAAAGTGTGTCATAGCTGTGTTTCGGACCTGAAATACCGCAACGACGAGCCCCAAAAAAACCCCTCAAAGATTCGTTAGCGATTAGATGCACCGTCATCATATATAAACATGAATGCTGTTCGCTCCATGTTGTATGAGTGGGCTGCACGCTTTCTAATTACCGCCACTGTTTTTTTTTTAAATTGGATAAACACCACATTGTATTTGAGAAGACTTCAAAGTGGTAATCAAGATAACGAACAAATCATGGAAGCGTTGGGTGAGGTCGTAAATTAATCAGCAGGAGATGGGAGAGACCTGAAGGGTAGAACAAAAAAGGTCTAAGGTGATACTTCATCTGAAACGTGTATTTTGCTTTTCAAGTATTCACAAGTTGGTGTCTCGAGTTCACGAAGATGCTTTTTTTTTCTTCTCATAGTTAGCTTGAAGCTAATACGGACCGAAGGTTAACAACAACAAAATTGTCCAAAATGTCCCTTTAACTCTCCAGTGCATAGTCAAGTAATCCATGCATGTGCTTGGTGCTGTCATGAACGAGTGCCATCCTGTAAATGTTCTGGTTCTGTTTCAGTTGAAAGTGTTCTTGAGGTCGTGACCATACTTTTTGCTATCTGTCTGTGGGGGTTATCTTTTTTTCATCCATCCATCCATTTTCTACCACTTATCCTGTTAAGGGTCACGGGGGGGGGGGGGGGGGGTGAAGGAGCCTATCCCAGCAGCCTTCAGGCGAGAGGCGGGGTTCACCCTGGACAGGTCACCAGTCCATCACAGGACCAACACATAGAGACAGACAACCATTCACACTCACAGTCACACCTACGGTCAATTTAGAGTATCAATCAGCCTCGTCCCCTCTTGGTGTCTTTGGACTGTGGGACATTTTTGGACAGTTTCACTGTTGTTAGAGCAGTCACCATAATCTTCCACCTTTCGGGCAGTTTTTTTGCACCGACACAGTCACCAAATCTGTTGTTTTTCTACAGCTTATGTGCTAACACCGTCTCTCCAGTAACAACATCGTCAGTCACCCTTGACATTTCTGAAGAATAAAACGTAGGATTGTACGGCCAGAGTGTAATAATTAAAAGTCTATCTTACAAAGCAGCTGGAATCACAGTGTGTTTTCGTTCTTCTTTGCAGGGATAAATAAGTCTAAAAGGCATCGAATCTCCATTGCGGGCTCAGATGTCATCCTCCCACATTCCTGCAGCTCTTACGTTGGACCTCAGACAGAAAGCACCTGAACAGAGGAGCACCTTATAATCAGCCTCTGCTCTGGGGAACATGTCAACGCTTGTCCCCTTGAACAATGCTTGTGTTTAGGGCTGCTAACATCATGTTCAAGGATTTGCGTTGCGGTGCAGTCCCTCTCAGACCTCAGCCTAAGTGCTTTGGTGGGTTCATGAAGCCATCCGCTGCCTCAGATTTTCACGCTTCAGCTACGTGTTTCACTGAAAAAAACAAACAAACACGTGACATCTGTGACGGTCACGCTGAAAACAAGAGCTCTCAACGAAGGTCAGAAGAAATTTCCCGTATTTCATATGACCTCCTTTGACCTGGACGTGTAGATTTTTACCACATTGTGATACCCGATCCCTCCACGAAGAGCTACGAATGAGCCGTTAAAACGCCAACGCCAGCTTTTAAGGGGAAATTTCTCGCTGTCCATTGTCTTCAGAGCCGGACAAGACAATAGAGACTCTCGGGAGTTGAGACCCAAGCTAGTTAGCGTAACACAGTGAACAGTGGTGAAAGCGTTTGCATAGCTAAATCAGAAGTATTCAAATACACTTTTTCCAAAACAATCCAGTCCACAGTATCAAGGGTTGTGCATGAAAATTGTTGTTAAATAACAATTTTAAATGATGAGAAATTGATGTTTTAGAATCAGAAACAGAGTTGCTACGACTCTCCCTAACTGGACACGGGGATTTGAGCCAACGTCTCAAGAGCTCCGAGGGCTAACAAAGTCAGACGTTCATTGACGACTTTTTTAAAGACCGTGAGGATGAGTACGACTGGACAAACCAACGTCCTGAACCTGAACTGCACTTTTGTTGTCTTTAATGGAATTTGCAGCATTTCTGTAAGGTCGAGACACCCACGTGTTGTCGAATTGCATTCCTCGTAGCAGTCTGTTCGCCTGTGGAGGCCGTTGACCTAAAACTTGAAATATAAGCCCCAAAAAAAATAAAAAAAAATATGAAGAACGTGTTGAAAATTGTAAGAACAGCTGTCTAAAAGGTCAGTTGAGCGTCAAAACAAGTACCATTTTATCAATTTCCGAACCGTTCAGTGGTTTCAGTGAGGAACAGACGAGCAGCATCTTCTACGTCAACAAGGCAACAAAAGCAAACAGTTCAAGCTTTGTAAGAGAGAAGCAAAGTCCAGCTGCATGCCAGAGCAGAGAGCAGTTCACATGGTAGCAGGGAACAGCATTGTGTCGCCTATATTCACTCTCGAAGAGAAGCTTCATCAGTCTGGTAAATAATTTGACAGCCTGCTGGCTGATGGAAGTCTGGGGGGAGGGGTCTGCAAAGGGGAAACGGCGGTGAAGGGAAAGGCTCAAATGTTAAACTGCCTGGAGCACTCGGAGGGTCTCGTCCATCTGCAGTTGATCTGCTTCCTGTTTTGACAGCGCTTCAAGTTACAGTACCACACAATATCTGTCAGCCGGATGCATCGAGGGAAGCCATCCTGTTTCCTGTCATGTCTGTTGTGGTGAACTGACGAGTGAAGACCACCAACCTCAGGAGACTCCCTTCATGTTTCTGTCCTGACACATCATTAAGGAAGCATCTCCGTGTCTCAGAGTGTCAGCGGGTCTAATTACAATCAGTAACGTTCTCTCCCTTGTCCGGGTCAATCCTCCGTCTCCAGGTCAGTCTACCAGTTTCGATGGACGCTCACGCATTATTAAAACTGAAAACAGCGCCATCAGATTCAAAATCCGGCATTCAAAACAGTGAAATGTCAGAGAAAAAAAACAATTCATGGAGCCAAGTACCCTTTTGTCAAGTTTAACTTTTTGAATAATCAGACCTTTGATAGAACGCTGACCCAGAGATGCTCTTAGCAACATGTATAGATGGCATAGGAACCGGATGGACAAGTATGACATCATCCATTGGTTTGTTAGCGAATCCCTCAAGTTTGGTGTTTTCGCAAATGGAGCAGAGTGAGCGGTAATAGAGACATCAGAATTTCTTAGCATACATAATACTTCACTTTTCTATAGTTAAGGGAAATGAGCTAATTCGCTGTCCAGACTTACAAGTTATCTTTTAAGTGACTGAGTTCATCAGGTTGCCTTTACCCTCCAGCTCAGTCTGGTCGTTTTGCAACTTTCCAACAGTGCATTACTTTAGCCAGCGACCTGTTTTTTTAGCAAACACACCCATTTGTTATACTCTGATAGTAGCACAAATCATTAAGCTAGCACCGGCTAATTTTTAACCTTGAACTGACTGTTGCCCTCAGTGGTCCCTTGTTCTCTCGTTCTCTTCTCCCGCTACCTTCATCTTAAGTGCGACGGACTAAAACAAAAAGGAGGAAAAGTAAAAGGGAACTCTGAGATACGGATCAAGAAGGTTGTTCTTTTATTTCTCAGTGCGTCCATTGATTCCGCTGTTTATTAATGATTGTCTGATATTTACGAACTCTGCTTTGATCAAGGACGTCCCTAAAACTAGACGCTAGCCACAGAGCGTTGCGCTAAGTGATGCGTAAGACGACACTCAAATAAAAACCAAAATGAGCTCTCATAGCTTGTCCACTTTGCCACTAAGCTTCTCACCTTGAAAACTCACATTTAATGTCCCTTTACTAAACATTTGGACCAAGACTTCTCATCTGTTTGGTGCTTTTCGTTTTACGCGCCAATTAAGTGTAAATGAAATTGAGGTTTAGGGACGTGCAGGAGAACTGCTTTACAACAGAATAAAGCTGTGTCGTCTTCATACGGTTTGACAGTTGAATTTCGGCGGATTCGCTCTTCGTGTTTATTCACGTAGAACTAAAACCCGCAAACTCTACTCCTAAAATCTTCAGACGCTACGTTCACATGCACCTACCTATGAATCGCAGACCAGCTAGCGAGGACAAAACTAGCCGTGAACCATGACCCCCTGGGTCACCCCCCCAGGTGACCGGCTATCACCGGTGCTTCTCTGTCTCCTTCACTCGAAGTGCTTTTTCCAAATTATTTGGAGACTTATTATGACACGTGCCAGCATTTCTACCTCCGGCTGGTCAGTCGGGTCGGATCGGTCGTTAGGTTCAGTCTCCCGTTGTGATCGTGGTAGAGCTCTTTGCGGGGGTAAAAATGGAGACAATTTTTTTGTTTTGTTTTACTACTAAGAGACAGAAATGAAGCTGGAATAAATTCAAGCCAGGTAAATCTATGTCGACATGTCTATTATCTTATTCTGAAAAGTAGGGCACAACAATTCTTGGAATTCTGGGGACTTCCTCATGATCCTCATGATTTAGAATACGTCTAGCAGTGAAATCCTAACACCATCGTGGGATATTTTGGGCTCAAACCGTCCCTTGTGGGTGTCCTCTTGACTTACACTTTGTGTAACAGCGGAGCATTTGAAGGATTTGTGAACAACCAGACAAGCTTTTCTCAGGGACTCAATGAGATTCCTCAGAAATTAGATTTGTGAAAGAATGCGCAGGGGGATTTTTTTTTTTCAGGGTATAATTTTACCAGTCTTTTATTTTCAAACAAAAGATGTGAGTCTTTGGTTAAACAGAAGTCAATTATAATATAACCGAGGATTACGTATGAACAGCAGCAGCTGTTTGCATGGGGACTCTAGAGCATCTCTCACGCCGAGGAACTTTCAATACTCTTCCAGAACACAATCCTGCCTCTCTCTCTCTCTCTCTCTCTCTCTCTCTGTCTCTCACACACACAGACACACACACACACACACACCACAGCTGGGAATGTGTCTTCCATCCTCCCACAGCAGCGCCGCTTCTCGCTTCTTCTAATCTTTATAATGACAGGTTCCATTGCAGCTAGCAATTTCCAGAGAAAGACTCGCCATCATGGAGGAAGAAACCATGAGCTGCTAATATCTGAGTTCAGGATGAGTGACGGAAAGCCTTCGAAAGCTACCAAATAGCCCTGAATGCAAGACAGATGCGCTGAGTGTGCATACATGCGACGACGTCATGTTACTATGCTGGACATGTATTGTGTTGGTTGTGCAGCTTTAGAATAACTCTCACTTTAATCACCATCACTGATAAAGTTTTGTTCACGTGAATGCGCGACTGGTTCTATCAGAGACACATCAATATCTTAAACGTGACGTCAATAATGAAGAAACTGCTTCTCGGGGATTTGGATGTGTTGCTACAAAATGAAGCAGAGAAGGAGAGATAATGCAAAAACAGCAAAGTCCAATTCAGAAGGGAAAAAAAAAAAAAACAACATTAAAAGTGGAGGGAGGAGAAGGATCTTATCTGTTCCACTCCACTCATGCACGGGTAGACATGTTCTTACCTGATCTGGCACCTCTCCTTCAGCGTCTGTCTGCTCTCCGCAGCCTTCACCAGCAACTACCTCATTGACAGAAACGGCTTCCCTCCTAAGAGTCAAACTCCACCCCAGAGAGAGAGAGCGAGAGAGAGAGAGCGAGAGAGAGAGAGAGAGAAAGAAGGAAGGAAGGACTCTACTCCTCTACTCTTCTTCTTTTTGAGATCAGTAATCAGAGCAGAAAAACCTGAAGACAAACGGCAGCAAGATCAAAGAGCCTGGTGGTTTAAACAACAGCTTTGTCATTATTTAACAGAAGATAAGAGGCTGAACAGTGAAGGCACCATCGGGAAGATGAAGGAGATGTTGGCTATTGGAAAATAGCAGCGACAGGACCGCCTGACGAGAGACAAACAGTAGAGCTTGTGTGTGTGTGTGTGTGTGTGTGTTCTTGTACTTGATACATATCAAGGACTTGAATACGTAATTAACTAACAGATTGAGGACATTTTAGCCGGTCCTCACTTCTTCAAAGGGCCGTTTGAAGGTCAAGACTTGGTTTCAGGGTCGAGGTTAGAATTAGGCTCTGGTTAGGTTTAGGGTCAAGGTTAGGGTCAGGCAGTCAGTTGAGATGGTCAGGTTTAGGGTGAGGGGCTAGGGAATGTATTATGTCAATGAAAGTCCTCACAAAGATGTAAGTACAAGGATGTGTGTGTGCGTGTGTGTGTGTCATTTCCTCCATCAGTGTCTCCCAAATGCTACACTATGAAAAATTATTAATGAAGGGAAAATTAAAAAGGGGTCTTAGACTTGAACCCTGTGGCTTCCCATTCATACATAAGGCCTTGGAGGAGGTGGAACCATCAGCAGGTACGTTATGCTGCGTTTTTTGTTTTTTTTTAGAAGTGTTTTGATAATAGGCATGTACAGAGTTGTTTTATTTGTGTTAAATTATAATTGTTGATCTATGTTGAAATGGTGTTCTAGATTTTTCTGCTTTATCGCATGCGTCTTCGCGAGAGACTTTTTCTTATTTTTATTAAGTTGTGTGTGAAGGCTGATGTGTGACAGCCAAACACAAAAGACAGAGAAAAGCCAGAGCAGCGGGGCGTGTGTGTGTGTGTGTGTGTGTGTGTGTGTCACAGGGTGCCAAGTAGTATGCGCACGGCCAGAAGAGAAGAATGTGCGACAGTTGGCCACACTTGGTGACGCCCCTGGCTGCCAGATGGACCTTGATTTCGATCGTTATTTTACCTTCTAATTCGTCAAAGAAAGGAAAGGAAAAAAAAAAATTTTTTTTTAGATACAAGGAATCATCCCCTTTCCCCCGTAGTGACATTTCAAGATTGTCGTGTTATAAATAAACAGGTTGGGTTTTAAAACGGTCTGTTGGTCACCAAGCATTGCTCGCCTCTCGTGGAATTAAGAACTCTTCTAATTCTGGGTCGGTTGTTGGTTCGTTTAAATCTTACCTGTAGACACCAACAACACCACTTCTTACAAATACATTCAACTTAATTAGGCAATAAGAAGGGTTTGTTAGTGCTGAAATTGTGTATTCCTGCCTTCCTCATCATGTCACTAACACAAATGTGTAAGTTGCAAATTATGGAAAATGTCCTTACGTCAATACTTCCTTCAAATGACAGCCTACGACATGAGTTTTTCCTGAGTTTATCCCATGAACAAAATGAGATCTGCATTCCTTCAAAATAAGACTTAACCATTCATCGAGTCTTATGCTTCCATACCTGCAGGAGCTGATGGTATTATTTTTTTAATGTCCTCTTGTGGATAGCCTTTGGCACAAACTTTCACATTCCACAGTGTCCCACAACCACAGTGTGGTAATTCTGGGTCACACTTAAAATATGAAACCTTTTCTATTAATGTGTGTATATTAATAATATCGATTTGTGTGTTTGTTTGTTCTTTCTGGCAACAGTTACTTTGGTCTACTAAGATTTAATGTCGTTCTCAGTCTGAAATGTCCGAGAGGGGCTGATCGTCTCAAAATGCCACTTTATTTTGAAAAGCATCCCTTTTAACTCTTACAAAATTGTCACCGTGACTGGAAGCTACAGCTGACAGAGACTAAAAACAGCGCGTCACTGACGCTCTTGGAAACAATTGGGAATTTCAAGGCTTGGGGACATTTGGATTACTTCACATGAACAGTGTGGAGGCGTCTTAAGTTGTTGGGTTTTTTTTTAACGTCTGAAAACGGGGCTACATCCGTTTCATATTTGTTGTGTTTGTACACGGAAAAACTTGACCTGACATTCCCTCAGCATTAAGGTGAAGTCATTTTGGTTGGACTGTCCTTTTTAATTCAAAAACAGCTTGCATATTTCTGTCTTAGTCCTCGTTTCTGTCTCTGTTTTTTGTTTTAATAATCCAACACAAGTGGAGTCCTCTGTGCATCAGGAACAAGTGCCTGCTGTGAACAAGTTTTTGAACGAACCGCTTTAACTGTAACAAGTGGTACCTTAAATCTTTCCTTGTGTAAAACAGACAAGACTAAGGTAAAGATAATGTCGTGACGTCAGCCCTTGCGTCTTGTTGTTCTGTGCGGAGGTTTTGCTATCAGTGCTTCATGTCGAGATCGCTGCGGGACTGTACTGGTTCCAGTTCATGGTAGAGGAGTGTTTGTCAAAGACAGGAAAAATTCCTCGGCTTCAGAACCGGAGGGCTTCATTAAATCCCAGCAGCCCCTGTGGTTCTTGCACGAGTTAACACTGGTGCACCATTCTGGGTCAGGTGGATGTCTGTGCGGCTCTCAGACTGCAGTGTAGACACAGGAGTACAGGCTCTCAACTCGGAATGGTCAGGCAGGTCTACTTAGGGTCTCTGGGTGTGCTGCTGGTGCTGCTTCAGCTGAGTTTACTGCTGATGGATCATCGCAGAGATACCGACAACGACCAGGAGCTCAACAAAGCTATTTTGGAGATGTTGCATATCAATAAAGTGTCTGCGAGACACGAGGCCAAACCACACCCCTACATGAGGAGGATCTACCAGCATCTGGACTCCCTGGAGGCTCACGACTTCGGGAGATCCGATGGAACACTGGTGCAGAGTTTTCGCAGTGTTGACGGTATGATTTTTGCTTTTTACTTCGCTTATGGGAGAGTTAAAAAGCTTATTGTCAATGATCCCCAAAGCCAGACAGGAGAATAAACATGTCTGTGTTGCATAAGGGAGCTGAGACCCATGCTAGTTAGCTTAGCACAATGAATGAAAATAAGTGGGAAGTGTTAGCATCAATTCAATCAGGTTTAGCATATTGCTTTGTCCAGAAGTAATCCTCCTCATCCTCTTTTACAAAGTCTGCCATGATTAGGAGCAGGAGTTATCTCTTCTAGTCATACGAACGTTTAGTTTTCTTGACCCAAGTTACAATCCAGCTTTCAAGGTGACCCTGTGTAGCCCTGTCACATGATCATCCACTGAAGCACATCCTGTGACCTCATGCCAACATCTAAGGAGTCTTTGTCCGTCACGTCAGGTCCTCGCCATGAGTCCTCTGGATGGATCTGGTTCAATGTCAGCAGTATGAACCCCACCATGTTGTGTGCAGAGCTGGTACTCTTCAGGAAAACTCTCCACCCTCATCCCCTCAGCGTGACTGTCACCCTTTACAGTGTGACTGTGTCCCAAGGGTCTCTGAGGGAGAGTCCTGCCCTGGAGGAGCGGCTACTCACCCTAAACCAGAGACCTTTGTCTGGATACGACGTGTTTGATGTGTCATCTGTTCTGGCTGTGAAGCCGCTGGAGGGGGTGGGCTTCCAGCTCCGTTACACTGATGAGAGTGGGAGTCTGGTCCTCCACGAAGCACTGACACAGCGCATGTACTGCCTAGACCGAGGGTCTCTGAGCGAACCCCTACTGGTGCTATATGAAGCCCCGCCCCTCCGAGTCTGATGCCATCAGTAGGACGGCTTTTCTCTGCTCTGATAGGAAAGGTTTGAATCAGAATAACTACATTAAACCGAGAGAAACAACACTCAACACACACACACACACACACACACACACACATATATATTTGTTCCCCCGCCATCTGAGGCTGCTGATGCTGAAAGTCTGCACATGAACTCCATGATCCCAGAACAAAGGCAGCAATCCTCCCTCAGAATGTAACTGCAGTAGTAAAAGGTCCGGATGGTTGAAGGTTGTTGTATAAGGAACAAGAACAGACATTATAGTTTGTCTTGTGTCGCCTCAAGGCTAGATTTTAGCCCTGCTTCCGGTACCCACGCTAAGCTAACTGCTATCTGGTTCAGGCTCAAATCTCAGCCACAAATTACAATAGTCTGAAATTCATTCTTCATAGTCCAACAACTCCAGAGGAAAAAGAAACAGAACCTCACCATCTCTGTCAGTAGAGGGAGTTCAGTACTTGAAGGAAATGTGTCTTCTGCAGTATCAAAGAAGTACTCCACCTCCAGGTCAGAGTGTGTAGTTTGTAGAGTTTGTACAGAATTGAACGTGTTCCTTGTAACTGCTGCTATCAAAGGTCATGCCCACCTCCTCGTGTACACGGTTCTAACAGAGATGTATTAGTAGCTCCACCAACACAACGGGCCACAGAAGTTTTAATGATGATTAAATGCACTTAATGAAACCAAACGAAAGTAGTCTTCTTTCTCCTGCTATGATATGATGCTATGTCTCAATTAAAATGTGATTGTTTGTCCACTAGGAGGCGTAAAGGTTCAGTTTCTAATCACCTGAGTCCGAGGTCAAAGACTTTTCAAAAAACCTTGAAGACTTTTTATATATATATATATATATATATATATATATATATATATATATATATATATATATAATCATTTGTATTTGAGACTATATATATGTGTGTGTGTATATGTATATATTTATATATACACACACATATATACATACACACATATATGTATCTATACATATAGATACATATATATGTATATATATATATATATATATGTATATATGTATATATATATATATATGTATATATGTATATATATATATATGTATATATGTATATATGTATATATATATATATGTATATATGTATATATATATATGTATATATGTATATATATATATATATATATATATATATATATATATATATATATATATATATATATATATATATATATATATATATATATATATATATATATATATATATATATATATATATATATCAACCAGCCTCATCCCCTCTTGATGTCTTTGGACTGTGGGAGGAAGCTGGAGTACCAGAGAGAACCCACACAGGAACAGGGAGAACATGGAGACTCCACACAGAAAGATCCCGTGATGGAGCCGGGACCCGAACCTGGAACCTTCTTGCTGTGAGGGGACAGTGCTGACCACTGCACCACCACGCCACCACTAAAATATATATTTAAGCTAAAGAGAGTAATTTAATTCTTTTGCAACCCTAAATTTTGAGTTTCTATAAACCCGTTTAAAGTTATTCAGTGCAGATTGTGGTTGAGGGAGGTTCTTATCTCTCTTTTTTAAAAATTCAAATCAATGTCATTTATTTTTTGCCGATTCTCTCAGGAATCTTTTTCAACCTCCCATTTCCCTTCAGATATTAACAAGAAAACAAATTAGAAATATTTTTTGGAAAGAAAAATTTGTACAGGAAGATAACAAAATAATGACTGGAGATGAGACAGAAGATATTTTCCAACACCAAGTGTTGAATCTCCAGAGTTTTATTTCAGAGAGCTTTCATGACATTGGAGCATTTCAAAGATATCACACAAAACAAAAGGGGAGTTGTAAAGAAGACAAGCATTTTGCCCGTTAATTCTAGAACCGTCGCTGCTTTGTCAGCAAGAATACATCACCCTGACCTGATGGAACAACAAAAAAAGCAGCAGCTCCGACAGTTTAGAGGGCTTTTTCATCCACAGTTTTCATGATCTTCTGCACCCAGAAGAGTTTGGGATCCACGCAGACATGAGATCTCGATGTCTGCAAGCTGAAAAAGAAGTGAGATTTATTGTATCTAAAGGTGCCTTTAGCAGTTAGCGGTACATTTACTGAGAACAGGCTCATAACAGAACTGAAGAGAAACCTGAAGAGCGCAGTCCTACTTACATGACTCCGAACTTTGGACAGCGGTAATCAGTCACGTAGTACGACTGGACCAACTTGGGGTTGATCTTGCGGGGGTAATATTTGAAGCAGCAGTCATCCGGGCCATTGGTGTCTGAAGAAGGAAAAGAAGAAGAAGGAGCAGAAGAAGAAGGAGAAGAAGGAGAAGGAGAAGGAGAAGAAGAAGAAGAAGAATCCAGCATCAGCAGGTTTTCAGAGGTGAGACTCGGCTCGGACGTGTGAAGGATATCGGATCTCACTGTTGCAGGTCACTGAGGGGAGCAGAGCAGCTCCAAGGATGCAAAGCAGCAGGACCACCAGCCTGGTTCCCATGGTGAAGCCTCCCGAGGATGAGGAGGAGGATGATGATGATGGTGATGGAGAGTAATATCACAGCTGTGCTTTACGTGCAGCGAGGGGCTTCTAAACGCAAAGAGTGCTGCGGAAGGTTTATCAAGATCGACTTTTTTTTTTAAGTCAGCTCTGAGGTTAGCGGGTGTGTGTGTGTGTGTGTGTGTGTGGGGGGGGGGGGGGTGTCTGCAACAGAAACTTTCCACTTTGGTTTCACAGGCTGTAGAAGATATGCAGTTGTGGTTCCACCTATGACAACACTACCTTTCTGACTTCAATGGAACTGCAGCACCGCTGCGCTTGAAGTCACAGCAACATGAAGTATCCATGGAAGGGCGTGTCGGTTTCTCGTCCAGCTGAGTTTCTCCTGTTTCAACAAAAGTTTATTTTGCGGCTTTACAAAATCATCAACGTGCGTGCATGACATTCGCTAGGGGGGAGTCCTGCGACATGTCGATAGCGAACAAAATGGAGGCGCGTTCACTGGGGCGCAAACGCTCGCCGGCGCAGCTTCTTCATCTGACGTTAAACCGGCGGCGACATCCCTCCTCCTCTTCTCAAATCCGCTTGCTTCGTGATAACAAAGATGGCGACTGCCCGTACTTGATGGCGGCGTAATTCAGAGGAACATCAAGGACGGTCAAGAGTACATCAATGTGACATGGGGTTTATTGGGATGGATCCGTGATGAAATGGAAAACCCTTAACCCTGAAAGGTCAAATGAAGGCGTTTCGGTCCCTCGCCGTGTCAGACTGTTACCGTTACTTATTAAAAAGATCTTAATTGTTGCTCAGTGCTATTATTATTATTATTATTATCCATTTAACTGCGGCTGCGTGTGGTGACATTCAACAGAAAATCAGCAAAATAATCTGCATTTGTTCCGCAGGTCAAGTCGAAGAACGAGGACAAACCCGCAATCTTGCAGTTACCCAGAAGAAAGGACAACTCACAACACTGACTTTTGTCTGCAAGTCGTAGCAAACGTCGAAATTCCTATCCAAAAAAACAAATAAAACACATTCTCGACAAATGTATGTTATTAGAAAATGGTACCCGAGAGTGGGAAAAAAAAGCAATCTGACTGTTTTCTGGTGAGACGAAAGAGGAAGGAGGAAAGAATGGAGAGATGAAGAGATGGAAGGGACGAGATTAAAGGAGTGAGGAAGAACAGAGAGCAGACGGAGGAGGTGGGGGGGATCCAACATGCATTAATCATGTTTTTATCTCGTGTTTATAATTAGAAATACTTTCGGTCAAGGAAATTTTCCCGAGAGAAGTGAGTCGGAGAAGAAAAGGTGTCTACAGATCAGGATGATCCTTTCAGAGTGATGACATAATCGGAGTAAATAATCCGTATCAAAGATAAAGATTTTTATAGTTCAAATTCAATATAAATTCTGGGGGCCGGCCCGGCTCAGGAGGTAGAGCGGCTGTCTGATAATCAAAGGGGTGCCGGTTTGATTTCCGCTTCCTCTGAGGGTGGAGATCTACTGCTTCTGTCTAGTTGGTCCAAAGTAATGATGTTCTCCACCACGATATAGAGGACACACAGGAACAGGGAGAACATGCAGACTCCACACAGAAAGATCCAGTGATGGAGCCGGGGCTCGAACCCGGAACCTTCTTGCTGTGAGGCGACAGTGCTGACCACTGCACCGCCGTGCCGCCAAACACGTAAACAACAAGGTAAAACTAACTTGTTTATTATGGCAGAGCGGCCTTGTTTTGAGATAATGGATTTAGAAATCTGGGAAGAGTTAGCGTCATCCTCTCATCCAAATATTGTGGGGGACGTATCAAGAGGCATTTTGGGAAATGTAGGAATTTGCCTGCAGGTTATGACTCAAAAAAGAGGAAATATGAACACCGAAGCAGCTCCTGAGTGCGGCGCTTTATTCAAGGAAACCAATGTTTGTGAACATGATGCACCGGAAGTGTTTTTGAGGTAACCAGGGGCTTGGGGGGGGGGGGGGGGCAGTCCTCAACAAACAGTACTTTACTATCAACAGCAGTGTCTTCGGATGGAGTAGATCACGAGCGCGTGTTGGCCTTTAATTAATGTAACAACTATGAGAGGAGTAACAGATCTCAAACACACACAGAACAAAGACAACTCCTCCAGAACAACGCAAGTCAAGTGATAAGCGATGCAGTCCTTTGTGCAAACGTGATAGTGCAGTCCTGCGGTGTGTCACCACACTGGGTGGGCGGTGGGGGTTGGCGCACAAAGAAGTGTTCAGAAACTCAGCTGCACAGCGGTGAGCTGATGCAACAGAAATATGCTGACAATTTACAAAAAGTAAAAACTGGTTCCTGTTCTCAACCCCAAACATGACTCGTAACAGAGAAACCATCAAGGAGGTGTAGCTTCCAATCGCTGTGTGACTCCGCTGAATTTTCCCCTGATATAATTCCTGCCTTTTTGATTTTAAAACTAATTCGTGTAAAATGGTTGGAGACTGTAAACAACAACAACAACAACAAAAAAAGACCAACAGACAGGATGGAGATGCGTATTAACCACAGCGCGAGAGCGGTGGCGGGGGGAGGGGGTGGTCCCTTTTTGCGCAACCGTCACACACCGTGACATCTGCTGCCACGGAGCTGTGATATTCTGTCCAATAACTAGAGCCTCGTTAGCTTAGCATGGTAAGCAAAGAAACAGTTAACTCAAAAGGATTCGACATGAAAGCGAACTTGTGTTGCGTCTACAGTGTCACCGGTTTTGACGGAGCCTCCTGCGCTCCGCACGTCTGTTGCCACTCAATGTCATGCGAGCGCCTGGGCTGTTGAAACTCCCGCTAGCCTCTAGTGCTGCTTTCAGTACGTGACGTTCCTAGAGGAGACTAAACGACACAGACAAATGAGATGAAATGCTTCAAGCTAAGCTAGTCGAATGCTGTTTGACTGAGACACAACTCCGCGGTCAGTTTATAAGATCGGGATTTTGAATGACGTCACAGTGGAACTGTATGTCCTTTCGCCGCACGTTACAGGTTACAATCCCGGTAAATCCTGTTACAATTTTGTATCAACTGTACATGAGGAACAATGCACCTTGTGTTTTGGAGGCGAATTTGTTGCGTGAATGACATGTGTGTGTGTCCTGTATCTCTGTAGGGTAAAATTTCCTAAAAAAAACCCAATCAAACATATTTACGAAAAAAAAAAATACTTGCATCGACCCCGCTAACCCTTCCATCCATTTTCCATTCTGCTTATCCGTTAAGGGACGCAGGGAGGTGGAGGCTTTCCCAGCTGAAATTGGCCAAGAGGCGGGGTTCACCCTGGCCGGGTCGCCAGTCCGTCGCCATCAGGAGCAATTTGGGGCTCAGTGTCTTGCTCAAGGATACTTCGACATGGTCACCTGGGGAAGTGGGGATCAAACCAGCGACCCTTCGGGTGCTAAACGGCCGCTCTACCTCCGAGCCATGCTGCCCCTACCCTCTAACCCTTAAATAAACAAATCAGAATGAACACACGCCTTATTTGTCGCCACTTGGAGCAGCAGAGAGCATTGCTGCGCAGCTAACCTACATAATGCTGTTTTAATGATTACAAGAGGTGCTCGTAAGCTAGCTTAGCACAATAAATGGTAGCGCTCATGAAATGTTAGCACAGTTCTGGATAAATAATCAGCTTAACTGCAACATTTTGTTGGGAGAATAGACCATAGTGGTGTGTGTGTGTGTGTGTGTGTGTGTGTGTGTGTGTGTGTGTGTGTGTCAGAGTGGCAAATAGACCGATGGCAGCACACATTCGCCCAGTGACTCTTAGCTCTCCTGTTTAGCGGTATGCCCGTCTTGTCTGTTAGAGGTTTTTGTATCTCGTTTTTGTTTTCGTATCGTTAACTTGTTCTGCTTCTTAAAACACCGACGTATGGCTCTGTCCTGACACGTTTAATATCCTGTATTGTAACAATAACCCTTTCTATTCTAAATTCAATTTACAGGACGTTAACACTGAGCTGAAAGCTCCATCGTAACTTGGGTCCAAAAAAACCCCCCTCAAAGCGTTTGTTGAGGACTAGAAGAGCAACTGGTGCAACTAATCATGACCGACTTTTTAAGAGGATAATGAGAATCACTGCTGGCAAACCAACATCCCGAGCCCGACTGAGTCGATCGTAACATTTCCCGCCCGCTATAATTCATCCCGCTTTGCTAGCAAGCGGGGGCCTCAGCTCGCTAACGCATCACAGCAGAGAGAAGGGTCTCTGGAGACCGGGGGCACCAAGAGACATTTGGTATGTTTATGAACCCATCATTTTAATTAACCGTCAATTGAGAAATCAGACTAATTAATCAAGACGCAATAAAGCCTCCAAAGCAGATACTTTGTGATTTCAATGCCTATAAACTTGTGTGTACTCTCGACTGGATTACGTACTCCATGATTTCTTTGAAATGGTGACTGGATACCAGGCACCAGACGCGCAGGACAGTGTTGTTCACAACAAACGCCCACAAAAAAATGGCAGGTATTCCGCTCGTTATATCTTCCACATCCGGCTTGCTTCTACAACAGAAGAGCTTCAGCGAGGATATTCATCTGGTTCCCGTTGTCTTTTAATAAATATTCATAAATGGAGACAGACATTTCACTCAGTAGGACACCAGCAATGAAACTAACAACTGAAGTGGACCTCGATCGAGCTAAGACATCCCATAGTGCACATGTGTGCGTCTGACAGCAACACACTACTTATAGCTGACTACAGTGACATAGATACACAGGAAAAGTCATTTTACAGGCAGCTCCTTTTCCTGACAGGATGAGAGCATAGGTGTGACGTCACAGACAGAGAACATTTTGGCGAAGCCTTGCCGATTCACCATAGTGGATGATTTGGGAAACTCGAGCGGAAACGAGAACGTGGAAAGTGACGGAATCGGAGGAAATGAGGGAATGACGAGAGCGACCAGCTTTCCCACCCGCAAGAGCCGGACCACGTGATGGAGAGTTGATTTTATAGAGCTGCAGACCCAGAAGTATGTCGCTTGTCTGTCGTAAAAAAAGAAAAAAGAAAAAGAAGCTACATTTAACCATTAACGTACCAGCGAGGGGGCATAACAGGCGTCTGTGGTTCCTCTGGTCAGCAAAGGTGCATATAACGAGGGAGTGTGTGTGTGTGTGTATGAGATACATTCTTCAGCTTCGACCTGCTACCACCCCAGCACTTTGCTGGGCGTCTGATCAGAAGCAGGACCTGCTTGGTCACCTGCAGACCCCTGCTGGGTCCAATCAGAGTGGTGAGGAGATTCATCACAGTGACTAAACCCAAAAACCAGACACCTCTCAGACCCAGACCCTGAGAGATCCCTTCGTCCCGAAGGTTTGGGAGGAACAAGATTAGCGCCAGAGGTGGTCTGAGTCTATTATAGTCTGATGGGTATCAGCTCAGCGCTTCAGCAGCGGACTGCCTCGCTCCTGATCCTTCTGTAGTGCCTGCAGAACCTGAAAACACCCAGGGAGTGAGCGTCACTTACGAGAAATGACAGCCAACTAAACATAAATGCTAATGACGGAGCTGGCGTCTAACCTGTGCCCATTTCCTGTTTCGACTGCTCATGTGGATAGCGGCGATGTGCTGGAACAGCTCCTCTGCAGTGATGAGGTCAGGTAGGCGGGTAAGGAACTGAGCCATGTGGATGAAGTCCATCCCAGTCAGGACATCCTGGGAGAGGCGCAGCAGACCCAGCGCTGTCCGGAAGAGGAACTCCTCGCCGTCCCGGCAGAACACGTCCCACACCCGGCACGCCAGGTCCAGTGGCAGGGGCTTACTGTACAGGGTGAAGATCCTGATGAAGAGGAGGGAGACAGAGTAGTAAACTTTTGCGGTTGTACGGGAGAGCGAAGAAAAGGTTTGTTTTTTTTGTTTTAAGATTCAAGTCAGTCAGATCGCTATCTCGTTTCGGAGCGCTGGGTCAAGGCGGCTTTGTTTCCTCGCAGTTTACAAAGTCCATGTGGTGAACACGAGAGGAGGAAGACATAAGCTGGAAAGATGTCTCTCTTCACGTTTGCTGTCCTCGTCACGATTTAGCATTCGATATCACAGACCTCATCTTCTCACAACGCGTGAAACCAGCCAGTCCCGGATGTCGTCTCAGCTCCATCCTGAGGTCTTTCAGCTGCTAATCTAGCTGTTAGCAGGGAATAGAAGTTGAGGTCTGGCTGAGACATGTGACCCCCTCAGGCTCGTCAGCTGATGGGCCCTGTTGATAGGCCCGTACTGGCATCATGTGAACTTTCTAATATTATCGTCAGTATGAAGACTTTATTTTCCTAAAGAGGCTTGGCCCAGCTAACGCGCATCACACGTTAGCGTAGAGTAGAGGAGACCGTCGGCCACGTTCACGCCTCTTCCTGTTTTCTCAGAAATAAACCATCGGTGTGACAATTTGAAAGCAAGTGGGACGTCAGCATGAAAAAAAACTGTCACAAAAGTTTCACCATGATGGACGACAGAATCGTGTTGACAGTCTTGGTGTAGATCCACTAAACACTAAAACTGTGAAATGATGCAATGATGAGTAACTAAAATGATTATTGACAAAGCAATGTTCACATGACAGCGAGGATACGGAGCTAAAGCCAGAAAAAAGGAGCTTTACAAAATAAAAGCTTTGGACTCACCAGTCGATCAAATAAATATCAGGGCTCAAGTTGTTTTTCTTGAAATGTGCAAAGAGCTTTGGTAGATTTTCTTCAAAGAAAACTTCAAATGCAGCGAAGTAAGTCAACATCTGGAGAGAGGAGTACACGGTCAGGAGCACACACACACACACACACACACACACACGTATCTGTAATTGAATGCACTGCGGGACTTTCTGCATGCAATTTCATTCGTAATCTGAGAATGAAGTACATTCTCTCGGTTTGAACGCCTGACGGTGTCAAAAACAGGATTCAATCAATCTGTTTGAATGGTGGATGCGTCTGCATATTTACTGACAAGGCTGTGGTCCACCCTGAAAAAGGCCATCTGACAGGGCTTGTTGAGCAGGTTGGCGAATGCGATGAAAGCATCGGCCGTGTCCAGGTTCAAGATCAGCACTGCTGCGATGAACGACATCCCCTGCACCTGCACACGTGGTCAGAGTTCTTTCAGTGAGGCGACATGTGAAGACCGTGTTCATGTGAATCTCTCACTTTGATCTCTAACAGGGAAGACTAGCAACATGCTAACACGAGCTCACGTCTACTACCGCATACCGACGCCGCCATATCGCGCAAACACTGTGAAACGCTCAACTAACGTGACGCCGTGAACGCGTGGAGGTCATTCGGCTTTGATGCGGACGCCGAATGAACCTAAATACTGAGATGATGCACTCTTTGACGCGGAGAGAAAAAACATCCACATGCGCAACCATGTGCAGGAAGTGATGGTCATTTCTACGTCGGTATGTACAGTGCGGCAAAAAAGTATTTGGCAGCCACCGATTCTGCAAGTTGTCCCACTTAAAAAGATGAGAGAGGTCTGTAATGTTCATCCTTGGTACCCTTCAGCTGTGGGAGACAGGATGTAAAACTAAAGTCCAGGAAATCACACTATAATTCCCAAAGAATTTATTTGTATCATAGTGCAGAAAATAAGTATTTAGCACCAACAAACAAGCAAGATTTCTGGCCCTCACAGACCTGTTATTTCTTCATTAAGAAGCTCCACTCGTTACCTGTATTAATGGCGCCTGTTTCAACTCGTTATCTGTATAAAAGACACCTGTCCACACCCTTCAACAGTCAGACTGCGAGCTCTCCACCATGGCCAAGACCAAAGAGCTGTCCAAGGACACCAGGGACAAGATTGTACACCTGCACAAGACTGGGGTGAGCCAATCTACAACAGGCAAGCAGCTTGGTGAGGAGAGATCAACTGTTGGAGCGATTATTAGAAAATGGAATAAATACAAGATCCCTGACAATAAACCTCCACCTGGGGCTCCATGCAAGACAGATAGATGTGTTCTTTTTTGATCCCAGAAGGAAACTCAGTATCAGAGGC
The DNA here is from genome assembly GCF_037954235.1 of Aulostomus chinensis. Taxonomy (NCBI): domain Eukaryota; kingdom Metazoa; phylum Chordata; class Actinopteri; order Syngnathiformes; family Aulostomidae; genus Aulostomus; species Aulostomus chinensis. Next base: position 11,574,234 of record NC_141343.1, read on the forward strand.
AGCACCAATAAAACCCAGCACATACGGCGGAGCTGCTGCTGCTGCTGGGTGCTGCCGCTCGTGACTGCACACTGGCCAGTGACCTGAAGAGAGCTAGGACCACAGTAACAAAGGCTTCCCTCAGTAACACACTACTGGGACTACAGGGACTCAGATCCTGCAGTGCCAGACGTGTCCCCCTGCTTAAGCCATCACATGTCCAGGCCTGTCTTAAGATTGGGAGAGACCATCTGGATGATCCAGAGGAGGATTGGGAGAATGTCAGGTGGTCAGATGAAACCAAAAAAGAGCTTTTTGGTAAAAAGTCAACTTGTCATGTTTGGAGGGGGAAGGATGCTGAGTTGCATCCCAAGAACACCAAACCCACTGTGAAGCATGGGGGTGGAAACATTATACTTTAGGGCTGCTTTTCTGCAAAGGGGACAGGACGACTGATCCGTATTAAGGAAGGGATGAATGAGGCCATGTATCCTGAGGTTTTGGGCCAACGCTTCCTTCCATCAGTGAGAGCTCTGAAGAATGGGCCAAAACACCAGCTACAGTGGAGCAACCCTGGTGAAGACCTGCAGGAAACGTCCCACCTGTCAATGCCAACCAGGGTAACAACAAAGTATTGATATACTGTGTACAGTATAAACATAGTACATTACAAAGTATTGAGGTGAACCTTTGATATTGAGCAGATACCATGACACAAATAAGTTCTTTGAAAATCATACAATGTGATTTCCTGGATTTTTGTTTTGAAGTGAACCAATGGTGAACATAACAGACCTCTCTCAGCTTTTTAAGTGGGACAACTTGCAGAGTCTGTGGCTGCCAAATACTGTTGTGCCCCGCTGTGCACCTGGAGGGGGATGTGGGGGGTGGGGGGTGGGGGGTGCTGAGCAGTTGAATGTCGGAAAGCAGCAGCATGTTTAGAGACACCTTAAAAAAAAACAAAAAAAAAAAACGCAACGCAGAGAAAGGCATATAGCCGGAAGCAAACATTGGTTGCTGCTACCCACATCATAACTACAAAGGACACTGAGTTAACACCCCCCACACACACACACACACACACACGATCTCTGTAACCTACTTCTAGACCTGACCCTAAACCAGTGTTTCTCAATCCTGGTCCTGAGGACCCCCTGCCCGGCATGGTTTAGATGTTTCCCTCTTCCAACACACCTGATTCCAATGATTGGCTGGTTATCAGGGTTCTGCAGAGCTGGATGATGAGCTGATCATTGGAATCAGGTGTGTTGGAAGAGGGAAACATCTAAACCATGCCGGGCAGGGGGTCCTCAGGACCAGGATTGAGAAACACTGCCCTAAACTAAGTCTTGGCCCTTAAACAGGCCTTTGAAGAAAAGAGGACCGACTAAAATGTCCTCACTTTTCAAAAAACAAAACAAAAAAAACCCTCACACACACGACTAGAAACCAATGCAGCAAAATAAAAAAGAATGAATCATTCATCCTCATCATTCATCTCAATGAGGAATTTTTGCAGTGTGTGTGTGTGTGTGTGTGTATGACTTCCTCTTCCTCACGTTTAACAGGTAACCCACACACAAAGCATACCGTCTACCCACTGAGGTCCACACAGCAGAATCTAGACTCCTGACTGTAAATTTAAGTGATTGATAATAAAAAAAAAGGGGGGGGGGGTCTGGTGGGATGCCTCTGCTGTGTCGTGGTTAACAGTGATAAAACGCCAGCAGCAGATGAGGTCCATTTATTATTTGGTTTATTTATTTCCTCCCCACGTCGTGTTCGCGCGGGCCAGAAACCGAGTTTGCGCGTGAAAGCGGCGATCGAGAAAAAAGTTTATCAAACGTACAAAAAGTAAAACCAAACGTGTGACTACAAATATACTGTTCGCAAATTTAAACGTTCCGCTTCCGAACTGTTTGTCTTTTCTCCCAAATAGTTTTCCTTTGCTCTCAGGTTCTTTTTTCTCTCTCTCTCAAAACCTAAGTTTTCACTCTCAATTTCTTTTTTCTTTGCTCGCTATTGGGCAGAATCCCGTGGGCGGGACCATTTCCCTGTTGGTCAGTCTGGGTCAGACTGACAGCTGGGTGAGAATCACTTGAATCGACATCAAGCCGTGTTGCATTCTGGGTCGTCCTCAGTCCGGCCACTGCGAGCAACCACTGTGAGCAACACGTGTCTCCTCTCGCTCTCCTCTCTCCTTCCACTCACTACAAAGCCACTGACTCAACGAGCAGGGGAAAAAAATTGCTCTCAATTTTTTTCTGCACGCGAATTCTTTTCCTCCTCGATCCTTTCTTTTCTTCTCGTATAATACTGACACAAATCTCCCTCCGTATGCAACAGGACACAATGCTGTGTTCTGAGTGTGTGTGTGTGTGTGTGTTCTTGTACTTGCTACTTATTGAGGACCTAGAATATGTATTTAACCAACAGAGTGAGGACATTTTTGGAAAGTGAGGACATTTTAGCCGGTCCTCACATCTTCAAAGGGCCGTTTGAGGGTCAGGACTTGGTTTTAGGGTCGATGGTAGGATTGGGTTCAGGTTAGGTTAAGGGTCAAGGTCAGGGTCAGGGTCAGGCAGTCACTTGAGATCGTCAGGTTTAGGGTGAGGGGCTAGGGAATGGATTATGTCAATGAAAGTCCTCAAAAAGATAAGTACAAGGATGTGTGTGTGTGTGTGTGTGTGTGTGTGTGTGTGTCAGAGAATGTCAGTGTGTCTTACATAGCCGACATCTGGCCGGTAACAAGTATACGCTCCCAGAATGCTGTGCAGCATGTCATGGTAGGGCCCGCCCTGATGGTGAACAAACACATGATGAGAACAATAGAACCGACAAGCGAAAGACAAACACTTGACTTGGATGCAACACCATTGTGATGTCACATTATCTATAGTCAAGGGAAGCAGGGCCATATTGTATTTAAGAGGACAAGACAAATCCATTAAATGTAGAAAAAAAACAACAAAACCACCAAGGAAAATCATATGGACGTCGTTATTTATTTTGACTATTTTGAATACATTTATGGGACTGGAAAAGGTTTGCTAAGTCCTTAGAGTCCCTGTTGGTGATGTCACTGACCTGCTGGAAGATGCACAGTTGTGGGAAAGTTCTGGAGATGTCCAACTTGATCAGCTCCAAACTTGATTCTCGATTCAGTGAGCTGGCATCTGGAAGAGACGGCACACCATCGATGCAGGATGGGACGTAAAGTCTCCTCAGACTGGTGTGTGAGGAGGAAGAGTGTGAATGTGTGTGTGTGTGTGTGTGTGTGTGAGTGAGAGTGAGAGAGAGAGAGAGTGCGCGTGTCCACCTTCAGTTTGAGGGTCTGCAGCCGTTGCTGGTGAGGTCTTCCACTTCTCCTTCGCTCGTGCCAGGCAGATGTTATACAGCTCTGCAGGGACACAAAACAACACAGCACCGATCTTACGAGAGAGGAGGAGGACACGGAGACACAGCAGAGGACGGGAGGCGTGACTACAGGTGCGGCTCATTGATGACTAGCAGTAACCCAAGCGGGTCTTCATGTTTCTACACGTGCCCACACTAACCATGCCAATAGTGGGGGTTTTTTCCAATCGAAACGTGAATAAGGACGCAAGAGTTCTGATTGTGTCTGATACCTGGAACGACTGTGATTTACTGCAACGTTCCCAACCGGTTACATAAAAATGGCATCAGAGTGAGGTTAACAAAGATCGAACAAAAGCAACTGCAAGACTACAAGATTCCGTCTACTGGTGGCGATTCTTGACATGGATGAAAATACTGAAATCACGGAGGATCCACCAATGTGTTAACAGGTGCAACGCCCTTGAAACGTGGGATTCTGTCACTTCTACTTAAAAGCAAACAGAGCTCATGGGACTGTGTGTGTGTGTTTGAAAATATATCGGACTCATTTTTATATAAGAGCCTGAGCAGCAGCAGAATTGAGAGCGGTTCACTTCGGAGTGCAAGCGTGCACAAACATGCTTGTCCTTATGTCTTTGTGGGGACCTTCACTCAAGCCTAAATATAACCTAATTCTAGCCCGACCCTAAAACCAAGTCTTGACCTTTAAACGGGCCTTTGAAGATGTGAGGAACGGCTAAAATGCCCTCGCTTTCCAAAAAAATATGTTGGTTATGTGTATTCTGGTCTTCCATATATAGCGAGTGCAAGAACACACACACACACACACACACACACACACACACACCACTCCATTTTAATGGTTGTGGGTATTTGTGTGTGCGTAGTGACGAGTATCACAGGCATCAGGCTGGCCTGAGTCTCAGCTCAAAGGAACCTTTAAATTCACACAGTCGGATGAACACTGCGACAGAGTGGCGCCCCGTCCAGGGTGAACCCCGCCTCTCGCCCAAAGTCAGGTGGGATAGGCTCCAACCCCCACCCTTAATGGATAAGTGGTACAGAAAACAGATGGATGGATTCGGATGGACGTTCTTTTTCCAACAGCGTACCGTGGGTGATGTTGAGCTCGTTGCCCACAGCCAGACTCCACACTTTCCCTCGGACGCTGGGGGGGATGCCCTGCCACCACAGATCTCTCACTCGCCGCGACGTACACCTGAGGGATGCGTCCAAGGAGGAGAAATCATATTTAGTTCAAAGGAGCAGATGTTGATTGGAGGCTAATATACCAATGACTGTATTTCTAAACCAGTTGCGGTGACTGGTTTTTTGTCGCCACAGCGGTTTCGTGGACAGGGAAGGTCGTTCCCTGTCCTTTACTGAGTCAAACATTCGCTGAAGTGTGAATACGCCTGGAGATTTTAACCGCTGCCTGTTTTTCTTCTGACAACCCGTGGAACTAACACACTGACACCAGAAACTGCTTTTACTGATCACACACCGACACAGAAAACACAAACTGACCAACTTAAACTGACCTGTATCAGATGTGGTTGCAAACACTGTTATTTGCCATTCGACTATATGTATTTATGGTGCCACCTTGTGGTTACAGGAAGTAAGCCTGATAGCAAAAACATCATTGGGCTTGAAGCTGTGCTTAACCAAAGTTTCTCGGCTACCGGCTGAATCCCTGAGAGTAAGTGACTGCATTTGATTCCACGTGACATGACACATAAAAGAATCTAAGTGTCAGAGGAAGGCTCAACAACTTAAAAAGGCAATAATGAGTTTGAACTTTAGACTTATAATTAGAGGAATGACTGACAGAGTACTCCAGTTAGGCAGGATCTCCTGGTTCCAGGTCTGAGCCGCAGTGCCGATGCTTTCCTCAAGCTTGCACCGGTCCTCCAGCTGTTTCTTCCTCTTCTGAGCCTCCTTCAACTCTACAACAAGTGGGAAAACAGGAGGAGGGAGGTGAAACCGCACAGTCCAGACCAGGCAGAAGGAGACGCGCGGTTTAGAGGAACACGCTCCGAAGCTGCAACCTAGATGTGACTCGGCAGGATCTCGAGTTCCTGCTGAGGCACTGATGGTTCCAGGCAGACCAACATCACTTAACTTGTGGACCTTCACCCTGAAGTTACATATCTGATACTGATCTCAAGACAAGTTTTAATCTGTAGCAAGTCCCTCAATGCAGCTTAATAGCGGGTGTCACATTACCCCTCTTCTTGGCCTGAGCCACCATCTCCTCATATTGCTGTCGGTGTTTCTCGGCCTCTTCAGCTGGCTTGGCGGGCAGGTTACTGCATAAAAACAAAACAAAAAAAACCACATACACACTAAGTGAATGACATATTTTCAGGTAGGTAGGCCATTTGACCTTTGCAAAAAAAACAACAACAAAAAAAAACATTACAAAATATAAATGATTTTGTTTATGCCCTAATGACCTCACGCGTCAGTACCCCTCCTCAACCCCACCCTTTTTCCCTGAGAGGGCCTCATTCAATTGGTGGGCCGCAGGCCAAAAGCAAACACACAATGTCCCCTTGTGAAAAAGTAATAGTAAAGTTAAAAAAAAAAAATTGGATTAACAAGTTAACTTTTCGCCGCGCAACGGATAACACGTGTCGACAAAACACATCTGTGAGCATCCAATATATTGGTCGGGCCCTCCCGCCGAGCTTCTCCACACTGGAATAAACCATAATGTTCAACTATGAGATATCTCATGAATCTAGCATTTGTCTGTGTGTTTGCAGGTCATCATAGTCGCACAGGCAGGCTCACAGAGGGCCGTTAAATTTTCAGCAGAAGCTGAGACACGGTGAGAGCTGAATGAACGCGCTGAACGGCCTCTGAGGACGCTGATCAGGAAAGAGGGAGGGGAAGAGAGGGAACGTTCACATACGCAGGTCTGTCCTCCAGTATGAGCGCGGTGGTCGAGAGCGGCTCAAAGTCCAGGTTCTTCCTCACACTCTTTCTGGGAGACGTCGGGTTGCCAGGTCCAGCTCTGCCACTCTTAGTTTCATATTCCTGAAAAACAAAAGGCATGATCCAGTCACATAATCGGAGCTTTTCCTTTCCAACAGGGAAGTCTTGCGAGTTCGGTTTCATTCAGTAAAATCCCACAGAATCTCGACAACCTTGTGACAATGCCCTTGTGCCCTCTTAGTAATTGTCAGCTGGTGTCTAACGAATGTGGAGTTAGTGTTCCACCACCCCGTCTGTATTACCCACCGACATAAAGACCGGCCCATGTGACAGCCAGTGTAAGGCAGCTGAGGCCGCTGATCACTTAAACACAAGGCTGACTATCTGCTGTAAAGTGTGTGTGTGTGTGTGTGTTGAGGGCTGAGAGAACCCAGAGGCAGAGAATACTTCTACCACACAGTCTTACTGAATCATTCGAAAGCCACTGTATACAGAGCGAGCGCAATATGATCGCAGGCAACCTGCTGCGTCCAAAATGGTCGCTGGTGTTAACTGCTAGTTAATAATGCAGGCTGGGGACTAAGTCAGCTTAGCATCGTGACATTCACACCGATCAGTAAAAGCCAGGATCCAGGCCAGAGGAAAGGAGGGACTTCAGAGTGGTGAACACATTTAGAATCAGTGGGCTGAGATGAGCGGTGAGGGGAGAGGCAGTAAAACCGAATAAATGTTTCATTTCCTACATTTTTTGGGGCGTAAATCCTTTTCATTTTGAAGCAGCTCATAAAGAAGTGACTCAACGTGAACTCCTCCAGAGTTTAAATGTGACCGTGAGACTGTAAAATACGTCAGATAACTGAAAGCACAAGTAGGAAAACAGGATCAAAGTGATCAAACCACGGAAATTTCACCAAAAGCTTCAAAGCTAATCATGTTTTGGTCTGGTCCCTGACAACAGACGCTAGTTTGACACCTGCGAAGTGGGGACATGACATCACTTTTTCTCGTAATGCCTGTTTATATGGCGACGGGGACGGTTGCATTTTCAAAGATTTCCCTCGGGAGCACGATTTCAAAAGTTCAAGAATTGGAATTTGGTTTTTATAAAATAATCAATGAATTACCAAAAGTTTTTAAAAGTGTCTGTCACAAAAAAAAAATCCTTTGCACCGTTTTTAAAGACAAACTGCAATTCGCACATTTTTTTTTACATGAGTGAGTGTCTTACTGATTTTATTTATTTATTCTTAGAAGAAGAAGAAGAAGAAGTCAGCTATCCAACTTCCACATGAACGTCTTTCCCCGGATGTTGGCGAAAGCGCTGTAACGTTCAGTGCCGCTGTTCGGACGCATCCCGCGATTTGGAGGCGCGCCACATAGACCTGACGTACTTAAAGATTTTAAACACGATTCTTTTCCGATTCATGACACTTTTTTTTTTCTTCTTTTTTTCTAATGCCTTCTGCAGAGAAGTGAGACTGGCGTTGGTCACGGTTTGGAAATGAAAGGAAGAAAGCAGGACAGAACAACACGGCCGATGCCGTTTTGTGGATTGTTTGTTTTGAAGATGTTCGTTAAGGCGGCCGCCTAAGCTGTAAAGTGCCCTGGACGTCAAGAAGTAGTTTAACAATATGGGTCATGAGAGTGACAGCCAGTCCAAAGACATCAAGAGGGGACGAGGCTGATTGATACTCTAAATTGACCGTAGGTGTGACTGTGAGTGTGAATGGTTGTCTGTCTCTATGTGTTGGCCCTGTGATGGACTGGTGACCTGTCCAGGGTGAACCCCGCCTCTTGCCTGAAGGCTGCTGGGATAGGCTCCACCCCCCGCGACCCTGAACAGGATAAGCGGAAGAGAATGAATGGATGGATGGATGGAGAATGATGGCTTTATGACATGACAACACTGATACTCATATCCATTGACAGCATTATCATTTGAGTGGTTACCCAACTGAGCATTAAGATAGGAAAGCATCAAGAGCGAGGCTCTTAAAGATGGAGGTTGAAAGCTTACGTTGGATCCCTCACTCGGCTGCAACTGCTTGTTTCTTTCTCTGGTATTCTTTCTAAAAGCACTCGGGAAGACGGTACTTCCATTAGGTTAGGGTGAAACGACCAGTAACGGTAGAAAACATAACCCGCCGCAGCATTTCACCTGAGCCGATGAATAATTCTAGTTCTTAATGCTTCCTGGCTCCAGGCGTACAGCGGTTCTCTACAAGGTGGCCCGGTTCAGTCCAAAGTCAAAACTGCTCATCAACATGTTAGCATGCAGACAACTGTCAACTGGAACCAAACATCACCTAGCAGCTGAATTTCAGTCGTTACTTGAAGTATTTGTTTGTCAGGTCAAACATTTGTCTCAACGTGTCGTTACAAGTTATTATCATCTCTCCTGAAGTCCTGATCCATATTCCAAAGCAGTTCGTTGAACAGTTCTATCATGAGATGTTTAACCCCTGGGTCCGCCTCTGTCACGTTCCAGCTGCTGCACTGTTTACATCTGTCCTCCGCACACTTGCGTTCCCCGCTCTGGCAGCACTTCTGATGCGTTGCGTTCCTTGGTTACATCGCGTCCTTTTGGGTTACTTTTTTTCTTCATGTAGAGTTTCATGTTTGTGCAATCCAAGTGACCTTTGACCATCAAAATCCAATCGGTTAATCCTAAAGTCTGAGGGTATATTTGCGCCGAATTTGCAGGAATTCCCTCAAAGCACTGCTGAGGCGGATGGACAGCGTAAACATAATGCCTGCAGCTACAGAGAGGGTATGGATTAAAAATAAAATCTCCGATTTTTTTTTTCCCACAAAAAAATTGGATTTACCTTTTTTTCCTATGGGTAAATGGTTCCACCATAGGAAGCTGTTTTTTGTTTTGTTTTAGTGGGAGTTTGTCGGTCGTAGCGGTCTTGTTCCCCTCGCAAAGAGTGGCATTTCTCCCACTCGGCTGGATGCCTCTGTTTTACAGGCTGAAATAAGTTGCTTGTGCTGCCGCCTTTAGTTGCAGTGGGCTTCAGACAAACTTCGCAGCATGCAGTCACTTGTTCAACATCTGTCGCCGCAAACCAAAACCAGTTCCAAACCACAATCCTACTCCTTTCTTAGAAACACAAAGCTATGGAAGCTCCTAGGGGACAAAAGGAACGCCATAGCGAGAAGAGTAAAAACTCAATTTTTATTTTAAATCGTCCGCAACACGAAACTCGAATTAAGACAACAGAGAAAATAGGGGAGTGAAGGAGGAAGAGGATGGTGAACGGTGCTGCAAATTCATGTTTTTGATTTTAAACTGATTCTAACTTTCAATGTCTCATTCCCTCTGTAAAGCACGAGGAATTGCCCTGTGTATGAATGGTGCCATACAAATAAATTTGCCTTTGCGTAATTCTGATCTAACATACTAGGCTTTAAAAACTAATCAAAGTACACACTTCAAGCCCTTTTAAACAATCTTAACACACACACACACACACACACAAACGGTCGCGATACGCACTTGTGTTTGCTTCATGATTCGTCCTCCCATGCGAGTTAAACAATGCCTACTCTGAATGCAACATCAGACTGAACAGGGGCCGAAGCTCGTCTCCAACTTCTTCTGAGTTGTGGCCGGTTTGAGTTTAACCCAGGTCAGGTGCGATTGCATCTTGACACTTTTTTTTTTTTTTTTTTTTTTAAGATTTCTACGGAAGGAACAATGAATTTCACTTTTCTTGGGTAACACCAAATATTACCTGCTAGTCCGTGTTAACTTTATAACTTTATTCTTTCTACCAAATCAACCAAATATATTGTTTGGGAAATTATAGCTAATTCCTTATACTGCATGTAGAAAATAAAGGTTCTTGCAATATTAGCTTCATTATGAGGTCAAATGTCAGGCACTTGATTGGAGTGTTTCCTCGAGGAACAGTTGTTGTCAGAGCTTTGCAACCTGAGAATAGATGGATGGTCCGTGAAGGTGGAGGGAGGGAGGGAAGAGTTCTGCGAGACTGGGGGAGGACGGGCGAGCGACATGCATGACTGGATTTCTGAGAAGCAGCACGGAGTCGTAGAACTGCAGGGGTGACTGAGCACGGTGACGTGACCCCCCCCCCAAAAAAAAACATTAACAAGAGGTATGTTTTCCCTCCTGATACTCGACGACAAGCTGTAGCAGAGAATCAGCACTGAACCTGGCATCCAAATGAGTGACGAGACAGAAGGAATCAGATTATTAATTAACTCCCTTTCCCTCCAGGGGCCTGCGTTAAATATTTGTACTGCTACAGATTTTCTTTGCTTTCTCCTCTGACACAAACTGAAAACTCTACATCTCATAAATGCTGGGTCAGCAAGTGTGCGTGGCACTTGGTTTTTTTTTTTTGGTCACACCTTTTATTGTTCACAACCAACAGGTCCAAATAGGCTTAAGGGCGATGGGTGTGATAATAACCCACATGGAACTACTTCTTGCCAGTTCCCCGTATAATCAGACAGCATCTATGAATGAGTTCATTCTGTGTTATTCACAATATCGTTCAAGGTCTAACAGCACTGTCTGGGATATGAATACAACATCAGTTAGGCAACTAAGAATGAGAACTTCCCCAAGCGTCGCTACGTCCCAGCACCGCGTGGAACCTTCCAATTAGGCTGAGTAAAGAAGTTTAGCAAAGAAGCCAAGCTTTGCCACTACGATTTACAAACCTGCATAGCCAAACCCTGCGAATGTTGATGAATGATTCGAATTTTCATTAACCGTTAAGTATTGGTGCTACGCAGCGAAACTAGTATACGCACTGATCACACAGCTCCATTCAGCTCACACCATCATTTCTTGTAAAGTGGCCAGCATTTGATTAAAAGCTGCGTCTCCAATAATGGGCAGGTGTATCTCATCTGTACAAAAGAAATGCAGGCAGGTCCACAATTCAGGCCAGGGGGAAAAAAAGCAAAAAAAAAAGCATAGGAGCAAACAGTAGTGGTTCGCAGTGAACATCTGGTGCCTCTTACTGATGTGGCCTCTAGATGGCAGTACCTACATTTTAAGTACCATGAGACGCAGTGTAACATGGCACCACCAAGTAAATATATCCGAGCAATGTGGGACCGGCCCTTTCAGCGGAGTTTTCATGATGCAGAGAACCAGCGCATGGCTGGGAACGCCGATAAACAATACGTTGCTGTAAGTTGAAACTTAAAACCCCCCTCCGACTGGCCTGCTTTTGGACTGAGCAGTTGGTAATTTAGTCCACTGACTGAAACTATCGAGCTGTGCAACTGAAATGTGAAACGTTTGCTGAGCAAACATTCTGCAGTAAAAGTAAGGAAATTAAAAAGGATTTTTTTGGTTTTTTTTGACATTAAGAAATAAAGGCCTGTCCCCAGGCTAAAAGCTAGAATCAAAAATGCTGCCAAGGCAACGGGTGGATAGGCTGCTGGCCTGCTAATGAGCATTGATGATTTCAAACTGCAGACATGGGAAGCAGGAGCACTCTCAAGATGTTGTCAGGTGGTTCCGGTAAGGATTTAAATCTTTACAGATAGTGTCACACTCGGCAGGTCATATTGACATTTAGAGGAGATGCAGTGGAAAAGTTGTCAGGACCGTAAATGACCTCTGACAGATCCCTCTTTGTTCAAGGAGGACAGGTATCCCAGTTGGTTGTGATGACCCCAATTTTTACACAAATGTTTGACAGAGCGTGGAGACATTAAAAAAAAAAAAAAGAAGTTAGGATGTTTTTAATTACTGCTTTGGTTGCTGAGGAAATTCATTTGGGTGTCTTCATCGTTCAAGGAGTCAAGAGAATAAGACCCGTCTCTTCTCTGTGCTGCATGTGGGGGCTAAGACCCAAGCCAATTAGCTTAGCACAATGAATGGTGGGGGGGGGGAATGGAAGTGTTAGCATAGATCAGTCAAAAGTCGTCAGATGAACTCTTCTCCAAAGTGGTCGTTGCCTGTGTGACCTGAATTGTGTAAAAGTCGACAAAAAATATCAATACTCTGACACTGACAATGTCTGCATTTGCAACACTCTTGATACTAAGAGTTCTTCTACACCTCAACCAGTTGACTCTCAACCCCCCGCCCCCCATCAGTAATTAGACCGTTTTACTGACAGAAACACAATCGTGTTCGTAGAAAATACACGTTTTACTTGAGGCCCGAAGGTGATCTGACACATCCAGCAGACGTACGAGTCGTGTTTCTTTAATGGCATCACAGCAGGAGAAAACCTACTGACGTGCTTGAAAATGACAAAATAGAGAGGCGGTGCTCTCAGAGTGCTGCACATGCTTGTGTTGTGCTAAGCTGAGGTGCTATGTAGGTCGAGGTCACCACCTGAGACGATGGTACCGCGTTCATCTTCCTCAAAAACAGCCATCACCTTGCTCTTCACAGTCACCAAGCAGGTGAAACAGTTGAATCCGGCTATTATGTGAAATGTGAGCCATCCTCTTCCCCTGCTGCCGCTCTGTCATGCACTACCTGCCGATGCCCTCTGCTTTTGCCAAACATGGAGACAGACATCAGGACAGCAAGCTCGCCCGCTCAGCCTGGGTTTCCACAAAGCAAACGCTAACTCACCATGAACGCTGCAGTTCCGCACAGACGGCCAGTCCTCCAGAGGGGGTTCTGTTCCGAAACCCTAGCCGAACGTCATTGCTCCTCTTGAGGACTCACCCCTGGCAACAGGACACCCAGGAGGACAGAGGGACAGTCAAGCTGCTGACGGAGGGGCACACCCCACATTGTAAAAGATGCAGCAGCATGATACCCCTCTAGTCTCTCTTTGAGCCGTGACGCTACCCTGAGCTGCTCTGCATCAGGTCTATGGCTGCTGCTGCTGAGAGTGTGTGTGTGTGTGTGTCTGTGTGTCAGCAAATTTGCACCGTCGTGTGTTATTAGTAACGATCACAGCTCACCGCTCTGGGCTCTGCTGTGTCCTGGCAGCCCTTCTAATCAACCCCAGAGCAACCAATCACATCTCAGCCTCTAGCTCTATTCATCCAGTCAGGATTGAGCAAGGTGCTGAAGATAAGGTGAAGGTCTTTATGCCAAAAACAAACGTCACGCATCCAACACTGAAAGTTAAATATCCAAAAATGTAGTAAGTCCCAAAACTATGTATTTTATGATGTTAATACAGAATGAACCGTGATAGAGATTCCCATCCTGACCAGAACTGACAAACAAATATTTATGAATTAGATATTGTGGTACTGAACATAAAAATAAGACAAAATAAATAAAAGCTACCAAATATACTAAAGATACAGATTAGGACATACAGAACAATTTGAGTGATCGTCAACATTTGATTTTCAAATCGAGACAGGGTTTCAACGACTGCGCAACGACTTCTTATTAAAACTCATGTTGAAGATGCTATCCGACAAGTTCAAAAAATACAAAACAGGGAGGTAACTCCTCATCTCACAGTGTGAATAAAATCAAACTACTTTTTTAAAACGTTTTTTTTTTTTTTTTTAAACCTGTTTTGAGACGTGTCTGGACAAGAAGTAGCTCAGCAGTGTACAGAACCCTTTTCAACAGGCGGCAGCCGTTGTGATCAGACAATGGAGCAAGGCCCCCAGCTCTTTAGCACACTCCCAGAATGCAAAACCAGGAAAATGAGAAAATGAAGCTTGGTTCACCGTGTTGCTGTCAAAGAGGAGAAACTGCTGGTTGGAACAGCTGTACAATGCAAATAAAGCATTCCCTGCAAACAAACACGCAAGTTGACCGACCCCGCCTTTAATCAGCGGCTACAGTGGCAAGACAAAAGCTTGAAAGCTGAGCCTTGTTAACCGATTCCCTCAGCTCCAATATCAGGTTACAGCCTCAGATGAGACTCAGGAAACTTGAGTCTAATTTCCGACTAATACAAATAAAGATATTCCACACTGATGCCACCTCCGTATAAAAGCACATATGAAAGGTTTGATGCGGGAGCTGCACACAGAGGAGGGTGTCAGACTCGTGGTAAATGAATGACAGGCCCCTACAGGTTCTAATTACATGCTGCCACCGTGTCCTTCTTCAAAATGATTTTCTGAATGTAATATAATCGCCCCTTTGCATCACTGCTGACAAAATACCACGCGTCATTTAACATCATGTGGCCATTTTATATTTCGTTTACTTTCGTGGTGCATTAAAAGTGAGAAAACAGTAAAAGTCTGGGATGGATTCAGAGGGGCTTATGACCATGTCCACGTCCAACGACGACCCTACCTCGAGAAGGGAATGTATGACTGTCTGCTTCTTTGGTGTTATTAGTAATTTAGGGCGTTTCCACTGCCTCACTTCGGCTCAGTACAGGTGCGTTTCCACCAGCACTGGGTACCACGTCGGCGTGGGTGGACTCACCAGCCGAGAATTCTCCAGCATAACTAGTGTTCAACATAACAAAAAAAATGGATGACACGGAGGCAGCGTTCTGCCTGTTGCTTTGTCAGGGATTTTTTTTGCTTCAACTAAAAGTGAGGGACGACAGACAGGTAAGGCTTCAAGCAGCGAAACAGAACAGCCAAGAGAAGTACTGCCAGTTGGCTAAGATGATACGAAGTAGACGACGTAAGCGGGTAAGTTACCCAATCAGCACCCCGCTATGTGTTTACGTCACATTTTACTCCCCGCTCGGCTCGCTTGGAACCCCAGCGTGTTTTCCTTTGTTGATAATAGGTCGAAAAGTGTTGGCAGCGCTTTAATCTTGCTACGATCACAGGTTACAGGTCAGGCAGCACATAAAATTAGAATGGTGGTCTGACTTGGGGGCAGCACGGTGGTGCAATGGTTCGCACTGTCACCTCACGGCATGAGCATGAGGTCTTTCTGTGTGGAGTCTGGACTGTGAGAGGAAGCTGGAGTACCAGAGAGAACCCACACAGGAACAGGGAGAACATGCAAAGACATCAAGAGGGGACGAGGCTGATTGATACTCTAAATTGACCGTAGGTGTGACTGTGAGAGTGAATGGTTGTCTGTCTCTATGTGTTGGCCCTGTGATGGACTGGCAACCTGTCCAGGGTGAACCCCGCCTCTCGCCGAAGGCCGCTGGGATAGGCTCCACCCCCCGTGACCCTTAACAGGATAGGAGGTAGGATCTTTCCAAAGCAAAATGGATTCCATTTTCTAAGTGGAGTGACCCAGGAGTATCTCTCTGGGTGCCACGAGACCATCCTCTCTAAAAGGTTAGAAGACAGCAGCATTCCACCATAAAAGTGATGCGCCACTCAGCCTTTAAAAAACTGAACAAATTTAAAAAAAAGATTGATGCGATAAGCAGTGATAGAGAAATGCATTTGCCACTCCATCTTTAGCGTTGTTCAACATGTAACATAAAGGTGCATCAAGAAAAAATGCTTATCAAACACACCTTTGTGTGCAATATAAATGGCCAATCAGAATCATTGGCAGACTCATTATAAACTGATTAAATCTAATGAAATGCATTATTGCATTTAAAGCTCACTTGACCACTGATTAACAGCTGCTCTGAGGCACAAGGTCCGGCCAGACACCTCAAATTATTTCGGAAAGACTAAGTTTAAACTTAAACCAGCTACCCTGGAATTAAAACAAATATAAATTCAAAATCTAAAAGCCATACAAGCCTTAAACATTTAAACACCTCGAGAGGCGTTTCTGTACGTGTGTGACAGTCTGTTCCATAGTTCATGCTGATGCGGTTCATATTAATACTCAGGAAATATATACAGCTGCTGACACACAGGCATCTGTCTTGAGGTCATAAAACCTACTGCAGCATCATAACCCAGTGGTGAGAAGCTATTAAAACTATAGACAGATAAAATAAATCAACACAGGTTTTTTGTTTTTTTTTTCCCCACCGGTGGCTCGACAGCTGCTGCTCAAGGGGATGGTCTATATTGCTGGCGCCATGACCAGGTCATAAGGGTACTGGCTGACTCAATCTGCCCAGCGATCCAGAACAGCAAGACCCAGGAAGTCCCTAAACTGTCTGTCACCTTCATCAGAGCTGACCAGACGGCTAAACATCAGCCAAGCTCCTATGGAGGGCTTCTTGCCACTGCTCGGGACTGGCAGCTCCAAGCTGACCTAGGAAGACAGCCCAAGCTCCCTGATCACATTCGTGCCACTTCACTCCACCCAGATGTGGTGTTAACATCCAAGTCAACAAAGCAAGTGGTTCTTCTGGAGTTGACTGTCCCTTGATAGGACTGGATTAAAGAGGCCAATGAGCGCAAGAGGGCAAAATATGCTGAACGCACTGCACTGCTGTGAGCCAGTCGAAGTTGGGTGTCTGGGTTTTGCTGGTCACTCAGTACATCGCACTCTGAAGCTCCTTGAAGTGAAAGGACTGCAATCTAGGGGAGCCATCACAAACATCCTGGAGGCCACTGATCCATGGAGTAGTGCGCTACTTGGACACAAGTTGTTAACTGATCACCCCTCAATGGGTGGCCCTGATGGTTAAAGACACGGAACACCCTACGACCCCAGGTCCATCACTGATGACGTGCCCAAGTAGCACTTGCAGGTGTATACCATTTGTAACCCAGATCACAAATGCGCTATTTGCACATCACCTGTACGGTGATGTTGCAGCGAAGTCATTATCTCGTTGTCTCTCTCGAGATTTGCACAAGCCAATCAGAGAAGCCTTAAAAGCTGTATATGGGAGCAGCAGCGACAGGTTGAGTGAGACAGACAGAGCAAGCGTGTGGGCAGCGGCCGTGTTGGTGAGTGCTGTGTTGTTGTGCTAAATGCTAAGCTGCTACTCCCTGCTCTGATAAGTATTCCTTTTTCACCTCAGCACTTGCTACACTATTACTAACATTTGTAAGTTTGCTGCTGCACCTAAAGGATAAACTTTCTACACAGCATCACCAGTTGGTAGAGATAATGCTCTTGCCCACTGCAATTCACCACAAAAATAGAACAACAACAAGCTAGTTAAAAAGCTCCAGCCAAAACAAAACACACAGACGCTGAGCTGTCATGAGGCTGGAGACCAGTGGTAGAAATGTTAGCAACAATATTCACTAGTTCAGCAAACATTTTTCTCAGCAACACGACGTAGAGATTCATGTGCTCAAAGTGTGGACAGAAACAGTGCTCTGCAAGTTTCCTGGCCAGTGAGATGGATGACAGTGGATCGAGGAACTGTAAAACACATTCAGTCGGTAATGACCATATTAGCGACGGTGCCCAGTTCTTTGTTTTCAGTACCCTGGAGAGCAGCTGGTGAGCAAGAGGACAATTCAAGTCACAATAGAGAATATACATAGATAAATGAAAGCCTGTCCTCTATGCCTGTAAATTTTGCAACTTTCCACCGGCTCACTACAGCTTGCGTCAGGTCGGTTTGGCCCCGTTTCCACCGGCCCCAACACGGTACTCACTCAGCTGGGGTTCCAAGCGAGCAGAGTGGGGAATAAAATGTGACGTAAACACATAGCAGGGCGCTGATTGGGTAACTCACCTGCTTACGTCGTCTACTTGGTATTATCTTGGCCTCGGTGGAATACTGGTCGATCGCTTGGTGGAGTCTTTTATTCTTTTCTCGGCTGTTCTGTTTCACCGCTTGAAGCCTTGCCCGTCTGTCGTCCCTCACTTTTAGTTGAAGCAAAAACCACAGACCGAGCAACAGGCAGAACGCTGCCTCCGTGTCCTCCATTGTTGTTGTTGTGTCACACACAAATGACGCCGGGGAACTCTCGGCCGGTGACTCCACCCACGCCGAAGTGGTAGCCAGTGCTAGCGGAAACGCACTTGTACCGAGCCGTACCGACCCAACCCAAGCCAAAGTGAGCCAGTGGAAACGCGCCTTTAGTTACAAATTCAACCAGTCACGCTTTCGGTGAAATGAAAACAGGTGGCTAAGTAAATGTTATTTGATTAATCTACCTTCTGTATTCTCTTGGGGTCCTTGACGGGGACTTCACGTGGTGGGACCTTCCCAAACAGCTTCCACCCCGGATCCCTCTGCTGTACTGGCCGACTGTCCTTCATCCTCCTGGCAAACAGGCTCCTGAGGGTGTAATTTGGTTCAACACAGCTGTTATTGCTGTTGAAGGCACATGGAACCAACATTGTGTGTAGATCCTTGATATCCGTGCACGACCGAGATAAGCTCAAGGAATCTGAGGATTTAAGAACAGAGCTTCACCGGCCGCTCACAGAGAGCGAGAATACACAAACATGATATGAGTTGGTTGGTTGGACAAATAATACCAACACACAGATCCCAACAAACAGTCGTGTCAGAGTGATCTCGCATTCGATAATAACTATACCAAAACAAAAAAAAATCAACTCAATCCAATCAATTCTTCAGCTGTAACAGTATATGAGAGGCATTGCTGTATTTTTCCACGACCGTCAAATTAGAACTTATAGTTAAAAATTCAAAAAGGCATGAATAAAAGTGCTCTCCCTGCACTGAATGACCTGCTGGTGTCGCACAATACGCACACCTGCTCCTTCCAGCCAAGTTTAGTGTAGCGTGTAGCCAGTAGCAGCAGTCCATTCATTATGACCACAGACCTGTTAGCGGAGGGCTTTCATTAAAATCCTGAATAGAGCCCAACTGAGAAAGACACAAATAAAGACCTGGTAGCAAGGCCTTAATCTACACATAGCATAAATGGTCGACACATCAAAGAGCCCATATCCCGGTGAATCTCTTTTCATCTGCCCCTGTAATTTTAGAGCTACTCCATCCATTGTCAATAATTGTGATGTTTAAAAAGGTAATAAGACTTGGGGCTAAACCAATTGCACCAGTCACACAGCCTGACCTGACTGGGTTGGAGACGTCCTCAGACGTCCCAGGAACAACTGTGTATGTGTCGAGGGACAATCAGCCAAAAAGAGTTGCTTGTTATACATCCATGAATTCACTAAAATCTGGCATAGCTTGTAAATTACGTTCTTCTGCACTTTAGCTCAGCAGTTTCCATTATGCTGCTGGCAGTGTAGCTTTCATCAAGCCATCGTTAGCAGGATGCAGGGGACAGTCATGCTGTGTGTGACAAACAGATACAGACCCAGAAGAGTCCTGGGTCCTAAAGTAATACCCACTCGTGGTAGTTTTTTGGTTTTGTTGTGCAGATCTCATCGAGCAATCTGTCGATTGACAAGTAAACATTTGATCCAAAGTTGAAATGTACAAATATCTGTCACGATTACACGTAAGAAGAGATGGTCTGAGTTCCACACCCTATGCCTATGTTGGGACCCGGATGATCTCAGAACCCATTTGCTTTGTCTGATGACTTAGACTCTTGGAGCAAGGGTCAGTATTCCAGTTTAGCCAGCAGCAATCTGGTCCAAGACGTCCATGTGCCGTCCATATCTCATTGTTTACAGTCCGTACACCAACTTGGGGTGTTGAACTGAGAGACAAACGAATATGAGCCGACCGTTTCAAAAGTAGCCCGTTTGAAACAACTACAACGGCTTTCTTAAGTTCTAAGACGACAACCATTTTTCCATTTAGGAAATCAGAAGCTCTGAAACTCTGTATTTACAGAACCTGTCAGAATTGAAATTAGGACAGGAAAGCAAGAAGTATCGGTTTTCCATTTGGGTAGCTTTGACCAGTCACCTTTGAACAGGCTTCATTTGTGTCCATTTTCAAAAAAGGTCCATGCAAGAGACTGCAGAGGAAATGGAACGCATTGGCCAAAATGCCAA
This sequence comes from Aulostomus chinensis, assembly GCF_037954235.1. Classification (NCBI taxonomy): domain Eukaryota; kingdom Metazoa; phylum Chordata; class Actinopteri; order Syngnathiformes; family Aulostomidae; genus Aulostomus; species Aulostomus chinensis. The sequence continues at coordinate 11,594,194 of NC_141343.1, forward strand.
GTAAGACAAATGGCTGTAGTCTTCAAAGCTGTTGTAGAAGTTTTGAACTCTGAATTGAGTGTAAACTGGGAACCTTTAAAACATTCTGCTTGGACTCATCATCTAACTCCGTACTGTATAAATGTCTTAAGTTGCTATACAGACTGTCGGCAGGCCGAAAGAGGAAGTCACACCGGATTTCTGCTGGCTACACAAAAATAAATAAATGAAAAATACTAGCTTTTGTTACTAGAAGCGAAGTTGTCAGATTTAGCCGACGGGTTCCGGGACTGACGTGAGTGAGAAAGAACGTATGAAGTTGAGAGGTGACAGCGTCCTTTGACCACCAAAATCCAAACCACCAAAAGACTTGAGGAGCAATGCATTGCAATCGTGTGTAGAGCTGTGACAAGAACATCTACAGGAATCAGGGTCCCATCTCCTACCAGAGAAACTAAGGAAGGAAACAGATGTCAGGAAAGTAAAGAGGATTGGAATGAGACTGTAAAGTGTTGACGATAAAACAGGAGGTACAATACAAAAAACAAACAAAACAAATTTAAGGTCACCTGACATATTTTTTAAAGGGCTTTTAGATAGGCTTTACACACGCGCAGAGCCAGCCGTTCTTGTTTTACCTCATCAGGTGACCCCGGTTCCAAAACGTCTATGTATTTTATTACCTTATTCAACTGTTCAATGCCCAGTGTTTTGTGTTTTCATCATTATACTTCTACGCACCATCGGGGAGTAGATAAAGGCTTCTAATTCTTATCTTCATGTGACTGAGTAAACTGCAGCCAGTGTCTGGCCCTTCACTTGGCAATTCTTTTCACACTGCTACTTCCGAGGTCAAGAAATTACTCGAAAACTTAGCCCAAAAGCATCATCTGTTCATTTATTAATTCACTGGCAACATAACACACACTTGGATTGCGGATCTGAGAAACTCTTGTGTTAACTTGTGTGTAGGAAAGTCAACTGGATGTCAGCAGTGACGTAGAGGTGAACTCCAGTAACCCCGTAAGTGACAAAAAAACCTCTGCTGCAAGGAGCTAGGTTCAGAGGCTGAGACTCGGCGCCACCCTGAAAACACAAAACCCGACTTCACATCCCGGCTTACTTCATGCATCAGAAGCTCAACAGAGGAGTGCTTTCATCTCTCCAGCTTTCATGTGCACTTTAAAACGAGGGTCAACGACTGAGGAGGAAGCCCGTTTTCATTCATGTGGGTGTGTGGCTCTGCTTGTCTGCTCAAGTGGAATGCTTAGAACGTCCAACGAGACTGCATGAGGTACTTGTATGCGCTTTGGACTGCATTGGTTTGTGATCTAAGTCCAGTAGGAATTCTAGGATTTCACAACACTTGTGTTGAGTCTTGATGGGGGCAAACAAGGCAACGGGATGTCCTTGTAGTTCACACGCTTGAACTAGCAACGATGCCAGTAATGGCAAAATGGAACAAGCTCGCACAAGTAGGGAAAGAGCAGAGTACACTGAGTCCTGGGTGAGCTGCTCCAGGCTGCAGACACTGATCAGAAGACACAGAGAGTCAAAAAACACACTACACCAGAGAAAAGAGTGTTTCACCACCAACAGACAGTCAGCTACATTTTTAAACTGCTCAACACAAAGATGGCGCGGCCATACGTGAAAACACAGGTCAGCAGCGGTGGGCCAGTGGATGTATAAACAATGGAAAAGTTCATCCTACCTGTCAATGTAGAGAAGAGAGGAGGCTGCCATTCTGCCGTGCTACGCCACACAACAACCAATCAAAGCTGTCCTTCGCTAGAAACCTGGAGCTATCAGAGGATCCGGAGGCAAACAAAGCAGAAGGAAAGTCCTCACAACTTGCCTTCGGTCAACATTTGGACGCGTAAATTCACACAGCTGCTACGTTCACACAGAGACTGAAGTACCAAGCTGCTCCTCAGCGCTCCCTCCTTCTCGGTGAGAAGGTCGGCTCCACCAGTGGGAGGGGAGGAATCTGGAGCCTGAAGGGAAATGTCTCCAACAGCAAATGATAGGCAATCGTGTGAGTGAAACGAAAGAGACATCTTCAACGAAACGGATTAATCGATGATTAAAATAATTGTTTAAAAGCTGGTCAGCTTTCACGACCAAAACATGACCAGATTAAAACCGTAATATGGGTAAAAACATGATATAAAGTTGGCAAAATGATGATCCTCCTAAAAAAAAAAATTTGATCGCAGATCACAGCCGACTTTCAAAAATATTCATCTGTTGCATTGTTTCTGATTAATATAGGCACATAAAGCTAATAAAGCTAAAACAGTTTGACCGTTTTTGAATGAATGAATCTATCCTCTAATTAAAATTATTTTGAGAAATATTGAAATACGGATTTCAATTTTTAAAAGGCTATGATCATCTTTCCATAGCTCACATTTTTAATTTGCGGGGATTTTTTGTTCGTATCAAACAACGACGTCATCTTTAGTCTGTTGACGCGTGGGTAGGACGTCTCTGCGACGCAATAATGTTTCACTGAAATAGTATTGTTTTTTTGCCTTTAATAGTGCGGCAAACTGAAGTCAGTCACGTTTCCATTTCGGTGAAATTCCTACCGTTCATCTTTTCATTTAACATCACTTGTTTTGCCTTTTTGGTTTCAGGCTTTAATGGAAAATGTTAACTCGGGCGCGCACACACACACACACACACACACGTGTCAAAGAATGTTCCACAAGTCACCAGGGAGGGGAATGTGGCGACCGAGTGAGAGGGAGTTGATGAGTGTTTTAAAAGGCAGCATGTACTCAGGTGTGACACACCACTGACTGTTTTAAAACCAATTTCCAGGTTGTTACCGACTCAATGCCATTTCTGATCGATACTAACAAGTTGACCGAAGCCACCAGAATATCATTAGAATTCTTGCTACGATTTATTTCTTCAATGTCGCATAAATGAGATCGACCCGAACGGACCTGGGCCAGCGGGGAGAGGGCTTCGAGGAGCTCGGGTAGATTTTTCCCGGAGGGTGCAGATGTCTCTGTAAACATGTAGCCGTGGCAATAACACGTTCACATGCGCGTGACTTAAGACTGAACCGGTGGAGGAGGGGTGACCGTTACGTGAAAAGAATTTGAACCGAGGGCTCAGCATCTTCCATCGCTGACACCGAGGACACGTGCGAATGATGCTTCCAGAACTCTTCCGCGCTCAGACAGAGATCAAGGTAGTCATCAGCTGCATGTGGATTTACGGTAATTAGGTTACTACAGTGCATTGCAACAGGTTCATGACCTGGTTCCTGAGGAACTTGGCGACTTAAGTGCAGATCAACCCGCTCACCACC